>NC_084736.1:47834785-48007285 GCF_033978785.1 Entelurus aequoreus
TGAGACAATAGCATCACCAAGAACAGCTCTAAGTCCAAACAAACTTATGTAGAGCGAAAACCGCCCCTCTCGCCCAGAAAGGAGCACAGCTGCTTCTTCAAAACAGATAAGGAACTGGCCAAAACAGCTCTGTAAACCAAAAAACAGGAGCCCTTAAGACAAAACAAAGACTTTACTCGCGGACATAAGATAAAAGCAAGGAGGTCACAAGAAGACGCACAACATGGGACAATACTAGCTGCTTTAAACATGACTATAGATTAAAAAGAACACTTAAAAATATCTCATTCTCACAATGTGTATGAAGCAGAGCGGTACAGGGAGTCACAGAGAAGAAAAATCTCCTGTAAAGAAGTAAACAAACTCATCACAAGTCAAGACCCGCCTCATATGCATTTGTTGACATCCTACGCTTCCTCCCCTTGCCACTTTTGCAAAAATGGCCGCTGTGTTTGTGTCGCCCCATGTGTGTCGTGTAGTGCTGCAAACAGAGAAGCAGTTCATCGAGGCAGCAAAGAACAACGACGTGGCCGCCATGAAGACCCTGGGGAAGGGCTTGAATGCCAACGCCATGAATGTGGTGGGTCTCATCACACTCTTGACTGCACCTCCGCACAGATCGTGATGTGGTTTGCCCCGTGCAGCACGGCAGGACCGCCCTTCACTACGCGGTTGCCGGCAAAAACAAGGAGGCGGTGGAGCTGCTGTTGCGGCGCAGGGTTCGAGTGGATCAAAGGGACAAGGTGAGAGACTCAGACTTTGCAAAGAAGACGACTCTTGACTCCTCTTTTTGTGCCTGGCAGTTTGGCGTGGCACCGATTCATTTAGCGGCCTGGTTTGGCAGTTTGGACATCCTGAAATTGTTAGTGCGGGCCGGGGCTGAACAGAAGATTGAGAATGAGGTGACTTATTTTTTTAATGCCAAGTATGATCTGACTAGCTTTATATATGGCTGCATTTGTCGTGGTTTACCTGACACATGAAACATGACGAATTTGGGGGGGGGCGCACTACCCACTTTAGCCACCAGACGGCAGTAAAAGTAATATCTTTTAATGTGTTTTGCGGCAATTCAAACTTTCACCACAGCGTCAGTTGCTATGTAGAGTGGCGCTTTCCATCATTTTCAGCAGACTGCATTGCCAAATGATTAGCAACGGGGCCGTATGAATCCCTCCCGCTCTGGAGATGTACTTTATTTTCCAACAGGAAGGACTGAACATCATGCATTGTGCTGCTGTCAATAACCACACAGACATAGTGGAGTACATCGTCAACGACCTGCAGATGAAAGAACTGGAAAAAGACGACAAGGTACACTTTCAACAGGGGGTCCGCCACCCCTAGTGGGTCCACTGAGGTACTGCAGGGGTCGTGAAATTTTTGATGGATTAAACTTAATAAATGAGTAAATAATTATACTGTGTTATTATATTCATGTTAGCCTGTCTAGTGACAAGCGCACTACAGATTAGCACTCTAATTTCCAGCAGGCTAGCTAAAAGCTGCACTATACTCCATCCATCCATTTTCTACCGCTTATTCCCTTCGGGGTCGCGGGGGGTGCTGGATAGCGAGCCTATCTCAGCTACAATCGGGCGGAAGGCGGGGTACACCCTGGACAAGTCACCACCTCATCGCAGGGCCAACACAGATAGACAGACAACATTCACACTCACAATCACACATTAGGGCCAATTTAGTGTTGCCAATCAACCTATCCCCAGGTGCATGTCTTTGGAGGTGGGAGGAAGCCGGAGTACCTGGAGGAAACCCACGCAGTCACGGGGAGAACATGCAAACTCCACACAGAAAGATCCCGAGGCCGGGATTGAACTCACGACTACTCAGGACCTTCGTATTGTGAGGCAGACGCACTAACCCCTCTTCCACCGTGCTGCCCCTGCACTATACTGTATTTTTTTAATATATCTTAGTATTGCACAATAACAAGGTACTTTTAGGACCAATTTAATTTAAAACACAATTTTATAAAGCATATATAAGCAGTGGGTTCAGGCTCCATCCTTATATCGGTTTGGGGGGGGGGGGGGTCTAGCGCACTAATTCCTAGATAGCAGTTAGCGCTCTAGTGGCCAGCTAGCTAATAGTGGTGCTGTACTGCAGGGGTGTCCAAACTTTTTCAACTGAGGGCCGCACACGGAAAAATTTAAGCATGCGGGGGCCATTTTGATATTTTTCATTTTCAAACCATAACAAAATATATGGATTTTTTTTTTAACCTTTAGGGCTCCCAGGGACCATAAAGGGTCTCAGTCATTAAAACGTTAAAAATAAGTCAAATTATTATTATTATTTTTTATTTAATGCTTACAGTAAATCTCTATATCAACTTCAGGTTGATTTTCTGTCAAAGACAACTTTGTTTTTTATAGCAAAACTGGAAATATGCAGTGTTTAGTAATTAGAGCTCTGAAAGATCAATAATGCAGGTCACCATTGATTTTAATTCTTTAATATTTTTGAGTAATCACAGTGAAAATATTAATAAAATCCCACTAAATATATTTGGGATCCAAAAGGTCCCCCACTCATAAAGTGATAAATTTGTATTAGTTTTTTTTTTAACTTTCAACACTTAAATTACGAGATGAACTTCAGATATATCTGTCGATTTTACGTATGAACTATTATTTTGTTTGTTTTTATGCTCTTTTGTCAAAAAAAACTTTGATGTTTTTATATGGCAACCACACAATATATGCAATATTTTTTCCATATAAAACATTTTAAAGTGACATTTTTGAAGTAATTGGAGCCTTGAATAGGTCAATAATTCATTATAACATAGATTTTTTGTCTTTTTTTTTTTGAGCAATGGCAAAAAAAAGAAAAAGAAAGAAAGACAAAAGAAAAAAAACAGCCTGCATGGCAGCTTTGTGTCAACATTGCAACTTTTTCTCGTTAGATTTCACCTCATTCCACTTGTTTAAATGTTTTTTTAAATTATTGCAATACTATTAATTTTGAAATTTTTGCAGAATGTGTGGCGGGCCGGTAAACAATTAGCTGCGGGCCGCAAATGGCCCCCGGGCCGCACTTTGGACATCCCTGCTGTACTGTATCCTTTGAATATCTTAGTATTACACAACAACAAGGTACTTTTAGGACACATCTCTCCAACTGGCAGCTAGCGATGTGCGCGCTTGTTGACAGCTAGCGATTAGCGCTCTTATTACTAGCTTGTAATTAGCTAGACTGACCATACGTCCTCTTTTCCCCGGACATGTCCTCTTTTGCGGGCCTGTCCGGACTGTCCGGGCGGAGTTTCTTAAATGCCTCAAATGTCCGGCATGCCGCTGCGTGTATTTTCAATGTACGTCCAGGGTTAAGAAGGGGTTAAAAACCAAACAAATTGTGAAGGTGCGCAGCAGCATTCGTGAGGGAGGGGCAGAGACAGAGAGAGCGAGAGTTATGATAAACGCGCATGCGTCGCCAGGCTCTGCTTTTTATCCATAGATTTATCAGATTTAATTTTTTATTATCTATAGCAGGGGTGTCAAAAGTGTGCCCCGGAGGCCATTTGCGGCCCATTCTAAAAATACTATTAAAATAAACAAAAATATAACAAAAGTGAAATAAAAAAGCTGAAAGGTGAAATGTAATTTAGAAAAAGTTGCAATGTTGACTAATAAAACAAAGCTGTTTTTTTTTCTTTCAAACTGTCATTGCTCAAAACATAATATTGAATCAAAATCAATGTTATTATGAATTATTGACCTATCAAAGGTTCCGATTACTTCACATCAATTATTCCACTTTGAAAAATATTTTTGGTGGAAGATTTTGCATATTTTGTGTTTGCAATAAAAAAAACATAGTTTTGTTTGACAAAAAAGGGCAGAAAACAAACAAACAAAAAAACAACATAAAAAAAAACTAAACATTTTGAAATGAGGAATAGATCCATGAAGGAAAGAAGAAAGTGAATGAATGTTTATAACTGAATACATTTACATATGCATACAAATTTGTTTTCTTTTTTTATTATTTTTTTTAATGAATTAAGTAACGTTTATGACAACCTTTTTCCAAAACACAAGAATGTGAGATATAACAGGATAAAGCATACGTTTATAATTTTTTTTTCAAAACACTTCCAAAAAAGTGGCACCCCAAAAATTTACCATTTTTATGACTTGATGGGTCCCTGGAACCCCATTTTGAAATTTCCTAGCGCCAACACTGCTGTCAACAGAGGAGAAAAATGCTTTATTTAAATAAATATATTATTTATAAAGCAAGTTCAAGTATGATTGGCAAATTTTCACCTAATCCCGGCCTTGGCGTGCTGCCCGCCTTGGCACGCATATACTGTATGTGTCCTCTTTTTGGGATTTCAGAATATGGCCAGCCTAAATTAGCGGTCTAGCTGCCAGCTAGCTAATAGCTGCGCCATACTGTATTTTTTGAATATCTTAGTATTGCACAATAACAAGGTACTTTTAGGACCAGTTTAATTTAAAACACAATTTTATACAGCTTAGACTTGTCCAGGGCGTACCCCGCCTTCCGCCCGAATGCAGCTGAGATAGGCTCCAGCACCCCCACGGTAGAAAATGGATGGATGGATGGATATATAAGTAGTGGGTCCACGCTTCATCTCTATATCAGTTTTGGGGGATCGAGCGCACTAATTGCTATCTACAACTAGCGCTGTAGCTTCCAGCTAGTTAATAGCGGTGCTATACTGTATCCTTTGAATGGCTTAGTATTGCACAACAATGTACTTTTAGGACACATCTCTCCAACTGGCAGCTAGCTATGTGAGCGCTTGTTGACAGCTAGCGATTAGCGCTCTTGTTGCTAGCTTGAAATTAGCAGTCTTGCTGCCAGCTAGCTAATAGCCGCGCTGTACTGTATTCATTGAATATCTTAGTATTTCACAACAACAAGGTACTTTTAGGACACATCTCTCCAACTGGCAGCTAGCGATGCACACGCTTGTTGACAGCTAGCGATTAGCGCTCTTATTGCTCGCTTGAAATTAGCAGTCTCGCTGCCAGCGCGTAATAGCCGCTCTGTACTGTATTCTTTGGATATCTTAGTGTTGCACAACAACAAGGTACTTTTAGTAGCAGTTTAATTTAAAACACAATTTTATACAGCCTATATAAGTAGTGGGTCCACGCTTCATCTCTATATCAGTTTTGGGGGTCTAGCGCACTAATTCCGAGATAGCAATTAGCGCTCTAGTGGCCAGCTAGCTATTGATTGATTGATTGAAATCTTTATTAGTAGATAGCGGTGCTATGCTGTATCATTTGAATATCTTAGTGTTGGTACTTGGTACAAGGTGCTTTTAGGACACATCTCTCCAACTGGCAGCTAGCGATGTGCGTGCTTGTTTACAGCTAGCGATTACCGCTTTTGTTGCTATGTTGTAATTAGCGGTGTAGCTGCCAGCTAGCTAATAGTCTTGCTGTACTGTATTCTTTGAATATCTTAGTGTTGCACAATAGCAAGGTGCTTTTAGGACCAGTTTAATTTACAACACAGTTTGGGGGTCCTTAAAGGGAAACTTCGGTTTTTTTCAACCTGGGCCCTGTTTTCATAATTTTTTCTGTATATGTGAGTGCTGGATAAAACATTTTTTGAGGTCGCGCCAGTATTGAGCAGGGCAGGCAGCCTCCAGCCCAGCTAACGCTCGTACACAGGGCAAATGGCTCTCGTCAAAATTCGGCCTATAAACATGCATTTTTTTCACACTGACAGGCTCAGATAGTTACAATGAGTGTCCGACAACATACTAGAAAGGAGAAATTAACGTATGTCTCTACCTTTAGCTGGAGATCGCTGTTTGTTGTGAGCTGTGTCCAAATCTCACCACGCTACAAATCTCGTTCCGAAATCTCGCGATAACTCGCGACAAAACACCGGTGGAAAAACAGTTACCTGACTGAGGTGAAGAGAGATGACTGAAGTGATTTTCTGTTGGATTATCGAAGACTGTTATTTTAGTTTTATAGAAAAGTTTGTTTGTTTGTCTGTCATGGCTGAATTTTTGCCTGATGTGGACGATTTGATTTGTCGCGAGTTATCGCGAGATTTCGGAACGAGATTTGTAGCGTGGTGAGATTTGGACACAGCTCACAACATACAGCGATCTCCAGCTAAAGGTAGAGACATACGTTAATTTCTCCTTTCTAGTATGTTGTCGGACACTCATTGTAACTATCTGAGCCTGTCAGTGTGAAAAAAATGCATGTTTATAGGCCGAATTTTGACGAGAGCCAGTTGCCCTGTGTACGAGCGTTAGCTGGGCTGGAGGCTGCCTGCCCTGCTCAATACTGGCGCGACCTCAAAAAATGTTTTATCCAGCACTCACATATACAGAAAAAATTATGAAAACAGGGCCCAGGTTGAAAAAAACCGAAGTTTCCCTTTAACCTGGGAAATATTGAAGACCCCTGAATTGGAGTCAACATTATTGTAATGTAGCAAAAATGTAACAAAGACGAAAAGATTGTACAAACTGGTACATCAACTTAAGAGTGTTTTGAGATAAGAGCTTGTTATGCTTTAAAGGCCTACTGAAACCCACTACTACCGACCACGCAGTCTGATAGTTTATATATCAATGATGAAATCTTAACATTATAACACATGCCAATACGGCCGGGTTAACTTATAAAGTGACATTTTAAATTTGCCGCTAAACTTCCGGTTCGAAACGCCTCTGAGGATGACGTATGCGCGTGACGTAGCCCGGGGAACAGAGGTATGCCTTCCCCATTGAATACAATACAAAAAAGCTCTGTTTTCATTTCATAATTCCACAGTATTCTGGACATCTGTGTTCGTGAATCTGTTGCAATTATGTTCATTGCATTATGGAGAAAGAAGCTGAGCAAGCAAAGAAGAAAGTTGTCGGTGCGAAACGGACGTATTTTTCGAACGAAGTCAGCAACAACAGTACACAGCCGGCGCGTCTTTGTTTACATTCCCGAAAGATGCAGTCAAGATGGAAGAACTCGGATAACAGAGACTCTAACCAGGAGGACTTTTGACTTCGATACACAGACGCCTGTAGAGAACTGGGACAACACAGACTCTTACCAGGATTACTTTGATTTGGATGACAAAGACGCAGACGTGCTACCGTGAGTATGCAGCTTTGGCTTCTAAACATTTGATCGCTTGACCGTATGTGTGCAACTTTTTTTTTGCGTATGTACGTAACTTTTTAAAAATATATAAGCTTTATGAACCTTGGGTTAGGTGAACAGTCTTTTGGGCTGAGTGATTGTGTGTGTTGATCAGGTGTTTGAATTGTATTGGCGTGTTCTATGGAGCTAGGAGCTAGCATAGGAGCTAGGAGTTAGCATAACAAAGACGTAGGTGTTTTTATGCAGGATTAATTTGTGTCATATTAAATATAAGCCTGGTTGTGTTGTGGCTAATAGAGTAAATATATGTCTTGTGTTTATTTACTGTTTTAGTCATTCCCAGCTGAATATCAGGTACCGTGAGTATGCAGCCTTGGCTGCTAAACATTTGATAGCTTGACCGTATGTGCGCGTCACGTACGTAACTTTTTAAAAATATATAAGCTTTATGAACCTTGGGTTAGGTGAACGGTCTTTTGGGCTGAGTGATTGTGTGTGTTGATCAGGTGTTTGAATTGTATTGGCGTGTTCTATGGAGCTAGGAGCTAGCAGAGGAGCTAGGAGCTAGCATAACAAACACGCAGGTGTTTTTATGCAGGATTAATTTGTGGCATATTAAATATAAGCCTGGTTGTGTTGTGGCTAATAGAGTATACATATGTCTTGTGTTTATTTACTGTTGTAGTCATTCCCAGCTGAATATCAGGTCACCCCCGGCTCTCACAGCATCTTCCCTATCTGAATAGCTTCAACTCCCCACTAGTCCTTCACTTGCACTTTACTCATCCACAAATCTTTCATCCTCGCTCAAATTAATGGGGAAATTGTCGCTTTCTCGGTCCGAATCTCTCTCACTTCATGCGGCCATCATTGTAAACAATAGGGAACTTTGCGTATATGTTCAACTGACTACGTCACGCTACTTCCGGTAGGGGCAAGCCTTTTTTTTATCAGATACCAAAAGTTGCGATCTTTATCGTCGTTGTTCTATACTAAATCCTTTCAGCAAAAATATGGCAAAATCGCGAAATGATCAAGTATGACACATAGAATAGATCTGCTATCCCCGTTTAAATAAAAAAAATTCATTTCAGTAGGCCTTTAAGTTGCAAGCAAAAATTTGGGTTACCAGCATCGCCGCTATTAGTTGGTGTAGAAAATGTCACGCTGAACCCTGTAAGATCTGTCCAAAACATCTGGTCTTACTTGCTAGCATTAGCATGTAGATAATACTTTGTTTTTCCAACCATGGGAGACGTTGATTTGAGATACAAGCGTTTTGAGTTAAGAGCTCCGTCACAGAACTAATTGAGGTACCTTAGAACCTCCATTTTTTTGTTTTGGGGTTAATGTTCACCCTAAATATCAGTAATTATTAAAAAAATAAAACACCACTTATCCAAAAAAAAGTAGTAGCATACATTAATAGTCCAAATAAAGTCAACGAGAGCATTAGTGTCCGTGTTTCCAGACTGTCACTGAACGCACCGCACTGCTACTGTAAGTTTAGTCAAACAATCGATGGTAACGTAGCTTGATCGCATCTATTTATGTACCGTAAACAAAGTCACGTAAGCACATAGTTGTTGTGCATGCATTCTTAGATATACTGTAATAGCAGTACTATGATAAAGAAGGTGAGAAACACTATCGAAGGAAGAAGGCAGACAAGATTATGTACAGTACAGGCCAAAAGTTTGGACACACCTTCTCCTCATTCAGTTTTCTTTATTTTCATGACTATTTACATTGTAGATTGTCACAGAAGGCCACCCTTTGCTCTGATTACTGCTTTGTACACTCTTGACATTCTCTCGATGAGCTTTAAGCACACCTGTGAAGTGAAAACCATTTCAGGTTGCTACCTCTTGAAGCTCATCAAGAGAATGCCAAGAGTGTGCAAAGCAGTAATCAGAGCAAGGGGTGGCTATTTTGAAGAAACTAGAATATAAAACATGTTTTCACTTATTTAAACTTTTCTTGATAATAAGTACATAACTCCACATGTGTTCATTCATAGATTTGATGCCTTCAGTGACAATCTACAACGTAAATAGTCAAGAAAATAAAGAAAACACATTGAATGAGGTGTGTCCAAAATGTTGGCCTTTTTTTCAGACACAAACAAACCAAAATACTTCAAATTTACATAATTGCCATTAAAAAAAAGTAATATTAAAAGAAAACGCAAAAAAAAACATTGTGTGTGTCTGAAAAGGAGCAGGAAAAAACAAAGTGTCCTAATGTCCCATCACTCAGATATAATGTTCTGATTCTTGATCAACAATACAATACATAATTACCTGGTATTCAGTATAGATACATAATTACAATAATACATTATTTTATTAGATGTAGTTTGTATAAATAAAATACTCTCTGGTCACATTGGAATATTTCATGTTGGGGCAATGGAGTAGCATACTGATATGAAATAAAAGAAATAGTAGTAATAAATACTATGACTACGACTAAATATGAACATGATAGTGTATAATACATATGTATGTACATTAAACTGTATTGTGTGACGTTGTGGCCTTAAATCAGGGGTACCCATCACGTCGATCGCGAGCTACCGGTTGATCGTGGAGGGTGTGTCAGTCGATCGCCAGCCAGGCATTGAAAAAATAGACCTAAAAATTAGCGATCATCAATCTTTACTAAGACGTCACTTTCGTCACTTGATTGACATTCACGGCACCTGAGGGTCTTGTGAGATGACGCTGGCTGCTGCCAGATTATTATTAAGAAAAAGTGACCGACAGGAAGGTAGGTAGGTAGGTAGGTAGGTAGGTAGGTAGGTAGGTCTTTATTGTCATTGCACAAGTACAACAAAACTTTGTTTTCAGCACAAACCCATTCAAGATTAGACCAACAGTGTACAGGGTTACAGAACAAGAATGCCACAAGCCCCCCCGTAAAAGATGGGAAAAAGGTAAACGCTGGGGGAGGATGAGTAAAAAAATACATTCTAGACTGGGCTTCTAGGGGGGTCCAGTCTGGAGTGGGGAAAAACCTCTATAGCAAAGCACGTATACATTTATACAGCCCTCTCCATCCGAGAAGAGGATGTACGCCGGCAGTTCTTGAAGCTGAATACACGGAAGGCCCCCGGGCTGGATGGTGTCTCCCCCTCCACTCTCAGACACTGTGCGGATCAGCTGGCTCCTGTCTTCACTGACATTTTTAACACCTCTCTGGAGCTATGCCGCGTGCCGTCCTGCTTTAAAACCTCCACCATTGTCCCTGTCCCCAAGAAAGCACGGATCACAGGACTTAATGACTACAGGCCGGTTGCGCTGATGTCTGTGGTCATGAAGTCCTTTGAGCGCTTGGTCCTGCCCCACCTCAAGGACATCACCGCCCCCCTCCTGGACCCACTGCAGTTCGCCTACAGAGCCAACAGGTCTGTGGATGATGCAGTGAACCTGGCCCTCCACTTCATCCTGGAGCATTTGGACTCCCCAGGAACCTACGCTAGGATCCTGTTTGTGGACTTTAGCTCTGCCTTCAACACCATCCTCCCTAGACTGCTATGAGACAAGCTCTACCAGCTCAGCGTGCCCGACTCCCTCTGCAGTTGGATCAATGACTTCCTGACAGACCGAAGACAGCACGTGCGGCTGGGGAAGATTGTCTCGGACAGTCGAACCACAAACACTGGTACTCCTCAGGGCTGTATACTCTCCCCCTGGCTCTTCTCCCTGTATACAAACTGCTGCACCTCCAGTCACCAGTCCGTAAAACTGCTCAAGTTTGCGGATGACACCATCCTCATCGGGCTCATCTCGGATGGCGATGAGTCCACTTACAGGAGAGAGGTGGACCGGCTGGCGTCCTGGTGCAGCCTCAACAAACTGGAGCTGAACGCCCAGAAAACAGTGGAGATGATCATGGACTTCAGGAAAGTCACAGCCCCACCATCCCCCCTCACCCTGATTGACTCTCCCACCCCCGTCTCCATTGTGGACTCCCTCCGTTTTTTGGGCACCACCATCACCCAAGACCTCAAGTGGGAGCCGACCATCAGGTCCCTCATCAAGAAGGCCCAGCAGAGGATGTACTTCCTGCGGCAGCTGAGGAAACTTAAGGTGCCGACCGAGATGCTGGTGCAGTTTTACTCAGCCATCATCGAGTCCATCCTGACCTCCTCCATCACCGTGTGGTTCCCCGGCGCCACAGTCCAGGATAAGCATCGACTGCAGTGCATCGTACATGCTGCTGAGAAGGTGATTAGCTGCAAGCTCCCATCCCTCCAGGACCTGTTCTCCTCCAGGACCAGGAGGCGTGTGGGTCGGATCACAACTGACTCTTCTCACCCTGGACACACACTATTCTCCCCTCTCCCCTCAGGCAGGAGACTACGGTCCATCCAGACCCACACCTCCCGCTACCTGAACAGTTTTTCCCCTCGGCCATCAGGCACATGAACAATAACTCCTAACAGCAGCTCCTTGAATTCCTTCTAAGTCTATAACAAGATCTGATAGCTCAGTACAGCTCTTTTTATTACCAAATATGTGTTATATGTGTTTTATGTTGCACGATTGCACCAAGAAAAATTCCTAGTTTGTGAACCCGTTCTCAAACAATGGCAATAAAACTATTCGGATTCTGATATTACAACATACATCTCAAGACTTGCAACAGAGGGGAGGGAGTGGGGACTACGGTGGAAGGCTGCAGCTCTTTAGGCGCTGCACAGCCGTCCATCACACCTAAGGGATTCGCGTCAAGGGCGTTGGATGGAGGAGGTATGTGTGTGTGGCGTATATTTTTTGTGGATGCATGTGTGTGTGTTAGCCTGCCGCGTGTCTCGGTTCCACGGCTTTGGTGTTCTTGCCAGTCAGTCCAAAGTCAACAACAACAGGAGTGTGTCCATGAGAGACAAGAAGGGAGTTTGTTGTGTCTTTGCCGCACTGTCCTTCGTGAGAGTCTTAAAGCCAGGGAAACAATCCAAGTTAGAATGTTTTGTATGCGAGTGAAAATTAAATGTGCTTTTCACTCTAAATTTGTAATGACTGGTCCTCAAATGTATCCTGCAGGGCAGACAGTCCGATGTTATCCATATCACAAGTGTCCACACTTTTTCCAGCATCCTCCAATCATTTGTGGCGAAGGAAGGCGAGAAACACTTTTTATTCCAACAGACTCGCACCGTACCTGCCGTCAAAACTCTATATAAAGATCGACTACACTGTCTTCACAATAAAAGCGCTGCTTCATCCTGCCTACGCTAACAAAATAAGAGTCTCAGAAAGCTGGCGCGCACAAGCTAGCAAGCTATGTAGTTTGCCACCAATGTATTTCTTGTAAAGTGTGTAAAAAGGAGTGTGGAAGCTGGACAAATAAGATGCCAAAAAGCAACCACTTTCATGTGGTGTTGGACAGAAAGGAGGACTTTTTTTCTCCTCCATTTGAAAAAGTGGACGTTATCATCACTACTGTCTGATTCCAATCAATGCAAGTAATCAGAATCAGGTAATATACCAACGTATACTCTTGTCTTCATGAAAGAAAGGAATCTATATGTGTTAAACATGCTTGTATTATCATTAAACACCTTCAACTTGTTAACAAAAATGTCTCTTTCATAAATAAATAAATACAAATTATATATATGAATGAGGTAGATCCCCTCGACTTGGTCAATTGAAAAGTAGTTGGCCTGCAGAAAAAGTGTCTGTGGGCACCCCTGGTTTAAAGCGTACAAATGTTCAAAGCCCAAAGATGTAAGATTGCTGCATATTTATGTAACATTGGTGCATACAGTTATTATATGTCCATGCTGTGATCCCAGTCAGGAAACTGTACCTTCGCCATGGCGGCACAGCACGGTTGTGTGCAGATGTTGGAGATGCTAATGGAGCCCTTCTACAACATGGCCACCATGAAGCCCAACAAGGTTTGCTTTGTCATCATTATTATTATGAAACATAATGAAAGCCGAAAGTCAAACTTTCTTTGATGCGAGCTGCTCTCCTCCCTCCAGAGAGGAGACACGCCCCTGCACTTAGCTGCAAGGAACGGCCACTTGGACGCCGTCCAACTGCTTCTGCTAAGCTTTGATACCCGGGATGAAGTTAATATGGTGGACTATCATCTTTTTTTATTACACTAGATGTACAACTCATTAGAGGAGGGTGGACTCTTTTAATATTTTAGCAGCTAACAAATCCACATAATGAAAACAAACTCAATACATTATTAAAAACACTTTTCTGCTTCTGACCCGATAAGTAAACATAAGTCACAAAAATAACAACAAAACTAACATGGTTATGTAATTGTGCATCCCTTTTCCAAAATTATATTTTTTTAAACGCCAACAGGAATACACATAAAACTATGTATAACATGTGTGTGTATATATCCAAAACCAGTGAAGTTGGCACGTTGTGTAAATGATAAATAAAAACAAAATACAGTGATTTGCAAATCCTTTTCAACCTATATTCAATTGAATAGACTGCAAAGACAAGATGCTTAACATTCGAACTGGAAAAATGTGTTATTTTTTGCAAATATTAGCTCATTTGGAATTTGATGCCTGCAACATGTTTAAAAAAAGCTGGCACAAGTGGCAAAAAAGACTGAGAAAGTTGAGGAATGCTCATCAAACACTTATTTCGATCATCCCACTGGTGAACTGGCTAATTGGGAACAGGTGGGTGCCGTGATTGGGTATAAAAGCAGCTTCCATGAAATGCTCAGTCATTCACAAACAAGGATGGGGCGAGGGTCACCACTTTGTCAACAAATGCGTGAGCAAATTGTCCAACAGTTTAAGAACAACATTTCTCAACCAGCTATTGCAAGGAATTTAGGGATTTCACCATCTATGGTCCGTAATATCATCAAAAGGTTCAGAGAATCTAGAGAAATCACTACATGTAAGCGATGATATTACGGACCTTCGGTCCCTCAGGCGGTACTGGATCAAAAAGCGACATCAGCGTGTAAAGGATATCACCACATGGGCTCAGGAACACTTCAAAAACCACTGTCAGTAACTACAGTTGGTCGCTACATCTGTAAGTGCAGGTTAAAACTCTACGATGCAAAGCGAAAGCCATTCATCAACAACACTCAAAAACGCCGCCGGCTTCGCTGGGCCCGAGCTTATCTAAGATGGACTGATGCAAAGTGGAAAAGTGTTCTATGGTCCGACGAGTCCACATTTCGAATTGTTTTTGGAAACTGTGGACGTCGTGTCCTCCGGAATAAAGAGGAAAAGAACCATTCGGACTGTTATAGGCGCAAAGTTGAAAAGCCAGCATGTGTGATGGTATGGGGGTGTATTAGTGCCCAAGACATGGGTAACTTACACATCTGTAAAGGCGCCATTAATGCTGAAAGGTACATACAGGTTTTGGAGCAACATATGTTGCCATCCAAGCAACGTTACCATGGACGCCCCTGCTTATTTCAGCAAGACAATGCCAAGCCACGTGTTACAACAGCGTGGCTTCGTAGTAAAAGAGTGCGGGTACTAGACTGGCCTGCCTGTAGTCCAGACCTGTCTCCCATTGAAAATGTGTGGCGAATTATGAAGCCTAAAATACGACAACGGAGACCCCCGGACTGTTGAACAACTTAAGCTGTACATCAAGCAAGAATGGAAAAGAATTTCACCTGGAAAGCTTCAAAAACTGGTCCCCTCAGTTCTCAAATGTTTACTGAGTGTTGTTAATAGGAAAGGCCATGTAACACAGTGGTGAACATGCCCCTGTGCCAACTTTTTTGCAATGTGTTGCTGCCATTAAATTCTAAGTTAATGATTATTTGCAAAAAAAAGTTTCTCAGTTCGAACGTTAAATATCTTGTCTTTGCAGTCTATTCAATTGAATATAAGTTGTAAAGGATTTGCAAATCATTGTATTCTGTTTTTATTTACCATTTACACAACGTGCCAACTGGTTTTGGATTTTGTATATATATATAGTATAAATATATATAACATGTTTATATATACAAATACACATATATAATATATACATGTGTGTATATACACACACATATGTATGTACATTATGTATGTAAATATACATGTGTACGTATAAATTATTGTATATATAATTTGATACACATTTGTAAACAATCTTTTATATATATAAACTTTATATATACGGTATATATACATATATATATATATATATGTTTTACACATTTTCTTCGAAAATAATGCTTGTGCGCTATCGAGACCTGGTTTAAATGCTAACATAAATATATGTGTGTTCATATTAGGATTTAAGATAGCTATTGATTAGTGCACAAGCATTATTTTTCAATACATATGTATATATATAATATAGAAATATACTGTATATATATATATGTTTTATATGTATTTTGTTTATATATATGCTATTACAGTGTTTTGAATTGATCTACTGGGATAAATGAACTTTTCAAAGATACTTTAACGTATTGAGATGCACCTGTAATTTACTGTTACAGTAACAATGCTTTATTCTTGATACTGTTGATGTTCATCCTGTCACTTTGACCGATGTGTGGGTGTGGCAGGACGGTGAGACGTCCCTGTACCAGGCTGCAGACAGCGGTCAGGAACAGTGCGTCTTGGCATTGCTGCAGGCCGGCTGTGACCCCAACATCCAAACAACAGTATGAACACTCCAACAGCATTCTTTTTAATGACACTTTGAGCTACTTGTGTGGATTATGAAGATGTGCTTGACTTGCAGAGCAAAAGCAGTGCTCTTCATCCAGTGTCAGAAAGAGGAGACACGGCTCTGGTCCAACTTCTCCTAGAATATAAAGCCTACACAGACTTTCAGAATGAGGTAAACAAAAATGTAATTTTACATCTCCTCGACTAATAGTTCATATCAGGGCTGTTATTTGCACTCATACAGGAGATGGAGGCTCCTCTCCACCTGGCAGTGAAGAACAGCCACATAGCGGTCATTCATTTCCTCCTGGAGGCAGGTTGCAACATTAACTCCAGCAATAAGGTACCATCGTCTACAAGACATGATATTCAGCCAAAGTGTATTCATGTAGTGAGCACACAAACATGCTTGGTGTTAGAGGTCTCAGACTGCCATGCACCTGGCTGCGGAGCTGGCCAGAATAGACGTGGTGGAAATGCTGCTTAAAGCTGAAGTGGATCTGACACTCCAGGACCGGGTAAGAGTTCAAAGCAACATGAATAGGGCAGATGTTATATGCTTTTTTATTATCTCTGCAGTCTTTCTCCACAGGACTAAAATATATTTAAGGGGCAATTGCATAATGATAGTGAAAGCTGTAAGATTGCATAATTGGCCATAATACAAGTGACTTGGAAAGCAAAACAATTGTTTAGAACAACAAACTGTCATTGTTGCTTCTTTTTGTAGTTTTTTTTATGTCACAAGAACAAAATTTGATACCTTTATAGACACCTTTGAATTTTACATATATAATGTATAATATATATATTCATATATATATATAATATGATATATATATACATATGTATTACATATAATGTAATATATGTTATATAATATTACATATATATAATGTACATATATATATACTGTATATGTATTATATATACATATATTATATACACATACATATATATACATACATATATATATATATATATATATACATACATACAGCACTTTTTTCTCTAGAGACTCAAAGCGCTTTACATAGTGAAACCCATCTACATCTTTAAGCTACAATAACAACTAAACCAGTGTGGGTGGCACTGGGAGCAGGTGGGAAAAGTGTCTTGCTCAACGACACAACGGCAATGACTAAAATGGCAGAATCAAACCTAAAACCCTAAAGTTGCCCTACCAACCGAGCCACGCCTATTAACTACTTTTATCGATTCACATAAAATCAAACGACGCCATATTTCTATACCTTTGTTGCACGTGACGTCACGTTCCAGTTGAAGACTAAACACAGACTTAAACACTTGGCAGAGAAACAAACACTGAAGCAGCATACCTATGTTACTCCCCGCTAGGATAAAGGAAACATTTTCGGTACCACCTCAGGAAACGCTTGGCTCTCCATGTACCAGCATTGAAATACAGTAGCGTAGTAGGCCTAAATATTCATTAAAAACAAGATACATTTATGAAATATGTTCATTTAATATTTTGGCTACTATAACATTACAATCAGTTTTAACAGTAACGCAGTCTTTTAATATTTAGTTTATGGATTATTTAGCGCACCACTAGATAGAGCCTGCGTACCAGTTAGAGAATCACTGGACTAGACAGAACGAGCAGACTTTGAGAATAATGAGAGCTACAATTTAATAAAGATTTGCATGCCAGGACACACCAATACAAACCCAAACAGTCTGGCCTCAGAAATTACTGTCTATTCTTTCAGTGCAGATGAAATGGAAATGAAAAACCCTGAATAGGTGGATTTTCCCCACTGTATAAATTGACAATATTCATGGATCATATAGCATTCAAATAATGTTAAAAGCAGGCCTTACCCATCTGATGATCTCTACACCTGTGAACACTAGGTGGGAAAACACATACTACAATCCTTGTGGAAATTTACATTATGCTTTTTTAGGTTTGCAACATATTTCTAATGGTCTCATTTAACCAGGTTTATTTATTAATATAGCACCGTTTTAAAACAGCCACTACCGCACAAGTCAAACCATCAGGGTAAAACATTTATTTTCATGTTTAATGGACAGGTGTCCCAATAGTTTTGACAGAAAACAGCACTGTAGCTTTGAACCGATAACATTACTTCGTAAATGGGTCATACATGTATTTATAAAACAAATATTTTTTTTTATGGTGTATATATAAATATATAGAAAATATATACGTATGTATACATAGAGAAAAAAAATATATTATATATAAATGTATGTATTAATAATATATACTGTATGTATGTATATATGTGTATTTTTCATTTGCAATGAAAACATTTGGTGTACTTATTAGAGTAGCAATATTTATAAAACAAATGTTCATAAATTTTATATATATATTATGGTAAATAGTCTATTCTTGTTCTTAGAAAAGAAGGCTATTCCACAAAATTGATATAATATATATTATATCAATTTTGTGGAATAGCCTTCATTTCTAAGAACAAGAATAGACTGTCGAGTTTCAGATGAAAGTTCTTTTTTTTCTGGCCATTTTGAGCGTTTAATTGACCCCACAAATGTGATGCTCCAGAAACACAATCTGCTCAAAGGAAGGTCAGTTTTGTAGCTTCTGTAACGAGCTAAACTGTTTTCAGATGTGTGAACATGATTGCACAAGGGTTTTCTAATCATCAATTAGCCTTCTGAGCCAATGAGCAAACACATTGTACCATTAAAACACTGGAGTGATAGTTGCTGGAAATGGGCCTCTATACACCTATGTAGATATTGCACCAAAAACCAGACATTTGCAGCTAGAATAGTCATTTACCACATTAGCAATGTATAGAGTGTATTTCTTTAAAGTTAAGACTAGTTTAAAGTTATCTTCATTGAAAAGTACAGTGCTTTTCCTTCAAAAATAAGGACATTTCAATGTGACCCCAAACTTTTGAACGGTAGTATATATATGATATAATATACATATTAAAGTAAATATATAGAAAATATGTACACTACCATTCAAAAGTTTGGGGTCACCCAAACAATTTTGTGGAATAGCCTTCATTTCTAAGAACAAGAATAGACTGTCGAGTTTCAGATGAAAGTTCTCTTTTTCTGGCCATTTTGAGCGTTTAATTGACCCCACAAATGTGATGCTCCAGAAACTCAATCTGCTCAAAGGAAGGTCAGTTTTGTAGCTTCTGTAACGAGCTAAACTGTTTTCAGATGTGTGAACATGATTGCACAAGGGTTTTCTAATCATCAATTAGCCTTCTGAGTTAATGAGCAAACACATTGTACCATTAGAACACTGGAGTGATAGTTGCTGGAAATGGGCCTCTATACACCTCTGTAGATATTGCACCAAAAACCAGACATTTGCAGCTAGAATAGTCATTTAACACATTAGCAATGTATAGAGTGTATTTCTTTAAAGTTAAGACTAGTTTAAAGTTATCTTCATTGAAAAGTACAGTGCTTTTCCTTCAAAAATAAGGACATTTCAATTTGACCCCAAACTTTTGAACGGTAGTGTATATATATTATATATATATATAGAATTTTTTTATATATATAAATATATGTATTAATAAAATATATATGATATATTATGAATATATATTTTTTTCCCATTTGCAATGATAACATTTGGCGCACATATTGGAGTAGCAGGGCAAGACGGCTCTGGGTGTGGCAGCCCGAGCAGACGAGGTGATCATGGTGGACATGATTGTCAAGGCAGAACGATATTACGCATGGAAGACGGTGAGAAACTGACTTTTTTGTTTGCCAATCAACCACATTCATCGTCATTTATTTTTCCATAATCACATTTCAGGTGTGGAATAATTATTTATTTGATATATGCCCGTGTTACATTGCAATAAGTTGTGTGTGCGAGGCATTCATCATTCCACTGACAGCCTTTCATGTTCCCTGCAGGTTAACCCAGAGTTTAATGACAGTGTTCTCAGCGAGTATCCGCTAACACTCAAACTGGATCTCAGCGAGTATCCGCTAACGTTCAAACTGGATCACCGCTATGAGACCAAGCAGTTCCGCTCCATGGCCTGGCGCCTGACCTACCAGCTCCTGAAGCCGGGAGACTGGAAGAGCCTGGCTGAACACTGGGGATTCACTCAGGACCAAGTGTCCGCCATTGAGAGACAGTGGACAGGTGACCACAGCTCACTTCAATTTAATCAAACATCACTTTCAAAAAGTACTTCCTGCTTTAGAGTTGTATTTTCCAACTGTTTAGGGCAGTGGTTTTTAAACGTTTTTCACAAAGTACCACCTCAGAAAACACTTAGCTCTCCCAAATTACACCGTAATGACCAACATTAAAATACAGTAGCGGAGTAGGCCCAAGTATTTATTAAAAACAAGGCCGAAGTTTTATTTAACAATTATCTTCAATATTTTTTGCCACTGTAACATTACACACTGTTTGAATAGAAAATAAAACACTGAACTTTAATCAAGTGATTATTCGGCGTACCACTAGATGGAGCCCGCGTAACAGTTTGAGAATCTCTGGTTTATGGTAAACCAAAAGGGAAAGTATGCACTTTAAGATGGTTGCAGATGATTGTTGATCAAACACCTTGTCATCTTCTTGACATTCAAGCAAAAGCAACAATATTTTATATCCACACGACACCCCTATCTTAACTTTAGTCAAGATGAACGGTTCGGTCAACCGAACGGTTCAGATTTTTTCATAAACCAGATTTTGACCATTTTCAGGAAGGAGAAAAAAACGTGCATGACGTTTTGCAAAAACCTCATATCTCGCTTAATCTCAGTTCAACAATCAATTTTTGTTTTAGCTTGGCCTCAGAAAGACAAAGAACCTCACGTTGGAGATGTAGCGCTCCTCTGGCAAAGGTAATAATCCTTTCGCAGGTTCACATACGGAAACTTGTTACGACTTTTACTTCCGCTATTTAGTCAAGTTTGATGTCTCCTCGGCCAATCTCCACCACGTTTATCAGATTGGTGCATAGCCTTTTTTGAAGTGGAAACAGTCACAACTGTATTCTTTTCATAAGTTTATTTGAAATAACTTTGGAAGAACAGGCTGTTTTTACAGCGAAGGCCACATTCAGAAAAACTGAAAGATGCAGGGGTCATTTTGTACATCAAAGATCAACAGCAAACCAATGCACATCAACAATATATGCTAAGTTAGGTTAGTGTTATAGTTGACATTTAGTGTAATATCGAATAACTAGGGCTGTCAAGAGTTAACTCATGCGATTACCGTATTTTTCGGACTATAAGTCACTCCGGAGTATAAGTCGCTCCGGCCGAAAATGCATAATAAAGAAGGAAAAAAACATATAAGTCGCACTGGAGTATAAGTCGCATTTTTGGGGGAAATTTATTTGATAAAATCCAACACCAAGAATAGACATTTGAAAGGCAATTTAAAATAAATAAAGAATAGTGAACAGGCTGAATAAGTGTACGTTATATGACGCATAAATAACCAACTGAGAACGTGCCTGGTATGTTAACGTAACATATTACGGTAAGAGTCATTCAAATAACTATAACATATAGAACATGCTATACGTTTACCAAACAATCTGTCACTCCTAATCGCTAAATCCGATGAAATCTTATAAGTCTAGTTGAGATGCGCGGATAGGCAATTATTTCATCCGCAACCGCATCACAAAAGTCGTCTTCCACCCGGACCAACATTTTATCAAAACCACAACCGCCACCCGGGCGGTATTTATCATTATTATAATATTATTGTCATTTCCATTAAGAAAGTGTTGACTATTGTTGCCAGGAGTGCGTTCCTCACACTTTGTGTGCGCAGTTGCAGCAAGCAGAACGATGCTTTTAAGAAGTTAAAAAAATGTTTTAGAAAGACAAGGCCTATATTTTCGTTAGGTAAAAAAAAATGTTCTGAATTTATTGCAATGAATATTAACTTGTTAACGTTAAAGTGCTCAAATAGGGACGAGGGCAGGGTGCACAGTGAAACAGTGAACAATTTTGCGACAAAGATGAACCTTTATTGATTGATCTGCAGCCATGACAAAATATCAGACAGACAATCTCCATTGTCAACGACAGGCAGGAAAATAAAGATAAACACATAGCCTATGTTGTAGGCATAGGCTCATACGTTTTTAAGTTGAAATAAAAAAATAAATAAAAAATGTTCCTCATAAGCCTTAGGCTGTCAATCACACGCACAAACTTAAATTATACAACAACATATGTATGTCATCCCTATTTAAACAAAAATAAATAAAATAAATAATAATAATTGAATTATAATGAAAATAGACGGTCGCGACAAACAAAGCAGGCTAAATAGCCTTACATTGTAGCCAATCGGAGATGCGCTTCACTTGAAAGCGAGGCCAAATAATTAACACACAGTAGTATATCTCCAATAGAAAAAAACCCACAGTAAACACAATAAACAACGCAATTGCCTTAATTCCTTTGCATTGTAGTGCGCCCAAACAACAGTAACCATCACAATTATTCAGCTGACCGAACTCAATATAGGTTAGACATGGGCTTATTTGGTATAGCCTAGGTAACGTAGACTAATTCGTTTAACACATCCAACCGTATGTCTACTTACTTTTTTTTTTAGCACTATGCAGGAATAAAATGGCATCTACAGTGCCAGGATTCATTCAGGCGAGAGCGCCTGGCCTCTAAAATGCGCCCTGCTGCGCTGAAGGAGCGCTCACTTGCGGTACTTGTTGCTGGGACACATAGGATTCTCTTTATACATTTACTATGTATATATATTTCCGAATTGGTTCAACCGCCACCCGCCCGAATCTATTTAAAATCTATTTTTTTCGTCATTCATCCGCCCGACCCGCGGATTACCCGCGGACACCGCGAGTGTGCCCGCAAACCGCGCATCTCTAACGTCTAGTCTCTTACGTAAAAGAGCTAAATAATATTATTTGATATTTTACGGTAATGTGTTAATAATTTCACACATAAGTCGCTCCTGAGTATAAGTCGCACCCACGGCCAAACTATGAAAAAAACTGCGACTTATAGTCCGAAAAATACGGTAATCACAATTTTTTGTATTAATCATGTATTTACGCAGATTAATCACGCAATTTATTTTGCTCCTTTACCTTCTAATCTAATGGTATTCTAGCAGTAAAATTGCATTTGTGTACAAATATTGGATTTTTTTTTTCATTTAATTGAAATTATGTAAACAACCAATACTACTAGTAATACTTGATTATTCGTGATTAATGCAAATTAGAAAGTGATTAAAAAAACTAAAAAAAAAACTATTTTGACAGCATTAGTAATGACATATCTCAATAATAATTTAATTTTTACAATGACTGGCAACACTAAATTGTTCCTAGTGTGTGAATACTTGTCTTTCTGTGTTGGCTCAGCGATGAGGTGGTGACTTGTCCAGGGACCACGCCCCCGAAAAGGGACAAGCGGTAGAAAATGGAATGATAGACTTTATCAAAGGCCAATAAAAAGCGAGCTTTGGACACCCCTGGTATAGTGGCTAGATCTACAGCCATGTGACTTGTTACCAAAGTTAGTCATGTTTTTTTGCATTTAAAATTATTTTAAAATATTTGTTAAAAATTACCTGTCCAGTCCAAGTATATTATTTCTGTTTCCATTACTTCCTATGGGAAAATATGCCCAAAACAGTACAAGTTATTGATATGATTTGTTGTTCTGACAGTGTGGTGTGGTTGACAGGTCAACACAGTTACAAAGAACATGGCAACAGGATGCTTCTGATTTGGCTGCATGGAGAAGAGTTGGCCCGGAAAAGTCCTTCTGTAGAACTCTATCAGGCCCTTGCCACCACTGGCAATGGCAAAGCTGCAGGTTGATAATTTTTCCATATATTCTTCAACGGGCCAAAACATCTATAAGTGTTTCATTGAGCATTTGTTTTATCTTTATTTTTGTCCAGCAGATCAGATGCGGATGGAATCAGAGAGTGTCAGCCGCAGAAACTGCAGAGTTTCATGATTGCGCATGTTAGTTTACATCAATTGTCAGACACGCTTGTACAGTATAGAAAGACGCTCTAAAATAATTTATTACAAAAAAACACATGACAGGTACAAACAGGATGGCTTTGGTCTCACTAACAAACACTGTATGCTTCCTTTAAAAAACTCATTTTACATGCACTTTTTAAAAAATATAATAAAAGTGAACATTTTAGTTATGAAGTTAATTTTGTATTTTTACAGCAAGTACAGTGCTACCTCGGCTTACGAGTTTAAATCGGTTCTGTGACTGAGCTCATAAATATTCGTACTACAAATCAATATTCCCCATTGCAATTAATTGAAATCATCTTATGGTCGGATATTAAAGGGTTTATTGCAACATTACTAGTGGCGCGGAGGCTAGTAAGCCAAGGTACTACAGTACATGAATTGATCAGTGCAAATGTCACTGAAAAAAATAATGCATTATTCTACAATAAAAACATCAAACATCACTTTTTAAAGGTTTTAAGCACCACCCACAAAAAACTGGAATTGTTGCATAGTGAGTCAGGGGTTTTCAAAGTGGGACGGACCTCTCCTGCTGGTCTTTTTGTGTGTGTGTGTGTGTGTGTGTGTGTGTGATTAGTCAACTACTTTGATGGAGTGTACATTACAAGTGCCAGGGTGTGCTTTGGAGGAAGTCTTGGGGGTGCGAGGACCTGGTTGGGAGGAGCGAGGATATCTGGCTGCAGGCGATTGACCACCGATGAACTTGTATGACAGAGACGTGCATTAAAATACGGAGATATACTTCACCCTGCATGACTCATACCTGTGTAGTAGGCTGGTGGCGTTCTACCACGATGGAACACATGGACGGCGCCACACCCATGACTCGGAGGTTACTACGTGCGCTCTTATCGGGAACATGTTGCGCTGTAATGCGAGCGGTAATGGTTTTTGCTGCCTTCTGTTGGCTGGAGGTGACCACACGCCCACTGGCCTGTGACGACAAGAACACCTTTGAAGATGTACTGAAACAACAGGATTACTCTTCAAAGAGCAAAATACTGTGGTTCGACCTGTTTGTGGGACGTGCTGCTGCCCCCTTGTGGGAATAAACTGTGTGAAGCTGAAGGGAGAAATTCACGGGTGCGCCACATGCCCATCTGGGGAAAAAGAAATGGTTGTGTGCTAGTTTTAGCAAAGTCTCAATCATGAGTTCTTTCCATTGGCTGATATTTGCCTTTTTTAACTTATCGGACCATCTTATAAGGGATGCACACTCAGGAAGACTTCATTACATTTCTGTATTTTTGTTACACACATGCAGGAGGAGTTGCATGAATTCCAGGAGGGTGCATGTCTTGCCAGAACACCGCGTCATCTATCCACAGCTGCTTCTAAGGTATTAATCTTCAACACCATGGCGGTAAATAAACTGTTTCTTCCAAGTATAATTATCAGTGGAGGACTAGAGGAAGATGTGTGGCTAAGCAAACCATGCAGGACGACACAAGAAGCTAACAGCTAAAGTTTTAATGTAAAGTAGGGATGATCAATCCAGATGTCGATACTATTGATACCTCGTATTTTATCAGTATATAATACTATCAGTATATAAACGATACTGAAGTAATGATTCGATTATTTATTTTTTCTTGTTCCTATTACAAAATGGTTGTTATTGTTTTCAAACTTAGGGAGTAAGTCTCAATACGGTAAGCTTTGAGGGCAAAACTCAAATTATTTAATTTAATTGCTGAGTTATTGTGCACTAGACACTTTATTTTGTTAAAAATATATATGTAGCATTAAATACCACAAATTTAATACATAATCTGATTTACAACAAAACTAGCAAATTTAAATTAAAATAAGATAATCTTTATAAAAATGTGTTTGCTTTAGTTACTTGCCATAAAACATTTTAGTTGTATGGTATACTGTTGGACTGGGACTCGAAATTGGATTGAATCTGAGGCCAAAAATTTCCCTAATTATAACCATGGTAACGTGATAATGGACGAGATAGTGACTTACTAGGTCTTCCTCTTCAGGGTGGGTGGGTGAGTCTGGGTGGTCAAAGTGGTCAACCGGGCTGGCAGAACCAGGATCTGTCAAAAAAACAAATATTCATTAAAAAAATACTTGAATAGCTGCAAGAATCGTTGCATTTGCAGACATGCATCAATCAATAAATGAGTACATAAAGAATAAATGAAAAGGAAAAAAACAAGTAAAATAAAATTGATCGAGGAATCAATTAACAATATGTGCGATTAAATGCTAAAACAAATGAATAAAATAAAAATATAGTTGAAGTAAGACTCGTATAAAGTATGATATAACCTTGTGTAAACAATTGATTTTATATTAAATAAATTGACTTTTTATAAAAAAAAAAAAAAAAAATTATGTAAGGCTCGGTCAACATTCTGTGATTTTTTTTAAAATAAAATGAATGGAAAAATATTTTTAATAAAATTGATCTAAGAATTGATTAACATTGTGTGATTTTTGTTGATGAAATAATAAAATAAAATAAAGTTGAAGTAAGACTCGTATTATGTTGTATTAAGCCATTTATATAAAATAAAATAAATTATTTTTAATAAAAAATAAAATTGATTTAAAGTTAAAGTACCAATGATTGTCACACACACACTAGGTGTGGTGAAATTTGTCCTCTGCATTTGACCCATCCCCTTCTTCACCCCCTGGGAGGTGAGGGGGGCAGTGGGCAGCAGCGGTGCTGCGCCCGGGAATCATTTTTGGTGATTTAACCCCCAATTCCAACCCTTGATGCTGAGTGCCAAGCAGGGAGGTAATGGGTCCCATTTTTTTTACAGTCTTTGGTATGACTCGACCGGGGTTTGAACTCACAACCTACCGATCTCAGGGCGGACACTCTACCCACTAGGCCACTAGTAGTAGTTAGACCCGATCAATATTCTGTGTGGTTTTTGTAAACAGAATAAAAGAAAAATACAATTGGTGTCGGGCTTGATTAACATTAATAAACAAAATAAAAAGGTTGAAGTAAGACTCCTATAAAGTATTATATTACACTGTTTAGACCAGAACTAGGCAAATATTTTGACTCGGGGGCCACATTGAGAGAAAAAATGTGTCTGGGGAGGCCAATGTGTATGTGTGTATAAATTATATATACACTTAGCTGTAAAAATCTGCTGTACAGTATGTGTGTTTGGGTCCCTTTTTTTCCAGGAACACTAATACCAAAAGTCACAATGTCCGATAGAATTCTAAAATAGTTATGACAGACCACCTCAAAAAAACGGAATGGAATTTAGTTTTTTTCTGAATGTGACACCCAAAATGTACATGAAAATAAAGTAAGTGGGATTTACAATATTAACAATGAACACTAAAACACTGAATATTAACAACATTATTAACAACATATGAACATCGCTCCTCTTTTAACTTCTCAGACCAGCTCCTCGATAGACATATCGAAACATAGAAACACAACAAAAATGTAACAAACAAGTGTAATAAACACCTACAATATGTTATATTATCACTTTTATGCAGACATTTGTTGTACAAATTTTCTTCCGCATCTGTTCCTGACACTTGCGTTTTGGGCTGGCTGCTCTGAAAACAAACCCAGCCCACTCTGTTTTGTTCCTCGTCTGAACTGCTGTGACATACATTACCGTAATAACTCGTATAACACCCAAAAGCACAGATTTCAACCACTGAAATACTTTCTATAGTCCAAGACTTACAGTCATTTAAAAACAGCACTGCACATCATAATGGCGGCGACAGTTTGGATGTTAAAGGTCTAAAAAAAAAAATTATGTAGAACGTCCGGCGGGCCGGATTGAAAATCTTAATGGGCCGCGAGCCGTATTTTGCCCAGGTCTGGTATAGGTACATCAACATACGAACAGAACGTGTGTGTGTAGTCATGTGACTACTTGCGTGTACATTACATGTGCCGATGTGTGTTCTGGCGTGTGTCCTGGCACCGGTGGCGCGGGAAGCATGCTGGGAGGAGCGAGGATATTTGGCAGCGGTAGCCTGACCCATAGTTTGCTTGGAGAGAAGAAAAACGTTTTATTACGTTGTAGCAAAGGAAGAGAATTCTAAACATTCCTTACCTGTGATACAGATTGATGGTGGTCTACTGCAACAGAGCTCATGGGCGGGGCCACAGCCATGGCTTCTACGTTGTTGCGTATACTCTTACTAGAAGCATGTTTCGCAGTTACACGAGCTGTTGCCACGTTTGCCGTTTTTTGTTGGACTGCTGTGGGGACACTGGCCTGTCGAAATCAATAGCATTTAGAGACTATAACACCAATTGGTACACTGTTATTACTACTGTATGTTAGTGTTTGTTGTAATCACCAAATGACTATCGCCCCATAGATCTTCTGTGCCAGTGCATTGAGCAAGTCAAACACTGGATGTGCCAAAATTTCCTACAACTAAATGAAGATAAAACTGAGATAATTGTTTTTGGTGCTACAAAAGAAAGGTTTAAAGTCGTCCAACACCTTCAATCACTGTCCCTGAAAAACTCAAATAAAGCCAGAAATCTTGGGGTTATTTTAGATTCTGATTTACATTTCGACAGTCACATCAAATCAGTAACAAAATCGGCCTACTATCACCTCAAAAATGTAAAAAGACTTAGAGGGCTCATGTCAGCTCAAGACTTTGAAAAACTTGTACATGCCTTTATTACCAGTAGGCTAGACTATTGTAATGGTCTCCTTGCAGGTCTTCCCAAAAAAAACTGTCAGGCAGCTACAGCTTGTTCAGAACGCTGCTGCTAGAGTTCTAACAAAGACCAAAAAATGTGAGCACATTACACCAATTCTTAAATCCTTACATTGGCTCCCTGTACATCAGAGAATTGATTTCAAAATCCTCCTGCTCACATATAAATCACTACATGGTCTAGGGCGGAAGTATATTACTGATATGCTCCCACTATATAAGCCATCTAGATCACTAAGATCTTCTGAGACCAATCTGTTAGCGGTTCCAAGAGTAAACTCAAATCAAGGGAGAACATCATTCAGTCACTATGCAACAAATAGCTGGAATAAACTTCCTGAAGATGTCAAGACTTTCCCCAACTCTGACTACTTTTAAAACTAGACTGAAGACTTTTATGTTCACTTTAGCTTTCAGCTAAATCTTTTAATCTTTAACGTCTGCACTGTTTTTATTTTTATTGTCTGCATTTTAATTTTGCTTTTATTTTCTTTCATTTCACTTTGTTGTCTGTGAAGCACTTTGAGTCTGCCTTGTGTATGAAAAGCGCTATACAAATAAAGTTGCCTTGCCTTGCCTTGCCTAATGTTCACAGAAAACAATGTCCTTTTGCTCACCTTGTGAAACACAGTGCTGCCCCCTTGTGGGAATAGGCTTTGAGCCGCTGGCGCGTGCGGCGCTGCAGGGTATTGTGCTGGAGTGTGCAAAGTGGAGGTGGGTAATTCAGGGCCAGGCATGGGTGCACCAGGACCCATCTGAGGGAAAATAAGTCAGTCAGTATCTTGCTTCAAACCCCGCTTCAAAAAACTGCACACAACAAAACATGCTCATTGTAGCCATTAATTCTGACGTCCTCATTTTTATAAAAAAATTAAATCAGCACAATTGTTTTATTAATTTTTGTTTGGCATGTTAAACTTTTATACATTGTGCTCCTGAATTAATGTTGCTAATCAATTTTACTTATTGAGCTAATTTTTTTCAGTATCAAATTGTTTAAGTCTGTTAAAAATGTTAGTTTTAATAAGGATTTACCTTTTTTTTCTATTACGGACTAAAAAACAATGTTAATAAAGTTATTCTTGTTGTAAGTACAGTATATCTACTAGGGGTGTGGGAAAAAATCGATTCGAATTGCGATTCGAATTGCGATTCGAATTGCGATTCTCACGTTGTGCGATTCAGAATCGATTCTCATTTTTTTAAAAATCGTTTTTAAAAAAAATAAAAATTAATCAGTCCAACAATACACAGCAATACCATAACAATGCAATCCAATTCCAAAACCAAACCCGACCCAGCAACACTCAGAACTGCAATAAACAGAGCAATTGAGAGGAGACAAACATGACATAGAACAAAACTAAAAGTAGTGAAACAAAAATTAATATTATCAACAACAGTATCAATATTAGTTACAATTTCAACATAGCAGTGATTAAAAATCCCTCATTGACATTATCATTAGACATTTATAAAAAAAAAAAAAAAAGAACAATAGTGTCACAGTGGCTTACACTTGCATCGCATCTCATAAGCTTGACAACACACTGTGTCCAATATTTTCACAAAGATAAAATAAGTCATGATTTTGGTTCATTTAATAGTTAAAACAAATGTACATTATTGAAATCAGTTGATAAAACATTGTCCTTTACAATTATAAAAGCTTTTTACAAAAATCTACTACTCTGCTTGCATGTCAGCAGACTGGGGTAGATCCTGCTGAAATCCTATGTATTGAATAAATAGAGAATCCTTTTGAATCGGGAAAAAATCGTTTTTGAATCGAGAATCGTGTTGAATTGAAAAAAAAAATCATTTTTGAATCGAATCGTGACCCCAAGAATATATATTGAATCGAATCGTGGGACACCCAAAGATTCACAGCCCTAATATCTACGCATCTTTCTTTTTTGGTTTATTTAATGGTAATAAGGATACAAAGTTATGCTGGGGTGTACTTATAACAATTTTATAGAGAAATTATACTATTTATGGTTACTGCGGCGAATGGTGGTGCACAAAATGTTTTCTCCTTCCTGAGGGTTGGGTGTGAGGGGTGTAAATGAAAAAGAAATTGAGAAGCACTGGGTTAGGGTGAAGGATCATGTGCAATCAAAATTAAAATGTGCGATTAATCTACATTAATACATTATAGCAATTTTTTGTAATTAATTGCATGAGTTTACACGTCAACTTTGAATGAATAAATACAATAAATTGGTTTCAAAAATCCATTACAATGTTGTCCACGTGAAAAGCACTACTGCTTCGTTATCGAGCAGGCATAGAGATTATTTTAGTAAAGGCGCAGTGCTGACTAATACATATTTAGGAAACCAAATAAGAGATAGTTTAATAATTCAAAAATAAGTTTTCGGTTATTTTTTTTTAGATCCGAAATGCTAAATAAATAACTGATGTGATGAAATCTGAAACATTTTTGTCTTTCAAAACCTCTGCTGTCCTACCTGGTCCTTGTCGTGGTGGGCGGGAGACTTTGAGCGGTCAAAATGGGCCGGGCCTGGGCCAGGACGTTGCGGGGCCTGAGCCAATGGACCAGGACCAGGACCAGGACCAGGACCAGGACCAGGATCAGGATCAGGACTAGGATCATGGTCAGGATCATCATCAGGAGATGAATCAGGATCTGTCAAAAGCAAACTAGTCATTGTAAATAAAACGAAGAAATTGACAACCCAAATTTTACAACAGATGCATGGTTGTTGAGGACAGTTAGCGTTGTGCGATATAAACAATATAAGATAGAAATAATATAGAGTTTAATACCATAGTGATAATGCACGTTGACACAGTCTAGCCGTTTCCCGCAAATTAGCTTCATTGAATGCAACCTCAGCACAATGTAGCGTCCTCTCCACAGTGCGAAGATGCATGCAAGTCACTAATCTTTACCTCCATGAAAGCAAATTAACTGATTTTTTTTTTTTTTACATATACTGTTATCACTGGAGGACCAGAGGATAAGAGATAGCCTGACGTGCTACACTACACACCGTAGGAGGATTTAAAAAAAAAAAAATGCATATCTAACCACTAAGCTACAAGATCAATACAAGTATTGACAGTAACGATACCAAGTATAGCACTGTATGTAAGGTTGATACTACAGTGATTAGATCGATATTTTTAACTGTCACAAAATCGTTTTTTATAGTTCAAAAACTCAGGAAATACAAAAACAAAAAGACTAAAAAAGGGAACTGCACTTTTTGGGGAATCACGCAAGCATTCACAATTATTATAAAAGACATGACGACGAATGGATTTTTTTTAATGCATTCTAAATATTGAATAAATGTAAATAAGTCTGGGAACTCCACTATTTTGCCCATAAAATCCAATAAATAACCATTCAAAAAGCGCCAACAATATTCATTTACATTTCGTGACTTGAATATTAACAAGTATTAGTGATATTGTTATTATAAGTGCTATTATAAGTCAGGGGTGTTCAAAGTGCGGCCCGGGGGCCATTTGCGGCCCGCAGCTAATTGTTTACCGGCCCGCCACACATTCTGGAAATGGTATTGCAAAAATTTAAAAAAACACATTAAAAAAAGTGGAATGAGGTGAAATCTAACTAGAAAAAGTTGCAATGTTGACACAAAGCTGCCATGCAGGCTGTTTTTTTTCTTTTGTCTATCTTTATTTTTCTTTTTTTGCCATTGCTCAAAAAAAAAAAAAAAAAAGACCTATTCAAGGCTGCAATTATTTCAAATATTTAAATTTAAAATGTTCAATGTGGAAAATTTTGCATAAATTGTGTGGTTGCCATACAAAAACATCAATATTTTCTTTGACAAAAGAGCATAAAACAAACAAAATATTAGTTCAAACGTGAAATTGACAGCTATATCTGAAGTTCATCTCGTAACTTAATTTTTTAAAGTAAAAAAAAACAACTAATAAAAATATATCACTTTATGAGTGGGGCACCTTTTGGATCCCAAATATATTTAATGGGATTTAATCTATCTTTTCACTGTGATTACTCAAAAATAATAATGAATTAAAATCAATAGTGTCCTGCATTATTGATCTTTTAAAGCTCTAATTACTTCACATCAAACATTGCTTTCTTAATGTTTTGGGCAGTGGGGGAAATACTGCGTATTTCAGTTTTATTATAAAAAACAAAGTTGTCTTTGACAGAAAAGGCATAAAACCTTTTATTTTTATTTTGTATCAACCTGAAGTTGATCTACTGTAGAGATTTATTGTAAGCATTAAATTTAAAAAAATAATAATTTGACTTGTTTTTAACATTTTAATGACTTAGACCCTTTATGGTCCCCAGGAACCCTAAAGGTAAAAAAAATGAAAATAAATCCATTTATTTTGTTATGGTTTGAAAATGAAAAATATCAAAAGGGCCCCAGCATGCTTTAATTTTCCCGTGTGCGGCCCTCAGTGGAAAAAGTTTGGACACCCCTGCTGTAAGTGTATTGTAAATCTTAAATCATGCGTCTCACCTGGAAAGTAGACGTCTGAGTAGGTATTTCGACAACTTGGTACCTTTTGACAGCCATTTAGGACCCGAAAATGGCCAGAACGACACGAAAAAAACGCATGGTGCCCCCGCCCCATCCCATTTCTTCGAGAGGATTATGAGACATTCTTCCTTTAAATGGGAATATATGAACATCCCAGCAGTCGCCATCCTAATGACAACAGACATTGCACAGTAAGTGATGTATGAAGTCTGCAGTGAGTAATAATCAGTGTTGAAGAAAAAAAAAGCGAACGTCATAATGCGTTTTTTAAATTAATGTGCCGTGTATGTTTAAAATGATCAAAATATGTTATTAAATATTATAAATGTGCCTGTTACTACATTACATATATAAACTTACATTTTGTACTGTATATTAAACCGTATTTGGATGCTTTTTTAAGCTTCATTGTTAGCGGACTTTTGATCTTTTATAATGATTGTGAACAATAGGCAACATTAAAAAAAAGTGCAGTTCCCCTTTAAATAGGAGCCAATATTAGTTTTTGCTTATGTTTTAATTATTTTGCAATAACGGAATAAAAAAAACTAAATATTTAATTGATATTATTACCTGTGTTTTTGTCTGATTACAATTGTAATCAAAAATGTAATCATTCATGGATCTTAAAAAATTAGAAGTGTCATTATCAGGATTGGTATGACCAATACTGGTCATACCAATACTAACTACCAGAGGTGTGGACTCGAGTCACATGACTTGGACTCGAGTCAGACTCGAGTCATGAATTTGATGACTTTAGACTCGACTTGACAAAATGTAAAGAGACTTGCAACTCGACTTAGACTTTAACATCAATGACTTGTGACTTCACTTGGACTTGAGCCTTTTGACTTGACATGACTTGCTACTTTCCCCAAAACCTAAAGTTTAAAAAGTTATTTGGGAGCGCTCCGTAGCTTTCATTTTGTACGTGTCTGTCTGTCTATCAGCGTGTGTGCTGCGTGTCAGCTGGTGTGCTCTCAGTACAACAGCCAATCAAATTAGATCTACATTGTTCATCACACAGCATTCAGCCAATCAAATTGCAGGACAACCAATGAACAAGAGTTGTCAAACAACGCGCCAGTGAGAAAGATTTATACCAAAGTTGGTTTCGTTCGGGTATAAAAACTACGACTTGGTCTACAAAAAACGAATTGCCGTATGCAAATCACGCAGTTCGAATATTACAGACGGGGACGCAACAACTTCCAACTTCGTTCGACATTTGAAGTTGCACAAAGAAGGGTAAGTTTTGAATGTAAGCTAACGTTTATTGGCTAAGTAACATGACTTTTATTTGCTGTGTAGTTAAATCAGTGAGGCTGTAAACTCACTGCTAACGTTATAACCATAGACATCTTATAAGTAGACGCAGCATTGAGCGCTACTGCCTACTGGCGCAGACGAGACGCGGAGCCGCCATCTTGGAGTGGTGATCCGCTCCACTCAGTGCAATTCATTTGTCAGGAGCAATGAACTGTCAGCAAATTTAATTCATCTTACCTCACTGAATACCACTGATTTTCACGCGTTTTTTTGTCATACGTGTAGCTATGATAATGGACACATGTTTTGGCGTTTTTATTATTCATAGTTTGCTTAACAGTAATATAATATTCTTATACGCTTTAAGTGACCAGACGTCCGAGATCAAAACTGGGAATATAATCCCAGAGAAGGGGGAAAAAAACGGTCAGCTATTTTTAAATTGAAGGAACAATATGATTAGATTATATTTACATGCATATATCCTACATAAACAATGTATGAATACATTAGATATCTATATATTTTAGGGACCTATAGACTGTAACTCTGTTGCTGCAGCAGCAGAGAGTTTATTCTGTCTTGACACTTTGTATTGATATTTTGTATTACATTCTTCCCTTAAATGATAATGTTTACAGTGATTGTTTTATATGTATTTTTTATGTATGTCGCTTTGGATAAAAGCGTCTGCCAAATACTTAAACATATATAAACACCTGAAAGTCTTTATATCAGCTAAAACCACCAATCTGTTTCACTGGATTCAGAATAAAACCAAATGCTGTCTTACCCAACAATGTTAGTATTTGAATATTGTTACTTGAAGACTTATTCCTGGTTACAATTATACTGTTAAGAAAGTATTGTCTTATATTTTGCCTAAAATGAGAATGCATCATAATCAGTGGCGGCTGGTGAATTTTGTTTTAGGTGGGGCTGAAAGTTTGTAAACCAAACCCCTGTAAGGGTGTCATCCTCCCCCAGAAGATTTCTTTGTGATTCTCACATACAAATATTGAAGATCTTTGCTCCTTCTCAACTTTGTGGTAATGTTATTTTCATAAAATACAACCAATAGTATGTTAATGTTTGTTTTTGCAAATGTGTTTATTCTGTAAAGGAATGAGTTAAATGTTTAAAATTGTTTAAACTATTAAAATGACTGGTTAATAGTGCTATTATGAATTGCAATGTCAGCACTATTTTTTTTCCTGCAATTTCAAATGCACTTGTTTTAATAAATAAATACAGCGTTTTAAAAGCATACACAATCTGTGTAAAAATATTAGTCTGTGGTTAAAAGGACTTGAAAGGACTCGAAACTCAAAATGCAGGACTTGGGACTTGACTTGAGACTTTCTAGTCTTGACTTTGGACTTGACTCGGGACTTGCCTGTCTTGACTCGGGACTTGACTCGAGACTTGAGGGCAAAGACTTGAGACTTACTTGTGACTTGCAAAGCAATGACTTGGTCCCACCTCTGCTAACTACTACCATTGTATTGGATCGATACTCAAATTTGTACTATTGCCCAAAACTAATGTAGAGTATCCAAACAACAGAATAATAAGTGCTTATTATATTTCAATGGAATTGTAAATAGAACCATGTTACAACAGAAAGTAAACATAAATTAACAGTAAATTACAAGTAGATTACCAATAGTTTTGACAATATAATACACCGGAAAGAACGCAATGTCACGTCAGCAGCCAAATTTGCAGCCTTTGTAACCCGTTTTGAAATGGTTCTACTATATTTTATATGTCAAAATGATATATTGTGATGTGTATCAAATGCTATATAGATTTTAGGCCATATAGTCCACCCTTAATGACTAATTGTACCAAATACCAAATGTTCTACCAACAAAATCCAAAGGAGTTCCCTTCATTGCATACCGTGCTCATTATTTTCCTCGGATTCTGCATCCCCGGCATTGAACAGCTGGAGAGTCTCCATGTTGAGAGCACACACGCCCCTCATCAATGCTTTCCTCATGGATACTTCTCTGCGTTCTCGGTCCACCTGCAGTCTTTGAATCTCTTCCAGCATCTTCTCTCGCTCCTCGTTGTGCTCTAAAGTCAACTAAGAACATACAGAATCCACTTAATGAATATGTGATACATTACTAGTATGTCCGCCGACAACATTTTTCTCAACTATTTGAGGTCCTTTTCATAGGATAGCGAGTGACAATACCCACCATGTTTAGCTTGGCCTCGTACTCCTCAGCCAGGCGGGTGCACACGTCCTCAGCTCTTTCGCGACAAGCCTGCTCCACCCTTATCTTCCACTCTTTCTTAGCGACTGCACGCCATGCTAACCACATCTTCCTCTTCAGGTACATACAGTGGTGCTGCTGCGCCAACTTGACAGCGTGAGCCTGTTAAGAAAACCCAGAGACCACAAATGATTTAAAGGAGCCATATGTCAAGTCATCATTAAATGGCACTGATATGTCAAAAGGCATTAATAAATCATGTTATTTTCGAATACCTTCATAACTGATAATTGTAGTTCAGCTGGGATATGCTCATTTCTAAATTAGATTTACAGCCCCAAAAATGTTTTATTGTTTTCATTTCGATGCCCCGCCCTCTACCGTTTGACCAATTAGAAAGTCTGTGAGTGTGTCACATCCAGGTTGCCAGTTACGTACCGCCATCTTTGTCTAGCTACTGCCACTGGTAAAGTTACTAAACATGTCAGACCTTAGTAAATCTAAAAGGCCTCGTTAAGATTCTGAACTTATTCATGACAAAGCCAGGAACAAAACAAGGATTTGTATCGGGGATGCCTTTAAAAGATGGAGACGATTGAAGGCGGAGAAGATTTTTTCATCTTATGCCAAACTTGCTAATTTCCTCCTTGATAGGCAAGTCAGGCATTTACGTTTTTTTATTACTTGTAATAAATGGAAATGGACATTTGGTATGTAAACTATATTGTCCAATACAGTCTATGATCTTGTCTAACAAAGCTAGTATGTTCCTGCAACGAATGCTTAGCATGCTAGCCCGGCCAATGACACATCAACATATAGGCTAACGGGGGAAATAAATGCCCGTTAGCCTGTATGTCAATGTGTATTCGAACTGACGCCAAAATATATTTTTGAAAATTAAAACCTATGTGGACATGGGTAGTGTCGGTGCCTATTTCGTTCTCAATATGCTGATATGCTGAGGAAATGGGTTCCAACATTAGCACCGCTAATTGCGGTTTCTGGTACTGTATGTGCATCATCAGGCACATATGGGGTGGTATTTGCTTGGCACTATATAATGAATTACATGTAATGATTTTCGACTTGGTGTATTGACATGGTAGTAGGCTATATGATTTATGCGCAACATGGTTTTTGCATAACGTTGGTTGGCTCATAGAATCTCACACTGCACTGAAAGATGGGGATGTGCGTACATGGAAGAGAATGCAGCGCGCCTATGCCATATATAATATATTATTATATATAATATATTTCGATGGTGGTCCCTGCGGTCAAATAAGACATTTTAGCAGGGTAATGCAAACAATCTGTCCCGACTCCCGACAAAATTATTGCTGCATAACTTTAGAAATACATTTGGCTAATCGACATCAGTAAAATGTGGTAGAATTACTTAGTAAACCATCTTACAAGAAGCATAAACAAGAAAAACCTACAGCGTAGGACTCGTTGATTGCCATTTGAAGTTCCTTTGAGTAGGATTTGGATTCGGCTGCGTGTCTGGCACCCTCAGTCATGGACAGTGGGAGGGTACTACAGAGTTTTGACTGTGATTGCAGTACCATTTCTGGCCACATTTCTACACATGACACCTTTAAAACTTGAATTCATTATTTCAGAATAACAGTGCCTTATCTAATTAAGGTACAAAGTATCTTACACAGGGATTGTGAATGATAGGCAAAATAAAAAGTGCATCCATCCATCCATTTTCTACCGCTTATTCCCTTCGGGGTCGCGGGGGGCGCTGGAGCCTATCTCAGCTACGGCAACATCCCTAATCTTTATTAGAATACTGTACTTTAATTTACTGGCCCAATCTTACTTTACTTTTAATTGTATCAATTTTGAGACAGAAGGCAATGCATAGTCAATGTACACAATGGTTCATAAAATAAAACATGCAATACATTCATTTTTTTTACTTTTTTTGCTCAAATCTCTTCTTCACCATCAGCCCCCCAAAAAAATAATCAAACAGGTTTTTCATTTCAACTTTTTGAAGGCCTTTTGATCAAGTTTTCAATCAAAATATACATTTGTATTAGCATACATTTTAATAACATGAGTTAATACAATAATTTAAACCTGTAACCTTAACTGATTTAAACACCTTCAAAAAGGTAAAAAAAATTGAATTTTTGAGGACTGAAGTCAGAAATGTAAGCAAAAAAAGTACAAACAATATAAATCCAAAACGTTTTTATGCCCTTTGTTTATGGCTTAAAATATCATTAAAGTTGAATGTCCCCAGAATATTGATACACAATTATAAAATCTGGATCGTGTTGAATACGCGGATATGAATTCCACACGGCTGCTGCAATAGTGTGCACATTAGAGCAGTGGTGTGTGGGTGACGTGATCAGTGTGGTGGCGAACAATTGATGTTTTTATTGGTTTACTTTTTTCATTGATGCAAACATGTTAAAAGTGCAATATCAATGTTGGAGGATGCGGTTTATTAGAAATAAAATGAAGGTTTTCGTAAGCAGAAAGACCTTTGTTTATTGCAACAATTTTCCCTAAAAAAACACAATAAGGCCCTAAAGTGGGTTTTATTCAGATTAATCGAACAATCTGATCAATATATTATCAGAATAATCGATAGCCTTATTTTTTTCAATTGCTACCTTACTCCAGTTAAGATACATAATTCTTACATGTGAAGAATCCCTTCACCCACTCTCAAACAAAAGTGGCCGTTCACAAGATTAAAAAATTATCGAAACTTTCACATCATGTAGAACAAAAGTACAGCATTTCAAACAAATACATAAGTCTGAATAGATGGCAATGTCAAACAGTACCCCTTTAACTCAAAATGTGGCCAAGAAATTAATAATTTTTGGACTAACTCTACATGGATGAAAGCAGTATGATTGACAGCAAAGTAGTTAAAATAGGAAAGTTGGTCAAATTACTTAATTAACACTTGACAAAAAGTCATACATTTGTTTGCACTGAATGAGTTATGGACAATAACTCCAAACTTAATGTATCTCGTTGGGACATAAATGAACAGTATACTGTACCGCTTCCTTGGCCTCGATAAACTGAATTTTCCAGTGGGTGAAGGCCTTCATCTTATCAAGCTTGTCGTTTTGTCTGTCCAACACCAGAGTCAGACTCTTTATCACCTGAGGGAGAGTACAACACAAAACAATATGCACAAAGAGATGTGTTATTTTTCATCATTATCACTCAACAGCCAAACAAAGACCAAGACTTTAACTACCATAATGTGCTCCAATTATAGCTGGGGCGTTTATTTACTTTAACCAGCCAAGGCGATAGGCGTTAATTGGAACAAGGTGATCGTTTCTGAAGTTTGACAACTCAAAAGATATTTTTTCAACTTGATGATTTGGAGTGCGAGAGAAAGTGGAGAGGAGCTGTCTTTGATCACAAGGTTACCAAGTTGAAAACGTAAAAAATAGCTAAAATGCTTGCATAAAATGTTAGCATGCTAACATTGGAACATTTAGCATACTTCCAATGTGGCGCCAAGTTGAGAAAAGAAAGATTATTATTAGAATAAAAAAGTAAAATAAAATACTAAAATGCGAACATAAAAAGTTAGCATGCAAACACTGGCATGCTAAATCTAGCATGCTAACGTGAGAACAGTCATCATACTGCTAAGAAGGCACCAAGTAACGAAATCTCGGATTATTAGGTTGACAATGTGCAAAATTAGCAGAAATTCTAGGATAAAAGGTTAGCAATACTAACATGGAAACAGTTATTATACTTCCAACATGGCGCCAAGTAACAAAATCCCTGATTAGGTTGAAAATGTGCAATATTAGCTAAAATGCTAACACAAAAAGGTTAGCATGCTAACATGGGAACAGTTATACTTCCAACATGGCACCAAGTAACAAAATCCCTGATTAGGGTGAAAATGTGCAATATTAGCTAAAATGCTAGCACAAAAGGTTAGCATGCTAACATGGGAACAATTAACATACTTCTACAGTATGATGGCACAGAGTGACAAAATCCCGATTATTAGGTAGAAAACGCAAAAAAAAATTGTAATATGCAAGGATAAAACTTAAGTTAACATGCTAACATGAGAATAGTTCACATACTGCCAAAATAACCTAATAACGCAATACGTTCAAAATCAGCCAAAACTTTACCATATAGGGTTAGCATACCACCATGGGAACAGTTAACATACTTTTAAGATGGCGCAGAGTAATGGAATCCCTTATTATTAGGTTGAAAATGTACAAAATTAGCGAAAATGCTTGCAGAAAACTTTAGCATTGCTAACAATGAAACATAGTATTTCCAAGATGGCGCATATAAATAAAATCCTGAATTATTAGGTTGAAAATGTACAGAATGAGCTAAAATGCTAGCATTAAACAAAACAGCAGCAACAGAACTAATGCTGTAACAGCCGGTCGGCAGCAAACTGGTCAGTCATCATAAATTAATCGTAAACAACAGAATGGTTTACAATTTACCAACATTTTAAAGTGTGTGCAGAGCTATATTAAGCTGCTGGATAATGTACACTCATGATACTTCACAATTAGCTACCACTGTTAATCAAAGCTACATTAGGTGTTGGCCAACAGCCATGGCCGGTAATGCCATTCTTTTTTTGACCAGAACAATCACCCAGTGACTTTAGGAGTTTCAACTGGTAAACTAAGGTGTTAATTGGAGCATTTACAGTATTCATAACAAAAGAGAATTCACGTGATGATGCACAGTGTGGTCACCTCATCCTTTCTCTTGTTGGAAATCTCATAGGTGTTTAGCAGATCCTTCAGGCTGTCCAGCTCCAACTTCAAGGCCTCTTTCTGGGCGTTGTGGATCTCCCTCTCCTTCTGCAACTCCCGCTTGTGTTGATCTATGAAGGCCACCCTCCACTTCCTCAGCTCCCTCAGGATATTGGACTTATTGAAATATAGTGAGGGGGCGGTACATTAATGTTTATGTAATGAAACCATGTTTACAACATTGTCACAAATACAGGCACAAAGTTAATTATTTAAAGAGGTACAAGACAGTATACTTGGCAGATTTATAGATTACATTTGTTTGTCAATTGTTTTCATTTCAATGCTACACTTATTTGGGACGTTGATATAGTTCACATGCTAGCCCATATAATGTATTTTTGGCCAGTTTGATACATTAGGATGAAAAGGAGCAATACATGACAACACTGACCTTTAGTTTGGTGCTCCATGTGTCTAGAATGATCTCAATCTTGCCAATGTTCTCCTCTGAGATGAACAGCTCGATTTCAGTGAACTCGAGAATTCCTTTGATGTTAGACTGCGACCGATCCGATGCATCTTGTATCCTGTCTGGGCTCTCAATACCTCTGGAATCATGTCTAAGCCGCTCTAGAAAAACAAAAATAAAATGTAGGGGTTTTACGATTCATTGATACTGTATTTATTATTCCTAAGATTCAACTACATCAATTTGTGCTCGGCAATCAATCGACTTTATCGATACTAAAAAAATTAAAACATTGGATTTAAGAATGTTTATATGAAATGTAACACTTATGTTGATAAGGACGTTGAATGTTACTGAAGTATGCCTGCGAGTCTGTGGTTCATCGCCATCAGTCATCAAAACAAGAATGGCAGATACAGTAGCTACGGTGGCCGAGAAAGTTCACAACAAATGCAAATGCCACAAAACAATACAGCGGAAAGCCAACAATTTTCAGCTACAGCACTATTGGAAAAGCCACAAACAACACAAAAAAATGAAACCACAACCCAACTTTAAAGGGGTCATATTATGCAAACCCAACTGTTCTTACCTATTGGACCTGCACAAGTCCTGAAAATTTGAAATCAAACCATGGGGGCATTGCGAAGATATTTATAAAACAATTTTGCCTTCTTTCCGACTTCCGACAAATGAGACGTTTGGAGTTTGTACACCAGTTGGGAAAAATGTCACCGGATTATCCATATATATTGGTAATTTTCCCATAGTGCCTTGCGCATGTCCGCCATTGTAGTCCGCCCTCTAGTCAATAAGCTCCTATTTTTCCCTATCTTGTTGGGGTGCAGACTGACTCGTACATGCACATGCATTCTCCACTGTTGCCATCGCTAATACAAATCAGCATATAGTTCTAACTCAAATCTGTCAGTAGACTCCATAGGAATCGCTAAAAACTACAACAAAGTGGGCATGGAGAAGACGCAGTTGAAGTGGAGGCACATAAATAAGATCCGCCCACAAAATGTCACATTCTGAAGAGACTGTCAAAAAGCAGCTCAAAGATGGGCTGTAAAACAATCTATTCAACATTTAGACCAAAGAACCACCATTACATGTTATGTAGACCACAGAGAAGGGTTTTAAATGTACAAAATAAATCATAATATGACCCCTTGAAGCCACAAAGGAATTCCCGGGTACAACTTAGTGACATCATGCACAAAAGTGCACTAATAGCTTGGTTTAAAATATCTCTGACAATCTTGCAATTTCTGTTTTGGAATTTACATGAATGTTTGTGCCACTGCTTAATAAATGTTTAATAAATACAGTTTTGGTAAATTGACTTAGTTGTGATTTCCGTCTCTGCATGAAATTTTAAAATGAGCATATATTAATGCAGTATGAACAAGAATGTTTTGATGTATACACATAGAATCATCATACTGCTGTGATTATATGCATCAAGTGTTAATTCAAGGCTAAGGCAAAATATTGAGATATATATCGTGTATCGTGACATGGCCTAAAAATATTGAGATATTAATAAAAGGCCATATCGCCAAGCCCTAGTTTTGGCTTAAAGTTGTTGTGTTGTAGCTTTATGCTTTTGTGGCTTTTGCAATCGTGCTATGGCTGAGAGTTGTTGCGTTTGCATTTGTTGTGACTTTTCTCTTTATTAAAATTTGTAATAACAGGACAAAACACTGCTGATTTAACCTGAAAATACTAGGTTGCACTTAACTTCTCAGGTAAACCTACTGTTAATTCAACCTTAAATATGTTGGTTGCACTTTATATTTGATATTAATATTGTATTATCCATCAATTTTCTACCGCTTGTCCCTTTTGGGGTCGCTGGAGCCTATCTCAGCTACAATCGGGCGGAAGGCGAGGTACACCCTGGACAAGTCGCCACCTCATCGCAGGGCCAACACAGATAGACAGACAACATTCACACTCACACACTAGGGCCAATTTAGTGTTGCCCATCAACTTATCCCCAGGTGCATGTCTTTTGAGGTGGGAGGAAGCCGGAGTACCCGGAGGGAACCCACGCAGTCACGGGAGAACATGCAAACTCCACACAGAAAGATTCTGAGCCCGGGATTGAACTCAGGACTACTCAGGACCTTCGTATTGTGAGGCAGATGCACTAACCCCTCTCCCACCGTGCTGCCCAACAACAGCAGTAGTAGTAGGTAAATCTATGGTTAATATGTTGTTTACTGTACTTTTATTGAACATTTCTTGTATGTTAAAAATTAGAGCAAAAAAGGTTTCCTCTTGTAATTTAACCTAAAGTGTTCGTTTCACTTTACTCAAATAAGATGTGAATGCATTAGCCATTAATTGTTGTTTACTTGCTGGTTTGGATCTATAATTTATATCATTTAAACCCAATTCCCTTACAAGAAACAGGAATATCAGAAACTTTGCCTGCAGTATCCAATATCCAGTATTTATTTCAGTCACTAGGGGTGCTGTAAAAAAAAAAAAAAAAATCACTTTTCAGATTAAACGCGATTCTTATTTGTACCTATTCTTAACCCTGTAACACCTCTTGTTGTAAAATTACGTTACCTTTAAACATCCTAAAAAACATTGTTGTAATTTATTACCACATTTACATAGTCATTGGGTCCTATTGTTCAGTCTCACAATGCTATTGGATCGTACATTTGTTTATAAGTCACGCCTTCTGGCCATGAACTCACACAACCTCTCAAGGTTTCCTTCGAACAACATCTATTTGTTTCATTGGACTGGATTTATCAGATTCAAGTAAGTAAAATGTATTTTACATATTTTTTGGTTGTTATTACAATGTCTAGAGCAGGGGTCACCAACCTTTTTGAAACCAAGGGCTACTTCTTGGGTACTGATTAATGCGAAGGGCTACCAGTTAGATACACACTTAAAAAAAATTGCCAGAAGTAGCCAATTTGCTCAATATACCTTTAACTCTGTTATTATTAATAATTAATGATATTTATCTTTGTGGAAACACTGATCATCTTAATGATTTCTCACAATAAATATATATAGAAACAGATAAATATCAATATGCAACACTTTATTTTTATATTTTCTCTAAGTGCACATTTTTCAAATTGAATATTTTCAAATGATCACTTCTAAGACAGTCTTGTGAAATCACAATATCCCATTTTAACTAGCTAGCCACTAACATTTTTTAACAAATCATGAATTACTTTGCACCATGTTTGTACAAATAATAACTCATGTAAAATACAAAAGTAAACTCTCAAATTTTTAAATCATGTCACACTTTGAACTGGACACCAAATCTGTTATCTGTTTCTTTGTCAGTTAGTGGGAAGCCTGAAATTGCATGCTGTTAACTAGTGTGTTGTACTCTGGTGTGTAACTTGACACTGCAACTCTGAGTGAGTCTTGCAGATGTGCATCAATGAGGCGTGTTCTGTGTTTGTTCTTGATGAAGTTCATGTCAGAAAAGGCTGATTCACAAAGATAAGATTTTTCCTCATTGTTTGCGGAACCTTCTTAATCTTTTGGACATATTTTCACAGCAATCTGGCCTTAAGCTTAATTATGATAAATGTAAAATGTTAAGGATCGGAAATCTAAAGGGAACGTCCTTTCGAATGGAATGCAAAGTGCCTGTTTTGTGGACAGATGGACCAGTTAACATACTTGGTGTTGTTGTCCCAGAAAATCTGGAAGATCTAGGCTTAGTAAATTATGATAATCGACTAAGAAAGCTGGACAAAATTATGCAATTATGGAAAGGGAAATCCATAACCTTGTATGGTAAAATGTCTATTGCCAACTCGTTAATTATTCCTCAATTTATTTATTTGTTTTTGTCATTACCAGCTCCATCACAAAACTTTTTTAAGATTTATGAGCGTAGGGTCTTCGATTTTGTCTGGAACGGCAAACCAGAAAATATTAAAAGAAAGGTTTTGTACAAAGAGTATGAATATGGGGGCCTGAAACTTCTCAACCTTGAAGCTATGTGTCTGTCTTTAAAAGCATCAATTGTTCCAAAGATGTATTTAAACATTGAGTGGTACACAAATGTCCTGTTGGACAAAAACATGTACTGTATCAAAATAAATTGTATCCTTTTTTACAAGTGATCCCCTCCCAGAGAGTCTGCTGGGAAACATGGCGGGGTTCATAAAGGAAACAATCCACTCATAGTGGTGTTTTCAATTTTATGTGCCAGAAAAAAGAGACGATATTTTGCAGCAGTTAATATGGATGAACTCTAATATTGTAATAGATGAAAAGCCTTTCTTTTGGAAAAATATGTTTGAAAGAGGAATCATTTTTGTCAATGATATTATCAATGAGAATGGTAAAATTATGAAGTATGATGAATTTAGAGCTATGTATGGTGATGCTTGCTAAAGCTTTTCATTTTATCAACTAACTGGAGTAATTGGGAAAAGATGGAAACAAATAATTAATTATGGAACTACTAAATTATTAGTTTGTAAAACTCTAATAAGAAATTCTAGTTTGCAAAAAGGAACTAAAATAAATAGAAAAATATATAATTTTTATTTAATAAAGAAATCTTTGAAGGCTGCCTCATACAACACAAATGGAAAATGGGAGGACTTTTTTGACTGCCCGTTGCCATGGGATTCCATATTCAAACTAATCTATAAAACCACTATCGATGTGCAAAATCGTTATTTTCAAATTAAAATGATTTATAACTTCTTACCCACAGGGAAAATGTTAAAATTATGGAATATGAGAGAGTCAGATGATTGCCGATTTTGTTGTCAGGAGCCTGAATCCACCCTGCATTTGTTTTGGTATTGTCATATTGTGTCTTTGTTTTGGGTGGAAGTTGAAAAAATGTGTTTAAGGATTGGTTTGTTTATGAAGCTTAATGTGGTTTCTGTTATTTTAGGAGAGTTCATTGACAATCATGATTTAGTCAATTTAATTATAGTACTCGGTAAAATGTTTATTTTTAAGGCCAAAAACAGATATTCACTTAGTATTACTTTCTTTAAAACATTTATTCAGTATTTTCTAACTTTAGAAAGTTACATGGTTGAAAACGATAATGATGCCAAAAAACATTAAAAAAAAGATGAGAAGTCCTCAAAGGCTTATTTTGAAAGTATAATTATGTTTATAGATTATATGATATCTGTTGTTGTGTTCCCTAATTTGAGTGACCTGGACATAATCTGGACTGTACATAAATGCTTATTTTGAAAATGTAATTTTGTTTATAAATGATATGCAATCTGTTGTGTTCCCTAATTTTTTTCTGTGTACATGAATGAAGGTGTGTGTTGCTGAGTCCGACTTGGACATTATCTGGACTGGGCCTGGTTTAAAAAACCCTTTAAACAAATCTAATTTCATTGACAACCTGGTCTGTTGAAGATAAGGCCCTTTTTAAAAAAATAAAATAAAATAAGATAAATAAATAAAAAACATTTTCTTGGATAAAAAAGAAAGTAAAACAATATAAAAATAATTACATAAAAAATAGTAATTAATGAAAAGGTTAGTGGACCAGCAGCCTATACAATCATGTGTGCTTCAGGGACTGTGTCCCTTGCAGATGTGTTGTCTATGTTGTGGGAACCAGAATATTGGTAGCAGAAAGAAATAACCCCTTTTGTGTGAGTGGGTGTGGATGAGTGTGCATGGGGGAGGTTGTTTGGGTTGATGCACTGATTGAAAGTGTATCTTGTGTTTTTTTATGTAGATTTAATTTTTAAAAAAATAAAAAAAAAAAAAAAAAAGTTTAATTTATTTTTTTTTAAATTTATTTTTAGAACAGGCCCGCGGGCGACTCATCTGGTCCTTACGGGCGACCTGGTGCCCACGGGCACCGCGTTGGTGACCCCTGGTCTAGAGCATGTACATATGTAGTTATTGTGGAACAGATGCATCAATTTTCATTTAGAGCTTGTTATATAATTGTTGCAATTATACATCACTGGGTGAATGTGGTAGTCAAAATAGCTGGCTGTTTAACAGGTTGTACTCCCTCCACTACACAACTGCCTGAAGTATTTTCTTTATACATGGATAATATACATTCTACCCTTGTGTTGTGTTCTGGTCAAATTTGACTGATTTAAAAATTGTAATCTCCAAAATGTAGTTAATTTGATCAGCCTGACCTAAAATTCCATGACTTTGTCCACAAGGAGGATATCAACAGACAATTCAGTTCTGGGGAAAGAATGTTCCTGAATGCGGAGTGTGGATGTAAGTGTAAGCATGTTTTCCTTTTAGTATGATGATTAGAGACATTAATCTATTTACATTTAGGGAATTTAGCAGACGCTTTTGTCCAAAACATTTCTACCCTGAGCACTTGGTCCACCACCTGTTGCTGATGTGATGCCACGCAACAGATTCCAATCCCTGTTGACGTCATTACATTTTGTAAACAACATGACAGTATCTGAGACGGAAAAGAAAGACAAACTATGGAAACTCAGACTGTGGCTTGATACGTTCAGAGAGAAATGCCTGCAGGTGGTACCAGAAGAGCACAACTGTGTATGAAATGATGATTCCTTTCAAGGGGAAATTCAGCAGCATCAAGAATTATATGCAAAGCAAGCCAAACCCATGGGGATTCAAAGTGTGGGTGAGAACTGGAATCTCTGGCATGATGTGTGACTTTGATGTTTACCAAGGCAGTGTCAACGGAATACGAGCCAAATATGAACTTGGATTGTCAGGTGAGGTTGTGATGAAACTTGCTTCCACACTTCCAGAAGGTCAGAACTACAAAATGTATGCAGACAACTACTTCACCTGTGTTCCATTATTAGTGAAGCTCCTTGAGCGGGGAATTCATTACGTGGGAACAGCCACGCAGGTGCGCCTACCCAACTGTAACTCTGAAGACTAGAAGAGTTTGAAGAAAAAGGGGAGAGGAAGCTATGACGTCAGAGTGGAATCACATCTGTGCTGACAAATGGTATAACAGCAGGGCCGTCACACTTGTCATCCTTAGCTGGACCTGAACCTGTGCAGAAGATTCAACGCTGGGACAAAGCCAACAGAACCTACATTGAAGTTGAGAGGCCTTACATTGTTGGTGCCTACAACACATACATGGGAGGTGTGGATTTGTTGGACTCATTTACAGCCAAATGCAAGTTCACCATCAAATCAAAGATGGCCTAAAGACGGCCATCTTTAGGCAAAGGGAGCCCAGCAATACAGACAGTGACATCAGGAACCCCTCTGAATGCTCAGAAGAGACCATCCAAGAGATGTGCACACCTCCCATTGGATGTACGCAAGGATTTAGTTGCCCATTTCCCAAGGAAGACAGGGAGAGGACGCTGCAGACACTGCAATAAAGGATACATCAACACACAATAAAAAATAATAATAAAAAAATAGATTTTTATTTATTTGTAATCTGTCCTGTCAAACCACTCAGGCAAAATTGCTGATGTACAGTACAGGCCAAAAGTTTGGACACACCTCATTCAATGAGTTTTTTATTTTCATGACTATTTACATTGTAGATTGTCACTGAAGGCATCAAAACTATGAATGAACACATGTGGAGTTATGTACTTAACAAAAAAAGGTGAAATAACTGAAAACATGTTTTATATTCTAGTTTCTTCAAAATAGCCTCCTTTGCACACTCTTGGCATTCTCTCCATGAGCTTCAAGAGGTAGTCACCTGAAATGGTTTTCACATTACAGGTGTGCTTGAAGCTCATGGAGAGAATGCCAAGAGTGTGCAAAGAAGTAATCAGAATAAAGGGTGGTTATTTTTAAGAAACTAGAATATTTACCTTTTTTTGTTAAGTACATAACTTCACATGTGTTCATTCATAGTTTTGATGCCTTCAGTGACAATCTACAATGTAAATAGTCATGAAAATAAAAAAAAATAATTGAATGAGAACTTTTGGCCTGTACTATAGATGCCCACATTAGCTGTACATGTCTACTTCAGAAAAGTGAAGTGCTGGATACTTCTCTTGTTGCCTTATTTGTATTTGTGAAGCATTTTACTAAACAAAACCAGTTTTCTTTTAAGTAATGTAGAAATTGATCAGAGCTGTTTATCTATATAGAGAATCGATTCTGAATCGTATCGTTACCCCCAAGAATCGAATCGTGCGGTGCCCAAAGATTCACAGCCCTCAGTCACACTGGTAGAATTATTGGTTAAAAAGTAATTGAATCAATTTTAAATTACTCTATTGCTTCGGATCATATCGTTCTAAAATATATTATCGTCTCTGAATTGTATCGGCAACCTCGAATTATGATTTGAATTAAATCGTGAAAACGAATAGTTACACCTCTAATAAAATGGGTTCATGTTCCATGCAACATTTATAGGTATCGTTCTTAACTGGTCTTAACTTATTTACCATGAGCTCTAAAATGGGGTTGGTCAAGAGTCAAGGGTGAAGATCTTACATTGACGGGTCTGTCGGAAAGATGCAACAAGTTTTGGAAGCCCACCATTTTTTATAAATCCACTTGAAATAAACACTCTACAGTACCTCCAACTTGCTGCGAATTCCTCTGTGAATTGCGACCCTCTATAGACAGATGTGAGGCGCTCCTTCCATGGACGCGAGTGTTGGAGACAGGCTCAAATCTCGGTGAGACCACAGTATTTTGGAGAAGCTCCTCATATTCATCCTGGTGGTCCGCAAAACAGGAGACAGGGATGACTACAATTAAACTGTGGGATTTTTTAATTTTTTTTTTACATGATAAACATGTGCAATGTCAGTGCAATAGGTTATGAAGCAGAGTGACTATATTTTGAAACTGGGGCCGGTTTTCTGGCAAGACGTGCTTCACATTACAAATTATGCATCCCCTGAATCTGAGTATGCGTATAAATCGAAATAATGTGGAGTTAAATTGTTACCGCAAATATCGCTGTATATTTTTTATTTTGTCTTTTGATGTACATGTTTCTCACACAAACAATACAATTTATATTTTATTAAGTTATAGGGTTTTTTTTGCTGGGAAACCTAAAGTGCTCCCATCATGCCTTGGGCCACTTGATTTCTGATTTTTTTTCACATGAAACCATAACCTAATAAACGGTACATCAGATCGTTCTACAGTTTGTGGTGTAAGATATAAATAAATTAAATAATTAAAAATACATAGCGTTATTTAGTCTAACGATTGTACTCACGTGTAAGATTCCTTCTATGTGCAATTACGTTTCCGCATTCCTTTGATTTGTACACATGCGCAGATGCAAGGGGTGCATGAATTCCAATGGGGAGCATGTCTCTCTAGAATATCGGCATTGAGATATTCGAATGATACTCAAAGTTTGGTCAAATATGCCGTTTCATTTTAGTAAAAGTCCTCTGTATGGATAGAAAACGGTTATATTACAAAATACCATCTATAACCAAATACATAATCACTTTAAAATCTCAGGAATTAAATATTGATATAAATAATGTCTAATCATAAATTTCAAACTTTTTTTTTTTTTTAGTAAAAAAAATTAAATATCTGCTTGAGCAAGTTATCCATCAAATGACAATATATTTTACGGTACAAAACTGGCAGAATTTCTGTAGTAAAAAAAAAAGGTTTTCCATTTACAGTAATATGGCTGTAAAAACATCATACATTTTATGTTAAAATTGTGGAGACTGAGCTGCCAGTTTACTGCAAAATCTAAATATTTTTTTACAGTGTAAATAAAAATCAAATGCATAAGCAATTGTATAACAATTGAATCCCTATACATTTGCATTCATGAAATATTCACAGTTACAAGCAGCCCTCTGAGGGCAGCCATAACAGAAATTTGGTCCTCAGTGAAGTGAAGTAAAGTGAATTATATTTATATAGCACTTTTCTCTAGTGATTCAAAGCGCTTCACATGGTTAAACCCATTATCTACGTTACATTTAAACCAGTGTGGGTGGCACTGGAAGTAGGTGGGAAAAGTGTTTTGCCCAAGTCACGACTAGGAAAGTGTGGCATTTATAGCTGCCGAATGGAGATACCGTAGAAGTCCACTGTCCAAGGTAAATGCTGTACATTATTATTACATTACTTCATAAATCTACGGTAGTCGTTAAAAGTACATTCTATTGTATTGTTTTTCATACAATATTTCTTATCTAAACATTAGTTTTTCTTTTTGAAAGGCATGTTACATAGTAAACTTGTGTTGTTTTGGGGAGCCAAGAACTAATTAAATGGATTTCAATTAGCTAGGGCTGTCAATGTTAATGCAATAATTACACGTTAACTATAGGTACTTTTAACGGTGCAATTTTTTTTAATGCTTGATTAACGCGCATGCATACCGACTCCTTTTTCACCCTCGGCCCATTCCATAGCATGGGGAAATGTAATGGCATTCATTTACTGTAGAGCCACAAGCGGAAAAATAGCAAGCATAAATGCACGAAGAAAAACATTATGGAAATACCAGGTCCAAAGCCATGGAAAGCCGCTCTCTCAACAAGACAAGACTATTTTCTCTTCGCCGTGAGACGACATCACTGCAGCAACTGCATGCTGGCGCGCTTTGCCGCTTGCAAAAAGGTGCACCTTTCACTTCTGTGTTTGGATTACGGTTGAGTGCATTGAAATCATAAAATGTAGATGAATTGTTACACTAAATCAGGGGCGTCAAATAGGTTTTCATTGAAGGCCACGTTGTAGTTCTGGCTGCTCTCAGAGGGCCACATGTTACAGTGAATATATATGAATTACAATATGTAACCGACTCATTATGTTATTACAAAATTCCCTACGCATCTCCATTTTATATAAACAAATTGATGGATAACATACTTGCTTTTGAAATCATAAATGAAGTGGACAAGCATACAGACATGTTAGGAAAATATGTTAATAATACAGAGGCGTCGCAACTTTTTCCAACAAGGGCCGCATAATAAAAAGTCAAAGTATGTTGATGTATTTTGATTTTTGTAAAAAATGCTATACATGCATACATTTAAGGACAAAGCTTAGTGTCCGCTTTGTTATAGGTGACAATGTGTACTATTAATTATTACACAGGTAAATACAAACAGTAAAAATGAATAAGAGCAAAAAGACAATGTCATGAGAAAAACTGACATTTGATACTCCATCCATCCATTTAATAACTAATAATCTACTTTCACTTAAAACACAAAGCTCACCCTAAATTTTATCTTTAAAGTATACCCCCGCGACCCCATAAAGGACAAGCGGTAGAAAATGGATGGATGGATAATTAATGTCCTTTTTTTGTGTTTTTTTTTCTTACAAAATGAAAAATCAAAATGGCCCCTACATACTTTGACTTTTCAGTATGCAACCCTTAGTAGAAGACGTTTGGACACACCTGAGTTGTATTCAATGTTTAGAGTTTTTCACATTATATTACATATTTTTGCTGTTTAAGTGCCTATATAAAGCAGGCGGACGTGCATGTGCCGCTGCAAAACTCTTGTGGAATTATAAAGCATTTAATCATCGATATAGTGATATGGTACATGTGTAATGAAGTGTATATTGTCTTTAACATCAGTACACACTACAAGGAGGACGCTACATTATGTTGATTTTTTAGTTGCTTAATTGCTTTTTATGCACATGCATGGTTGGACACACTATCTACAAAAATGGAAGCAAGACACGCAAGTTAGCTTCATGATTTGTCGTTAAACAAGGACTAAAAACATAAGATATTTCTTATGACACAGAGCAAAAAGTCTTGTTTGTCAAAGTTGTCCCATCAGGTGGAGGTTTAACAGCGATCATATCCAAAACAACTGACTGTCATTAACGCCGGCGGGAGTGTCTCAAAGCCCATTTTGATGTATCTTTTTTTATTATTGTTGAGTGAAAAGAGCAGCATGTTAACGTTCAAACATACATTAAGTCCTCTTATAGTGTGTTTAAAGCCAGCAAATCAGCGTTGTTGATCTCTACACTTTGGCCAGCGTTTGCAAAAGTCTGCATTTTTAAAGACAAAAGGATGCGTCTGCGTGTGGACAAGAGGCTTAAACGCAGAGATAAGTATGCATTTATTAAGTATCTGTGTTCATGTGGACATGGCCTTAGTAAGAAAAGATGAAGTGCTTTATTGGTGCATTTTACTTCCAAGCTTTTGCTGGCCACATTGCAATGTGGCGGGCCAGAACCGGCCCCCGGACCTTGAGTTTGACACCTGTGCACTAAATGCTTTAGTAAAATAGAATACAAGCTCAGCGGAAAAAAAAAAAGTAGTCTTGAGTAACTTTTATCGGAGACTTTCGCAGCATCAAAACATGCTAAGACACCTCTTCTCATTCCAATCGGATTTGAGATACAAGTGTTTTGCGTTAAGAGCTCAGTCAGAGAACCAATTATGTAATACTGTGTTAATGTTGGTCAATTTAGTTAAACACGATACCAATTATAACAAATCCATCGCTTTCTAAAAAAACAACAGCATGACCAAGACAGGACGTAAACATGTCCTGGGAAAACAGGACCTTTGGTCACCTTACTGTAAAGAAACCAATACATAGTCTTGTGTTTACTCACTTGAAACTGCGAGGAGACAGAGTTGCTCCTATATGTCGAGTCTTTAGGCAAAATTGGAACACTTGGCTCTTCATCTGAAGACATCTAAAAGAGTAGCTGGTACAGAAAAACAACCATTTACAATAAATTACTGAAAAGCATGACATGCCATTTCTATTCCTCTGTAAATTATTTAATAGTATTAAACAATAGGAAGTAACCCTGATATAAAGATGTTAAGGTAAAATGGCTACAAAGTGATGAAAAGAAAGAAGATGACGCTTTTAAACAGGCGGGCAGCACAGAAACACGGCGTGATAAATTACTTTTTGCCAACTCTTAAACATTTGTCTGGCTAGCTTAGCCATATATCCAACTTACTGTTGTTATTTGCACCCAAAAAAACCTTCCTATGTAGACAGGACACAAACGTGAACTAACTGTTACACTTAGTTCTATTATGAACACAAAAAAGCGCACTTATTAGCTTTAGCGTCCTGTGATATCCCGTCAGTTGGTGAAAGCTTGCTAAATCGTTTGAACCAACATGCGCTAACAACAGAGGCTGTGATTGGCTGTTCTTATAGCAAGCGTTTGCAAGCGCGCCTCCGATTGGTACTAATGTTTCCTGGTAACAATAAGCGGAAGAACGCTGAGTTGACTGTGCGCAGCCGCTGGGCGGAGTTCGCAGCTGAAGTCTGCGATGTGATTTGGTCACGTGACTCCAGAAAACCTTGTTTAAAAAAAAATTAAAAAAATAATGTCGAAAACAAACTAAACTGTCCAGAGCACATGAAATAACAAGACTAAAAGGAGAGAAGGAACAGCATGATAACGAAAAAGGTAAAGTAAACATGACAGTTATTAAATAAAGAATCAGAATCAGAATCAGAATAGTTTTATTGCCATTGTTTGAGAACGGGTTCACAAAGTAGGAATTTTTCTTGGTGCAAACGTGCGACATAAAACACATATAACACATATTTGGTAATAAAAAGAGCTGTGACTGAGCTATCAGATAGACTTAGAAGGGATTCAAGGAATTCAAGGAGCTGCTGTTAGGAGTTATTGTTCATTTGCCTGATGGCCGAGGGGAAAAAACTGTTCAGGTGGCGGGAGGTGTGGGTCTGGATGGAGCGTAGTCTCCTGCCTGAGGGGAGAGGGGAGAATAGTGTGTGTCCAGGGTGAGAAGAGTCAGCTGTGATCCGACCCACACGCCTCCTGGTCCTGGAGGAGAACAAGTCCTGGAGGGATGGGAGCTTGCAGCCAATCACCTTCTCAGCAGCACGTACGATGCGCTGCAGTCTATTCTTATCCTGGACTGTGGTGCCGGGGAACCACACTGTGATGGAGGAGGTCAGGATGGACTCTATGATGGCTGAGTAAAACTGCACCAGCATCTCGGTCGGCACCAGAGCATATGAAATAACAAAACTAAAAGGAGAGAAGGAACAGCATGATAAAGAAAAAGGTAAAGTAAACATGACAGTTATTAAATAAAGAATCAGATAAAGAAAAAGGTAAAGCATCAGTTATTTAGCGCACTATGCTAGCTGATGACTCGCGTGTTTCTGAGCGATTAGCCTCGACATGCTTTGCTAATCAGTAATCAATCAGTTGTATATATATATATATATATATATATATATATATATATATATATATATATATATATATATATATATATATATATATATATATATATATATATATATATATATATCTTAAGTCAGTGTATTAGTTGGTAAAGTAATTATAAAGACACTTTTTCAAAACAGGTTACAGGTTAGAAAAGCTCTAGCTGTTTTTATTTTAAAATCGATTTTTGAAAATTAGGAATCGATTTAAGGGCAGCACGGTATGACAGGGGTTAGTGCGTCTGCCTCACAATACGAAGGTCCTGGGTTCGATCCTGCGCTCGGGATCTTTCTGTGTGGAGTTTGCGTGTTCTACCTGTGACTGCGTGGGTTCCCTCCGGGTACTCCGGCTTCCTCCCACCTCCAAAAACATGCACCTGGGGATAGGTTGATTGGCAACACTAAGTTGGCCCGAGTGTGTGAATGTGAGTGTGAATGTTGTCTGTCAATCTGTGTTGGCCCTGTGATGAGGTGGCAACTTGTCCAGGGTGCACCCCACCTTCCGCCCGAATGCAGCTGAAATAGGCTCCAGCGACCCCGAAAGGGACAAGCGGTAGAAAATGGATGGATGGATGGAGAAATCGATTTAAAATCGGGAATAATAATTTTGTGCACCCCTATGACATACAGTCATAGATCATTTTTAGTGATAAACCTACTCAGCAGGTGTTTACATTGGCTCAATCCACACTTTTATTTATTTGCTGTATCTACTGTACATTGAGCTGGCTCGCTATAGCTATCTGACACTCATTTTTAGTATTATTAATACTTTAACTTAGCGTTCCACATGCCATATTAAGTTAAGTTGAAGTTAAAGTACCACTGATAGTCACACACACACAGTGTTGGGACTATCGCGTTACAAAGTAACGCGTTACTGTAACACCGTTAGTTTCGGCGGTAACTAGTAATCTAACGCGTTATTTTTTTATATTCAGTAACTCAGTTACCGTTACTACATGATGCGTTACTGCGTTATTTTACGTTATTTTTTATGTAGTATCGGCTAGAAACAGATGCGCTGCGGTGTCGTTCTTCTAAATCTTCCTCTGTCATAAGCCAGAGAGAAGAAAAAAGGCGTGTGTGTGTGTCTCTGGGTGTGGCTGTGGGAAGGGGAGGCACACACGTGATCCGCGGTTTGATATATAAAACAAAACAAAAAGGTTGTTCGCATGCACGTTCAGTCCACACACAGCGTGGTCATGGCGAGCGGAGTAACAGAGGAGCTTGAACGCCCCGCGCCATTTAATCGTTGTGTTTATTATAGGTGCAGACTCCGTTGTGCAAAACGAGGGTTTTAAATACATGCTGAACGTGCTTGAGCCACGTTACGACATCCCGTCGCGCACCCACTTCAGCGATAAGATTGTGCCAGATCTTTATGAGCAGGAGAAGAAAAAAGTTGTGGATGAACTATCCCGAGCATCATCTGTTGCGCTCACGACAGACGAGTGGACGTCCTGGGGAACTATGTGACGATAAGCGCTCACTTTATCACAGCCGTCTGGCAGATGAGAAGACACGCCCCCTCTACGAGAGTCACATTGCGCAGGTACTGACACAAGCAGTGGAGGAATGGAAGATAAAGTCACAAGTGATAATGCCAAAAATCAAATAATTGCAGTGAATGAGGCAGGACTGGGACCACAGGTAGGTGCTTTGCACATGTAGTGAATTTGGCATCACAGAAGGGAATCTCAGTCAATAGGATGGATCAGGAAGGAGGTTTCCTAGCACAACAGCTGCTCATGTGCTTAAGACAAAGCAAGAAATGCTAAAGCTGCCTACTCATAAAGCTCATACATGATGTCCCAACGAAGTGGAACTCCACTTATGATATGTTGCAGCAGCAGGCAGCTATATACTCTGCATTGACCCACAAGACCCTGAAGGCAAATGTCAAAGACATCATCAACCTGTCTGATGATGATGTGAGAGTGGCAGAGGAGGTCCTCCAGGTGCCTAAACCCCTCAAAAGTGTTACATCTCTACTGAGCACTGAAACTTCACCATCTGTGTCAATGATCCTGCCACTGAAAACAAGGATTCTACAATCCATGGCTCCAAGTGTGGAAGACAGCAGCATCACTCCAGATGTCAGGCTTTATTTCACTATCTATGTTTCAAGGAAGATGATGTGCCTTCTTATGTTGCACTTTAACTTGTTTTTTATTAATGGTCATTGGTCCAAGTTTAAAGAAAGGAGAAATGCCTTTTTATGTTGCACTGTTTTTCATTAATTATGTTAAAATGAAAATAAAAATGCATGTCAAGTTGATCAACAGATTGTATTATTCTCCAGTGCAATAACAGTACTGAAATGAAGGCTAAAAGGGCATTAATGGGAGCTTTAAAAAAAAAGAAGAAAAAAAGAAGTAACTAAATAGTTACTTTTCACAGTAACGCATTACTTTTTGATGTAAGTAACTGAGTTAGTAACTGAGTTACTTTTGAAATTAAGTAACTAGTAATTGTAACTAGTTACTGGTTTTCAGTAACTAACCCAACACTGCACACACACTAGGTGTGCATTTGACCCATCCCCTTGTTCCACCCCCTGGGGGGTGAGGGGATCAGTGAGCAGCAGCGGTGGCTGCGTTCGGGAATCATTTTTGGTGATTTAACCCCCCAATTCCAACCCTTGATGCTGAGTGTCAAGCAGGGAAGTAATGGGTCCCATTTTTATAGTCTTTGGTATGACTCGGCCGGGGTTTGAACTCACAACCTACCGATCTCAGGGCGGACACTCTAACCACAATACACTGCAGTTTACTGCTTCTTTACATCTGCTAACCAAAACTTAACTGTAAAGGCAATCAAGTTGTGTATCCATATGAGAAAAAAAATACATGGTATATTGCACATGGATCAAACTTAAGGATCTGGCCAGCCACTTAATTGTATTTGGCAAACAATATGTGTCCATAAAATATCAAATATCTTACTAAATGTATTTGTTCTTGCCATTTTGACAGAAAATTTAATAGCATATGTTTTAAACTTTAATATTATCTCATCAAGCCAAAAATATATTATTATTATTAAAACTAAAAATACTAATTTGTACATCAAACATACAAACGTATAATAAATTGCATAGGCAATTGTGTAATAATATCATGAGGCGATTATATGTTTATATTCATATATATTCACTTTTACAGGGTAGCTATAACTTGATGTGGCCCTTAATGAAATTATAGGTGCAGCATAGTAGACTATGCTGACTATGCATAGCAGACTATCTATCCATCTTTTTTCTACCACTTGTACATTGTATTAATGTTTTCAACCTTTCTGACATGATAACTGTAGTACCACTCCTTCACCCCTCTTCTCTCCTTAGATGCACTTTTGAAATATCAAAGTGCACGATTAACAAATATCACTGCAGCCGCCTCAAGAACTCCAATTCTGCACCCTCTGCCTCAAAGGAGCTCAGTAAGTTTTGTCTTTGTTTACTTTCCTGTAATACTGTTGTTGTTTCTCCAGATGAGTCTTTTGTATTGGTGGTAATATTTTAATGTCGACATTTAAGACAAAGGTTAAAACAATGCTATTTGATTACTTTTGTAAACAAGTGTAAATCGCAGATGGGAGGTAAGGGCATTTAAAACTTCACTGAGGGCGCCATATTCTCCCTTTTATTTATAACACACTGATTTTATATATAAAAAGAATAAGACAATTGAAAAACAATAATAAGTATTTTTAGTGCCTGCCTTTATTTTTGACTTTGTTGACTAGGGCCATGTTTACACAAGTAATGTATTAATTGTGACCAAAATTACCACGGTTATATTTACTATCCCGGTATTGTTGAATGTCCTCAAAAAGTACTTAAACACACAATGAAATCTTTAAACTAGGTTTCATTAAAAAAAAAATTGGTTGACACACAATATACTTTCATAGACAGAAGAAATATTAAATATCGTTCTAGCTTCTTAAGAGCCGTATTGTTTTTATTTGAGTGTTTAAATATATTCCTCCATTTTAATATGTAAAGGTTTTGGAGTGTTTCTTTTAATGGTAAATAAAAAAACGGATTTGGGTGCATCACTACTGATTTATGTGACATCATGCGAGTTCTGTTGCCATTATTCCTTGGATTATGGATTGATAACTCCGTTCTAAGATCGCACAGTCTGTAGGTTCTATGTACACAATTGAAGAGTTTAGTTACTCAGACAACAATGTGTGTATAAAAGATTATAATGGGGTATGTCGTTTCTTAATGGGGAATGTTAATGTCTTGTGTATTCGTGTTAACATGTAGGTTAGGTAATGAGCTATCGCTAGCATGGTTCTCCAGTGAATGAGCGGTATCACCGACCAGTCTGTGAGTTTATCAAAGTGTTATCAATCACGGTTTTACGATCATTCTAATTAAAAACGGTCATATTAACCGTCGGGAGTTGTTTTGCAGTTTATCATTATACGGAAATAGAGGTGGCATCTGTAATATCTTTCAGTATTTGAGGGACTGCTTGTCACAGACGGTGCCTTTGGACAAGAACTCTGTCAGGCTTGTTTGGTGTGTGTGTTTATTTTCATCACATGGTTGTTTTGAGGTTAGTATTCTGTCACACTTTAACATTGTTTCTATGCTGTGCTTCATTCCGTGTCTTCTAGTGATAAAAAAGATTAGACGCGTTCAAGTCGTCAGTAAGGACTTATTGGCGTCATGTTTTGCAGATTATCATTGTTCGGTTGGTATCTTTTTAAATCCAAACCAAACGATTTACCCTTCCCTCTTGTTGGCGCCAATTCCTTTTCGCATTTTGTTGGTGTAGCTTCCATTGTGCTCGTCTCTGCAATGTTGTTGACATCCATGCTCCCACTCAATGCTTCCGTATGTCTCACGACAATAAAGCATCTTTGAAGTCTTGGTGTATCGTATCATATGTAACATATCAAGGAATTGCTTAAAAGGAATATCCACTGTTTTAACAAAAATCCCATAAAACAGTAAGGCAGTGGCACAGGGGCCTCTATGTTTCTGGTAAACATTGCATTGTGGGTAGGAAAGAAAACTAGGAAAGGTGCTATTACCTGTTGGATTTTTTTTGTTTTTATCGAAATGGAAACTATCTTGTAACTGATTGTAGATAGACGATTCTACTTTCTTTCTGTAACAATGTTTTAGGAACTACCTTTTAAAACCACTCTCCCCCTTTTCTCTTAAGCAAAAGAAATGCACTGAGGGTTGTCTTTGGAAATACAATTTAGTTCACGTTCTTCTCTCTTAGTCTGCTCAATCTGTTCCAGGACAATAATCACAGCCCATTTTGTTTTCTTCCCCCTGGTGTTTTAGCTCAGGTACATTAGAATACTCAGGATCCTGTAATGGTAAACAGAATCGAAACTGGCAAATTGTTTATGTGTTGATTTAAAAGGTCCCCAGTTATGCAAAATTTACTTTTATACAGCTATAACAGTATTGTGTGTCACTGTTGCGTATGCTAGCTGGTGGCCGAAGATGCAGACGGCAGGCAAAGTGCAGAAAAGGTCTTTTAATTAGTATTAGGAAGGCAAAAATCTGAAAGCACACCCTCAACATTAGTCACCATAAACAAACCGCAAGGAAGGTGACACTGACAGATTTACACTCCTGATTAGTGATCAGAAGCAGGTGAGTCCCCAATCACTAATCAAAAACAGGTGTGGTGAACAGCGCTCTGAAACAGTGGTAAAGTCACTGCCAGAATAAACCAAAACAGGAAGTGGAACACAAATAAGAGTACAAGACAGGAAGGAATACCAAACACAGGAATGCCTCAAAATTGTCACAGAGATCATGACATTGTTTATCCCAAAAGTATTTTAATGACCACCAAACAAGAGACATATTTTCAATCTTCCTCTAAGTTTTTTTTCAAATAGTTGGTCTTAAAGTTCATGATGTCCTAAACATGATACCGCTTCTGACCCACCCTTAGCTAGATAAGCCCGCCCTGTGTATATACCTCACATTGCACAGGGGACACCTATGTACAAATCAAAACAAAAAAAGCAGGCTTTGCTACACATCTTAAAACAAACCCTTGAGTTCTGCCAACTATCCATCAGTCAACTGTAGACATATGAGTTGTAAGTTTGATCAAGTTGTTTTTATTCAGAGAATAGGCTAACCATTATGTTGCTAGTAAATGTCACTGCAATGTTAGCACTGTTGTTCACATAGCTATGCTAATGTTGCTAAACCCTACTCCTTAATGTTACATTGTTGTATGTAATACAGTATATGGGATCTTTTATGAAGGGCTTACTGAAAATACTGTCAAACTGTAAATTCTAGCATCAAAACTAAATTTTGGCATTGTGACTTTTCAAAACATTTTTGAAAAATAGCATAACATGGGACCTCTAAAACTGTTATTTGGGTCTGTTTTTCAGTATCTTCACTAAGGACAATGTGTTTAAAGCTCCTCAGTAAGACTATGTATATCCGACTAGTTCCAGTCAGATATACAATACACTATGTACAAGCAAGCACAAGCAAGCTAACTTACATGCAGTCATCAATCATCAAGGTCAATGCATTCTCTCATATGAGACAATATTGGCCTTGCGCTGAAAACAATATGGCCATAAACTAATCTAATGGCATCCTGCTGTTTTTTTAGATTACATTTCGATTAAGTACGACTTCCCCTTTAGGCTACTCTAATCCATCACATCTCACACTTGTATTTTTTTGTGTTATTTTCTGGAACATTTTTGGGCTATCAGTTAAAAAACACCATGGCTGCTTCATATCAAGAAGTGGAGGCTATACGAAGATGATTTGACTGTCATTCCAGACATCCATCCATCCATTTTCTACCACTTGTCCCTCTCAGGGTCGCAGGGGTGCTGCATTCGGGCAGGAAGGTGGGGTACACCCTGGACAAGTCGCCAATAAAAACAGGTTTTGCGTGTCATTGTCTCTTTTATATCCGCTCTCAGATGTACATACTTCTTGATTTCTCATGGAACATAGGCAAAGCCACAACACTCTCCAGCGTACGCGGTTTGGGGCATTCCTTTTCATCTGAGCCCATGTCATCCCAGGTATCTTTGCCTCCGTGTTGCACCTGGCCTGACTTGGACGACACTTTTTTCACTTCCCTTGTGGATCCCAGTCCAGGGCCTGCGGAGCGTGTGGCCAATCCATCTCAATTTCCTTTTCTTGATGTCACATTCTATTGGGGTTCATCTGGTCCTGTGAAACGCTTGGTCATTAGAGACAACTTCCAGCCACCTGGTGTTGAGCATATTGCGGAGATGTCTGTTGGTGAATACCTGGAGTTTGTGGTTGTTAGTTTTGGTTACCCGTCAGGATTCTGAGCCGTAGAGCTGAACTGACCTGACATTGGTGTTAAAGATACAGATCTTGTTGTGCAGTAAAGGGCAGGTAATCTCCACATTGGCCTTAGGCTATGTCTACACTAAGCCTGATAATTCCTTAAATTAATAATTATTTAGCCAAAGCGTCGTGTCAGCCACACTAAACCATCGTTTAAGGTAACCCTCCTTGGATACATTTTTACACGGGTAAGTGCGCCATGTATTTCTTGACTCTTTCGCTCTTAGCTTTGTATGGACTCATCGATTGTTTACAAACTGAGTTCGGAGAGGAAGTGACGCCAGAAAGACCGTGCCCAACACCGGAAGTGACGTTGGAAAGAACGCGCCATAGCCAGCTTTATAACAACCTGTTTCCACTCGGAGGTAAACATTTGAAAGATGGAGGCGAGTCATCCAGACATGCCGTGTTTCCCCTTCCTCTTCATGTACAGACGCTTGTGGAAATCACACGTGAATACCTTGAGAGAAAGTGATTGCAGCTATTTCGGACACAACACTTCTCAGACAGCAAGAGAACTTTAGAATGTCCAGGTCAGCTGTGATTCTACTTACCGAAAAACTTCGTCCATTTGTCGAAGGAGAGACAACGAAAAAGCGGGCTCCCATGGATGTGATAAAAAAGGTAGCGTGTGCTTTGTATTACCTGGCCGTCGAGGGAAGACTACGGAAAACGGCGAATGCTTTTGGACTGGCAAAGCGGACCATATCAGTTATTGTCCGCCATGTATGTCGTGGACTCAACGTCTAGGTCCAGAGTATATAAAGTCACCAAAAACGAATGGACAATGAAGGTGAATGCAAGACAGTGAGGAGTGTCCTGACCAGATAACTACATCCCTAGATTGATTGTTATCAAATGTTCTTTATCACATTGTTTACGTTCACATGTTTATTAAAGATTTGATTCATTTATGATGTCTCAGGTGTGATTCACTACAATAGGGCCCCACAGCGCATTGGATTCCAGTTAATTGAAATACCACAACACTGGATATTGTGCAGATAAGTTAAATTGAATTTAAGAACTTGCACACAAATCAACACTGGAGGTGACTATGACGTGCGCATTTTCCGCGTATGCGTACTAGGTCACGTTGCGCCGGGGGACGGAGCGCGGCGAGGGGATCTTAAACGACCATTGTGTGTGTGTGGACAAAGATAAAGTTATGTGGGATTTACCCTGGATAACCTTAGCTTCTTAATGTAGAAGGGACCTTAGAGTGTTGAAGGCGTGTCGGGCTTTGTTGATTCATCACTTGATGTCTTCATCTGCCCCATCGTCTTTACTAACATGTTTCCAAGGTATACAAAGTTGTCGATTTCCTTGATGTCTTCCAGGTGCAGTCGTATTTGATCTCGCCATTTGTTGTTTATCCTCAAGACCTCTGTCTTCCCGACGATTTTTAAGCCGGTCTTTTTTGCTTCATCTGCAACACGGTTAAATGTTTCCTGCAGTGTGCATTATAGTGACTGCCATTCTCGTAAAGCTATTGGTTAAAATAACTATATAGCCAAAATTGTATTTGGAGTAGTGCTGTCCAATGTTCCCTCTAATTTTTCATGTGTGTGGGCAAACGCAAAAACTCCCTGAGCATTCAGTGGAGCCCATGTGAGCAACATCAGACGTGCACACTGTGGCCACACCAGCAGCACACCTGTCCCAAACCTGAATAAATAACAAGTTCAATCTTCTTCCATCCATCCATTTTCTACCGCTTGTCCTTTTCGGGGTCGCGGGGGGTGCTGGAGCCTATCTTAGCTGCATTCGGGCGGAAGGCAGGGTACACCCTGGACAAGTCCCCATCTCATCGCAGGGCCAACACAGATGGACAGACAACATTCTCTTATTATTATAATCAAATGACAGCAGTCATTTCCATGAGGTTATTTTCTAATATAAGTGTTTAGGGCCACTTAACCCTTGTGTGGTGTTCGGGTCTGTGGGACCCGTTTTTGATTTTTATTAAAAGAAAAATGATACAATTAATTAATTTTTCAAACTGAGACTCACTGGCTTTGGCTCATTTTCTGTGAAGAACATATATCAGAATACATATTTAATGAACACACACCATACACCCCCCCTACACATTTCTATTACATATAAGATGTCCGGGCTAATAGAAGTGTGGAAATTGATGTTCTGTGTACCACACACACACACACACACACACACACACACACACACACACACACACACACACACACACACACACACACACACACACACACACACACACACACACACACACACACACACACACACACACACACACACACACACACACACACACACACACACAGAGCAGGCCTAGACGGGGAGGACAGAGTGTAGGTACACAGAACATCAGAGGGTCAAATGTGCGACAAAATGAGAGCAGACAGTGTTGACAAACAATGTTGCAACCTTGTGTGGGAACCGCAGGTGCAGAAACACAAAAGAAGAATCCCTGTGGGATGCAGAAACTGAAATGTCCATGCAACGTTCATATTGTTGTTACTCAGCCAGCGTTTGTGGGTCTTAGACTTAGACTTACTTTTTATTGTCGTTCAAATTTGAACTTTACAGTACAGATAAGAACGAAATTTCGTTGCATTAGCTGGTTGGCAGTGCAGGATAAAAAAAGCAATAAGGTGCAGATATAAATAAATAGATTACTGTAAAGATAAATATATTGCACTTTTGCATATGCATCTACGTTTATGGATGTATGTTATATTGTCTTTATATTCCAGCGAGTTCATCCATTTTTGGGGGGAATTGAGGGGATTATTATGATGCGTTCAAGAGTCTTACGGCCTGAGGGAAGAAGCTGTTACAGAACCTGGAGGTTCTTCTACGGAGGCTGCGGAACCTCTTTCTAGAGTCCAGCAGTGAAAACAGTCCTTGGTGGGGTTGGGAGGAGTCTCTGCAGATTTTCTGAGCCCTGGTCAGGCAGCGGCTTTTTGCAATCTCCTGGATAGGAGGAAGAGGAGTCGTGATGATCTTTTCCGCTGTTCTCACCACTCTCTGCAGAGACTTCCAGTCTGAGGCACTGCAGGCTCCAGTCCAGACAGAGATGCTGTTGGTCAGTAGGCTCTCTATAGTGCCTCTGTAGAATGTGGTGAGAACGGGGGGAGGGAGCTGTGCTCTTTTCATCCGACGCAAAAAGTGCATGCGCTGCTGAGCTCTTTTTACAAGAGCTCCGTTGTTTAGGGACCAGGTCATATTGTCATCTATCTGCACCCCCAGGAACTTGGTGCTGCTTACTATCTCCACCGCTGTGCCGTTGATGAAGAGTGGAGCGTGGCTGGACTGGTGCTTCCTGAAGTCGACGATCTCCTTGGTCTTGTCGACGTTCAGGACCAGGTTGTTGGTTCTGCACCAGTCAACCAGATGTTTCCCCTCCTCCCTGTAGTCCATGTCGTTGTTGTCACGGATGAGGCCCACTACTGTCGTGTCGTCCGCATACTTCACAATGTGGTTAGTAGTGGACCTGGCGCAGCAGTAATGGGTCATCAACGTGAACAGCAGCGGACTCAGGACGCAGCCCTGGGGGGAGTCAGTGCTCAGGGAGATGGCACTGGAGGTGTTGTTGCCCACTCTCACAGACTGGGGTCTGTCTGTGAGGAAGTCAAGCAGCCAGTTGCATAGGGGGGTACTGAATCCAAGGGGGGCCAGTTTGCTCACCAAGTGCTGCGGGATGATGGTGTTGAATGCAGAGTTGAAGTCCAGAAACAACATCCGCACGTGTGTGTCCTTTCCTTCCAGATGTCCTAAGCTCAGGTGGAGTGCAGAGGAGATGGCGTCCTCTGTGGAGCGGTTAGGGCGATAAGCAAACTGGTATGGGTCGAATGTGGGGGGAAGTCTGGAGACAATGTATTCCTTTACCAGCCTCTCGAAGCACTTCATTACAGATGTTTTTTGGGATAAGTCAGTATTTTAACATAAAAGTGTTTGATTGTGAGGCATTAAAAGCCACAAAATGCAACGGGTCCATCAGACCCACAAACACTAGCTGAGTAACAACAATATGAACACCACACAAGGGTTAAATGACAATAACAAAAAATATTGTTTTTCATGAACTGTGTACTTGTATTGTTTGTCTGGGTGGAGGTCCTGCTTTGGAAATAATTTGTACCCCTTTCAGACATTGCATTTAGTTCCCATTAAAACATTCACATGTTGCACAATGAGATGTAAGCAGGGGATCATGTGTACATTCCTGCAACTTCCTGTTTGTAAAAAATATATTTTTATTAGTATTTATTTAATATACTAACAGCATTTCATGATTAATATTTGATAAATTAAGATTCCTAATAAATGACACTAGAATAAGCACACATTTGATTGGTAAATCATAGTGTAACAACCTGGAATTACACTTTATGTGTGGTGTTGGAGTTGTCCGACTTTTTGTGTGGCTGTAAACGCATCACTGGCTAAGTGCCATATGTGCATGTGTTGGCGCAAGTGAGAAAGAGCGAGCGGCTGCTGTTGATATAACAAAGTTGGTTTTGGTCTGGTTTGAAATGACCAGTTTTGCAAGATATAATTTTTTTTACTAATGTTTTGGTGATGTGTTTATGGCCGACAATAAAGAGTTTTACTCAGTAAATTGATCGATGGAATTCATGTCCTCAAAGCGTCTCGACAGACGTTACAATATTTGAACAATGATGACGAAAACTGTTTTCTTTGTCGTGTCCGTGTCGTGTCGAAAATTGTTATGCGCTTATTTTTTTTATTTGATTTTGTGTGTGGCATAGCTTTGCCGTGCGCAGAAGACACTTGAGCAGTGCGCAATTGCACGGGCGCGCACCTTAGAGGGAACATTGGTGCTGTCAAATGATTAATTTCTTAAATCACACTTTTTTGAGTTTTGATTAATCACGAATCATTCCAGCTAATCACTTGCTTGCATAACTTAAATGAACTTGAAAAATGACCCCAATATTTTGACACCATTTAAATTTTATGGTCAGAATGTTCTACACAGACATGTTTTGCAATGTTTTAGTTAAAGGGAACGTATAATGATTTTTATTATACAATCAAAACACTTCCTTGTGCTCGAGATAATATGTATCTGATATGCTTTCAGTTACATTTATGACCCACTTACTGCTTGTGACTGCAAGATGTTCGCGTGTGGAGACATTTCCATATTACAAATGAAAACACGCCCCAGCCTCTCAAAAAGAATACATTTATTTTTTGAAAATGTACACTGTTTAAATATATATGTTGAAGATGAACAATACTGCTATTTTTTTTCGGACACCGTCAAAAATGTACTTCATAAACGTTGTATAGATTCACCTGGTCACAAAAGTAGGTACAACTGCACACTCTCCAATACAGATCTCCATAAAAAAATGCTTTTAGCAGCAATTACGTCACTGTATGTTGCACATTGATGTTATTGTGCACATGTTATGACTATATGAAAATACTGTAATACTTTATCCTACATTTTTCTTGAAGTTTCCTCAAACCAGGCCGTAATGTAGCCATTTCTCTACCTCTGTGTTCAGCGGCTAATCCATTTTCGTCGTGATCCAAAAGTCGTGGACAAATAAACATGGGAGTATATATTTTTTTAGTACTAGTTTTATAGACAAAGAGCAGGTGGAAGGGCATTAAACGAGAAGGACTGTACGCACGCCCTAATGGCAACTGTCTCAGCTGTGTGGGCTCAGCAGAGGGGGAGGGGGCTTTCCGACACAATATGTCCAAGAATGCCCACATAAGTACGTCTGTCAATGTGTGACATCACAAATTACTGTTAAAATACTTTAAAGAGAGACATCCAAACATCTATAAGTCAGAAAAGACATTCATCATAGGTCCCCTTTAAGATTGTGTCATTGGCTGCGTCCTTCATACATCTGTTTTGAAGAAATACAGCTACCTTGAACCAAAGTAATTACATTAAAAAAGATGTAAAATTTAGATTAAGAATAAGACTGACCTTTCCGTTGTTGGGCCATGTGTCCAGAATGTTCGATATCATGCGAACTAAAAACCTCAGTGTGCTGACAAACATTCACTATTAGACGTACCCTTTTATCTGCAAGTCTCCTAAAGCTCTGCTGGAAATATGTCTGCTCTTCTCTAGCAGGTAAAGTAAACACAAGATGGAATTTCTTTTTTTTTTTTTCATGCCACAGGATCAATGACGCTAGTCTGTGGAACGTAAAATAAACAGCTCAAGAACAAAAATTTCATGCAGCAAATGCTGAATCAGACAAGTCCGGTTCTTCATCAGAGAATGCGTTTATGTCAATATCTTAATTAAATCCTGCAGGGGATGGGGGTTGTGGTGAGAGAGGAAGAGACTGCACTCTAAAAGGCAATACGGGAAGAGAGCCAGGGAGATCATTGCCAATCAGCCTGCTTGGTTTTTACATCCCTGTGCACTGCTCCATGACAGTTAAAGCACTAAAGCTCAAATGAGAGCTGCAGATGGAGCCAGGGGAGTTGGGGTACTGACAGACACTTTACCATGTGGGTATCAATGGGGGGTACAAACTGTGTCATATGTGTAAGGAAGAGACTCGATTGCATGTCTTCCATGTTGTGCCGCAAAATTTCATTTGACAGCTAGTCCGGTGATGGGGTCAGAGTTTGGGAAGACATGCGTACTGTTGCTGACAGAAAGGCTTAGAGAATTACATTTATTATTCCAATGTGAATCGTAGCCCTCTGCAGACAGATGTGAGGTGACTCATGCTGTAGGTGCACACCGGATTTGACTGTTCCTAATGGTTGGTAATTTTGCTTGTTCAATGTAACTAGTGCATAAAGACACTACCATAATCTTAAGTAAACAAGAAAAAATAATTTTGTTCTGTGGTGCTGGTAAGGAACTGGTAGAGAAAGGATTCTAAGGACAGGTTTCCCCAGACCCAAAACAAGTACCGATCATTTCAAAGACTTTAATTCACTGGAACCCCAAAATCACATAAAGTTAAGTCCTTAAAAGTAACATTCAGCAGCTGCCAGTCATCCAGACTAGAGTTCTAACAAAAGGAGTCAATGGAAGTTTCTGGTATGTCATGACAGGCAAAGGGGATTAAAAGGGTTGACAAAGCAAATTCCACGATTTGGTCAATAAAACTACTGTAATGTGTACAATGTTTTGAATTGTTCCAGCAGTCCAGCAGATAGTTCAAGGCTGGCACCAATCAAATTGGATCCCTTCACACCACCTGGCTGGCTCTTACATTATTATTGATTAGCTGTTTATTGTATGCACAGTTTGACAAATGATACAAGCAACAACTCAAAACTCATACTGTATGTTCATTTTTTTCCAGGATTTCTTGTTATAAAGGTTTACACTATAAATTTGTGCCTGAATTGTGAGGCACTGAGGATAATCCCTGGCGCTCTGAAGGAAGTGTAAGGTTCCTGTTGAATGACAGGACAGGAAACCTCTACTCCCACAGATTACTTTTTCCAATTTCAAAGCTGATGATTCATGTGTTTTCAAAGTCTTTGGTGACGTGTTCGTCACAGTTTCTTTTCTTCAGAAATTTGTATCATCTCGACCCGGCTTGTTTTGTCGTCCTTCTTTTTTTTTCCAGGCCATTGATGCGATTTTCTTTTTTATGCTTTCTCCAGGTATCAAATATGGATATGTCTTGCAGACAACAGTTAATGTATACTACATTAAAGGTGCTGTTTGCACCTTCTTCACAGTTGCATTTTTCAAAGCAAAACATATAACAAGAACACCACCGGCTACCTTAAGTTACCATTAGTGGTTTAACAGAACACATTTGTTTGACAATTGTCTATATTTTTCATAATTACAAAGCTAAATTTACCGGCCCGGATAAAATGATTGGTGTATACGGCGGTCACTCATCCGATCTCGTCAACATTTATGCGCAGGGAGAGTGTGCACACATACAAAAGCAGTCTAAGAGAACCAACAAACAATTTGCAGTCATGTTGTTGTTATGATAGAATATACTTTCAATGACAACTTACGCTAGCTATCCAATATAATTTCGCCACACCTTGTGTGTGTGTGACAATCATTGGCACTTTAACTTGAACTTTAATTTGCTATTATTAGCTAACAACACCCAAAGCTAATGTGCGTGCATGTGTTACGTACGTACGTAATTATGTCATTACGTAGGAGAAGCCGTGAGAGGGCGGGATTTACTGTGTAAAATACATTGGAAAGTTGGCGCCCTCTAGGCATCTGTGTAAATTTTGCAAACAGACCTTTTAATATATATGTACAAAAAATACATAATGCAGTTCAACAATTGGTGTAGCCTTTTTTTTAATAATGTGATTTTTCAAAAATTAATTCACACTGTGGTATTCATTTCACTTTAATCAGTTTTTTCTGCTCTACACTCTTCTTAATGGTGGTTAGATATTCAGCACTGTAAGCAATGTTGCGGTCTCTCCTTTTAAAGAACCCTTTGAAACCCTTTCTCCCTCCCCTCTGCAAAAGAAATGCACCAAGGCTGGTATATTGAAATGCAGTTCACTTCACATTCCTCTCTTTCAGCCTGTTCAGTCTGTTCCAGAACAATAATCACAGGCCATTTTGCTTCCACCCCCCTGGTATTTTAGCTTGGGTACATTAGACTATTCAGGATCTTGCAGTCGGTAGACTTAACAGACATGAGGGTATCACTCATACAAGTTAATATTGAAACTGTATTATTCTGTCACAATATGCAGTTCTTTGGGCTCGGTCACCTGCCTTATAAATACAGGAACATTACATTTCAGCTCACACTTGAGTTAGCTTAATATTATTGACCAGTCATATCATCCCTCTCATTGCAGAGTATGTATATTAACACAGTCTGTGAAGCGCGGGCTGTAAAAAAGAATGAAGAGACTGAAGCGGTGAGTCTGAGCTTCTATCTCCACAAGACAAAAACAATTACCATCAGTGTCCACATCTATTCGTTCTAATATGGAGGAAGATAAGCAGTTGGCAGTCCTATCCAGTCAACCTCACCTCATTTTGTTTGCTAAAGAAAGCCGGTACTGCAGGTACCTACATTTATATATTAGATTCGCCACATAGGAGTTTTTCAAATTTATTTTTTAGAAGAACTCGCAATGTGTATGCACAGGGTATGCGGTCGTTTAGGGCCACACTCCCTAGAGGGGGCCACATGATTATGGTGACCGATCACTTCAGAAACTGCTCACCAACATGATTGTCATGCTCCATGCATTGATGGACTTAATTACCTCATGGATACAATTCTACCTTGTTTCTGCTAAAGTTTTATTCAGCGCTGAGTCAACATGTTCTTTGTAATAGTTTTAGTATAATTTAACAGCATCACGGCCACTTTCATTCAAAAGTCCAAAATGGCAAATTTAGCATTGCTTCAAACACCATCATTGTGATAGCTTTACGGCCATATTCCTAAAATAATAGTTTGTTTAAGTTTATATTGTAGCCGAGCCTTTTCCCCAAATACATAACGTCTCAAGATTTTTTTCCCATTTATTGCATTTTGAATTGGCTTCTCTGCCTTAGGAGATATCGAACAATTTTCTTCCCCTTGGATCCGTCAATATATTTGTTACCTTTTCAAATAACCTTTGGACATTATCTCCAACATAAACACATGACTATTTAAGATATTATATTGAACTGAATTGTATACTTTTCAAATGTTCTTGTAATCGGACAATATTTTCGGTATATTAGATGGAATTTTTACCTGACATGTTTCGACTGTCATCTGCAGTCTTCTTCAGAAGGGTCACCTGACCACTGTGACGCGTTGCCTATCAGCTGTTTTCATAGGCGTGGCCAACATCATAATAGAAGAAGAATGTTGTGTTTTATTATTTCCCTGCCTTCTCTTTTTATGGTGTCTGTTTTTCTTCAGTTCATTAGTTCCCAGGGAGGCACACCTGCAACCAATTTCAACCAAGGAGTATTTAAGCTCGTCACTGTCCGCTGGGTCTTGTCGGTTATTGTCTCCTGAATCTCCCACGTGCATGCGCCTGCTTCACTTCGTCAGTCATGGTATGTTGCCTCTCCTTAGTCCTGTAATCCCTCACCTCTTTGTGTTTTGTTTTCTAGCCTCCCTGAGGTAAAGAGGATTCTGTGTTGGACTTTTTTCGGTGCTCGGTGCGCCCTGGCCTTTCCCCCTGCCGACCACTGAGGAACATGTTTTTGTTTGTTTAAACATGGTGTGCGCTTCTGCTCCCATCGCCTTTTGTTACACTTTTTGGACTTATTAAATGTTCCCTTTTTATAATTCTATCTTGCCTCCCGTCTCTGCATCCTGGGGTCACCGCCTTGATCAGAGCATAACATAATAACCGACCAGATCATGGACCTTGCAGAGACCGACCCGCTCAGAATAACTCTGCACCAACAGGCCAAGAGACTAGGCCAACAGGAGGAACGGTTTGGCGTGCTTGGGGCGTGCGTCAACGCCATGGCGGAACGCCAAGACGCTCACCTAAATGCCCTGGAGACACAGCTGAGAAGTGTACTCACCGCGCTGCAGGCGATGACTCCCCCTAGGCCGACCCAGCAGTCCAGCTGTGCCATCCTCGACCCGCAGATAATCCGTTGCCTGACAACACCCCACCTGCAACTTGTCCTCCACTCTCCAAGCCCGAGCGCTTCTCCGGCGAGTCAGGTGACGTGCGATCCTTCCTCACCCAGTGTGAGATTTTTTTTTAACTGTTACCCACTTCTTTTTACTCTGAAAAGACTTGTGTGGCTTTTGTCATGTCCCATATGAGTGGAAGGGCTTCCGCCTGGGCTACCGCGGAATGGGGACGTCAATCTCCTGTGTGTGCCTCGTATGCCGCTTTTTCCAAAGCCATGGAGAACATTTTCCAGCGCGAAAAGCCAGGACGTGAGGCAGCACGGTCATTACTTCGTCTGCAGCAAGGACAGCGGAGCGTCACGGACTTCGCCATCGAATTCCGAAGGTTCGCTGCTGAGAGCGGATGGCCCACTTCCGCATTGGTGGACGTTTTTTCCCTCGGTCTGGCTGATCCAGTCCGGAAACAGATGATCCCGCTGAAAACTCCCGACAGCCTCGACGAGCTCGTCGCTGTAGCGGTGGAGATTGAAAATCGCCTCGTTGACTGGGAAAGAGAGAGGTTCCGACGCCAGGGAACCCGCGCTTTGACGTACAGTGGGAGTGGCCATGGAGCGCGTCAAACAAAATTCGCACCGATACCCAGTGTCGATGCCCTGCCGATATCACATGAAGAGGAACCCATGCAGCTTGGAGGTAATCGTCTCTCCCCAGCTGAGAGAGATCGTCGCCTTCGCCTCCAGCTTTGTTTATATTGCGGCAAAGCTGAGCATCGCATCGCCCACTGTCCTTATCGTCCTGCCCGCCTGCGCACTCAGGCTTCACCACCTCTGCGCACTCAAGCTTCACCTCCTCTCCGCACTCAAGCGTCACTTCCTCTCCACACTCAAGCGTCACCTCCTCGCCGCGTTCCAGCTCCACATCCTCCAGCGACCGACCCTGCTCCTCAACTGCCAGCAACAGGGCAGACTCTGTCCAGACTTCTACTCTCGGGCATGCTCGCCTGGGATAAGGACCAGAAATTGGACATTAGGGCTCTTATTGATTCAGGTTCCGACGATAATTTCATCGATGAGTCTGTCATTAAGCGTTTTTCCATACCCGTTGCTAAATTACCTAGACCTAGAGTTGTCCGATCCCTCAATGGAGGCCACCTGGCGAGCGTTATCCATAAGACCCTTCCGTTATCTCTCGAAATATCTGGTAACCATTTTGAATCTAATCATTTTTCTACTCATTCCTTCTCGTTCTGCTCCGGTTGTGCTTGGGCTTACCTGGTAATCTGAACACAATCCCCATATTGACTGGGCTAAAGCCACAATCATTAACTGGGGAATTTTTTGTCATACACATTGCCTGCGGTCTGCATGCCCTCGCACAGGGTCCTCGCATATCGTCACCCAGGAAGTCATTGACTTGTCGGTTGTGCCCACTGCTTACCACGACCTCAAAGAAGATTTTAGCAAGGATCGGGCCTTGTCGTTACCTCCACACCGTCCCTATGATTGTGGTATTGATCTCCTCCCTGGTGCTACACTCCCTTCTTCGCGACTCTACAAAATTTCTAGACACGAAAGAAATTCACTAGAGGACTATATCACTACTTCGCTTGCATCTGGTCTTATCCGTCCCTCCAACTCCCCACTAGCCGCGGGGGTTTTTTGTGTGAAGAAGAAGGATAAGACACTTTGCCCGTGCATCGATTACGGTGCCCTCAATAATATTACGGTTAAAAATAAATATCCTCTCCCGCTTCTCTACTCAACTTTCAAACCACTACACACTGCTAGACATTTAACCAAATTGGACATCCGCAATGCTTACCACTTAGTCAGGATAAAGCAAGGAGATGAATGGAAAACTGCATTCAACACACCACTAGGACATTTTGAATACCTTTTCATGCCTTTCGGCCTCACCAATGCTCCTGCCGTTTTTCAGGGCCTCATCAATGATGTCCTGCATGACATGCTCGACCGTTTAGTGGTAGTTTACTTGGACGATATCCTCGTGTTCTCGCCTACCCCTGAACTACACGTCCAGCATGTTTGCTTAGTTCGCCAACGTCTTCTCGAAAATCGTCTGTATGTCAAGGCAGAGAAGTGTGTTTTTCATTCTGAGTCTGTTCCTTTTTTGGGTTTAATTGTTCAGAGGGGTCAACTCCGAGCAGATCCGGTGAAGATCCAGGCGGTGGTGGATTGGCCCACACCCACTTCTAGAAAGCACCTCCAAAGGTTTCTAGGCTTTGCTAATTTTTCTCGTCGTTTCATCTGTAATTTTAGTCGAGTAGCGGAACCTTTAACAAGACTTACTTCCACTAAAACTCCTTTTTTATGGACCTCAGAGATTCAGTCCGCTTTTGATAAACTCAAGTCTTTGTTCACCTCTGCACCGGTTCTTGTACACCCTAACATTTCCTCTCAATTTTTTGTCGAGGTCGAGGCATCTGACTCCGGCGTGGGGGCTGTTCTCTCCCAGCGCTCCACCTCCGACCAGAGGCTGCAACCCTGTGCCTTCTTCTCATGCCGCCTGACACCAGCAGAACACAATTATGATATTGGCAATAGAGAGCTACTCGCCGTGGTGTTGACACTGCAAGAATGGAGGCACTGGCTGGAGGGCTTGGAAACCCCGTTTGTGGTGTTCACAGACCATAAGAATCTGGCCTATATTCGATCTGCTCAACGGCTCAATCCAAGACAAGCAAGGTGGGCGTTGTTCCTAGCCAGATTCAACTTTACTATGACCTTCCGTCCCGGCTCCCAGAATGGCAAACCAGATGCCCTGTCGAGGATGTACTCCTGCCCCGAGGAAGAGGTCAAGACCGAAACGATCATCCCCCATCACGAGTGCTGGGAGCGTTGCAGTGGGACATTGAAGGTCGCGTTAAGGAGGAACTCAAGAACATTCCCTCTCCTAAGAACTGCCCTCAGGGGCGTTTGTTTGTGATCCCACAGCTCCGTCCAGAAGTACTGAAGTGGGCCCACAGCTCCAAGGCCGCCTGCCATCCGGGCATTACCCGTACCTTTTTCTTCCTGTCCCAGCGCTTCTGGTGGCCAACCTTCAGGGCTGACACCAGGGAATTTGTATCTGCCTGTGCCACTTGTGCCCGTAATAAGGCTTCACACCGGGCACCAGCTGGTCTTCTGCGCCCACTTCCCCATCCCCTCCTGCCCGTGGTCCCATGTGGCGTTGGACTTTGTCACAGGACTTCCACCATCCAAGGGCAACACTGTGATATTGACTTTGGTGGACCGCTTCTCCAAGATGGCCCATTTCGTCAATCTTGCCAAATTGCCCTCTGCACTCGAGACTGCAGAACTGCTCGTACGCCATGTTTTCCGGCTGCATGGTATCCCGGTGGATGTGGTTTCGGACAGAGGGCCACAATTCTCATCTGCTGTTTGGAGGGCGTTCTGCAAATCATTAGGAGCATCGCCCAGCCTCTCTTCTGGATACCACCCGCAGACAAACGGTCAGACTGAGCGCACCAATCAAGATCTGGAGGCCGCCATCCGCTGCGTCTGCCACCAGCAGCCGGCCTCCTGGGCGTTCAGTCTACCGTGGATAGAGTACGCTCATAATACCCTCATCAGCTCTGCTACAAGCATGTCCCCTTTTCACTCTGCCTACGGTTACCAACCTCCCGCTTTTCCTTCTCTGGAATCAGGGGTCGCCGTCCCATCTGTGGCTGCCCACCTGCACCGCGCACATCAAGCCTGGTGCAATACCCGGTCTGCACTGTTACGCACCTCAGAGCGCAACCAGCGTCTCGCTAACCGCCACCGCAGCACAGCACCAGACTACAGGCTCGGTCAGAGAGTGTGGTTGTCGTCTCGTGATTTACCTCTCCAAGTGGACTCGAGGAAACTTCAGCCACGATTTATTGGGCCTTATCCCATTGAGCGTATCATCAATCCCTCCGCCGTTCAATTACGCCTTCCCGACTCCCTGAGGATACATCCCTCTTTCCCTGTCTCTCTGATCAAGCCCGTTTCCACCAGTCCCTTGAGTCCTCCAGAGGTGCCTCCTCCACCTCCCAGGCTTATTGATGGCCATCCTGCATTCTCAGTCAAGGCCATTCTCGATGTGAGGAGAAGGGGCGGGGGTTTCCAGTATCTGGTCGACTGGGAGGGCTACGGCCCCGAGGACCGATCCTGGGTACCGCATTTCCACACTCTTACATGTATTTTATGATCGTTTTCCGGAGAAGCCAGGTAAGCCGCCAGGTGGCGTCCATTAAGGGGGGGTACTGTTGTGTTTTATTATTTCCCTGCCTTCTCTTTTTATGGTGTCTGTTTTTCTTCAGTTCATTAGTCCCCAGTGAGGCACACCTGCAACCAATTTCAACCAAGGAGTATTTAAGCTCGTCACTGTCAGCTGGGTCTTGTCGGTTATTGTCTCCTGAATCTCCCACGTGCATGCGCCTGCTTCACTTCGTCAGTCATGGTATGTTGCCTCTCCTTAGTCCTGTAATCCTTCACCTCTTTGTGTTTTCTTTTCTAGCCTCCCTGAGGTAAAGAGGATTCTGTTTTGCACTTTTTTCGGTGCTCAGTGCGCCCTGGCCTTTTCCCCTGCCGACCACTGAGGAACATGTTTTTGTTTGTTTAGACATGGTGTGCACTTCTGCCCCCATCGCCTTTTGTTACACTTTTTGGACTTATCAAATTTTCCCTTTTTATAATTCTACCTGGCCTCTCGTCTCTGCATCCTGGGGTCACCGCCTTGATCAGAGCATAACAAAGAAGACACACTCACACAAAACAACACAGTTACTTGTACATCCAAAAGACAAAGAACAAGACAAGATATGCAATGTAATTTCTGAAATCCCATGTAAATCATGCAAAAAATCATACATCAGGGAATGTGAAAAGGAGACAACTGGAAGGTTTACAAGAAGCCTAAAACAAAAATCCGAACAGGAAATCTTAAAACCAGCCATATCAGATCATTGCAAAATAAATAACCACATCATGGACTGGGACAACGCCAAAATCATTGGGACTGAAAATAACAAATTCAAACGATGAATTAAGGAGGCGATCAAACTAAGGAAGAGACCATCAATCGATACGAGGGAGCATTCATGCTTTCGCATACCTGGGACTTCCTCCTCCATTAACCATCAAGCGGCGGGGGGGGGACAGCCAACCAGGTAGACTTGACAGGTCTGCCTGGTTGGCCACGCCTATAAGAACAGCTGATAGGCAACAGTCACAGTGGTCAGGTGACCCTTCTGAAGAAGACTGCAGATGACAGTCGAAACTTGTCACGTACAAATTCCATCTAAGATACCGAAAATATTGTCTGATCACAAGAATATTTGAAAAGTATATGAACAAGAAGACATAATTAACCTTTTCGAGGAATTGAACTGTAGTTGTCAATGCAGAGTTTTGGTTTATTATTCATACACAATTATTTGCAGTAAATAAAAATCTTTACATAAATTAAAAAATAATACATATTTCCTAATACCTGTGTGTATGCATTTAAATATGAGCAGATGCATTGTCCTCACTGCCACACATGAGGCTATCAATATTATGGGATTCTACTGTTATCTCACATTTGGCATGAATTTAGCAAGAAATCTTTCATACTTAACACATTTGATCAGCACCCATGGGAAATGTGAAAATGATTGAACAGTATTTGTAAGAATGAAAATAATTGTTTTCAGCATTTCCTTTCCGTATATATACTTCTTTGATAAAGGATAGAGGACTAACTAGAGGGAGGGAAATTTCCTGCATGCGCACTGGCTTTTGAGCTGTGTGTATGTGAGGGTCATTCTACTGTCCTGTACATTAAGCTAAGTGCTCTTCTGCTCTCTAGCAGCACTAAATGGAGTCTTATGGCTTGAGGGAGGGATGTCTTCCAACTGGCACTCAAAAGCAGAGAACGTCCCAGTCCCTGGGTCATTGCATCTGGAAATCATCGAATTTAGATGAGGGGAAAAAGGGATACTTTTTGCGTTTATTGTGCATTTTTTGTATTTTGTATGTAATGTTTATGATCCTCTCCAGCATGCATAATATGACGAAAAGCTGTGTTTACATTTCAATATATTCTCTTCCACATTTAATCCTCTAACTATGGACTTTTCAAAAAAAGAATGCACGGACATTGATGTATGCTTTGATGTCCTTTCTGCAGTAAAACAAGTGTCGCTGCAGTGCTATAGTGCAGATTCGGGTCAGGTCATTTAAATACTGCCGCCATTTCTCATCCCTTTCCTTCTTTCGTTTTTTTGTTTTCTATGTGAACTCACTTATTTGTGTTTCAAGATGCGAGAGATTGTGAAATTTGAGGATTATCATTTTGAAGGAATATGTTATTTAGTCAATGGTGTTACCAACAGCATAAACAAAACAAATCAATCAATCAATGTTTATTTATATAGCCCTAAATCACAAGTGTCTCAAAGGGCTGTACAACATGTTATGGATCATTTCATTTATAAGTACTAGGGATAGATACATACATTTTAACCGATACAACATCATTTCCTGGTACATGGGAATCAACCTTTACTCAACTGTACCAATTTTTGGTACTTTTGTGTGTGTTGATAAAAATTGTTTTTAATAATAAAATCTCATTTTAAAATGAGCTGATTATGATACATGCTGTCCAGTTGTTATATCTGTTATATAATTTTTGATTCTTAATGACAGTCCAAGATAAATGAATGAGCTAAAGTAATTGAAATGGACACAATGTGTGAACCATGTGCAATCAAGCTGATGGGGTCTGCGGCCGTCATTGTGCAACTGCTGGTGATAGTGTCGAAGATTTATTTTCCTTTAGAAGACGACACGGCACTGTAACAAGATGGCTAGCTGTACTGGTGGACTACTATTAATGCCCTGTGACAGCCCTGTGTACATAGCAGCGGCAGGATGTTGGGAATCATCAGAAATGGAAGTGATCAATTAGATTTTTCACTGCTATGCTGCAAAGCAAAAGGGCCATTCAGGGAGCCTTAGATCTCGAAGGTATCACATTATGGGAACTCCTTTTAATTATTATAAATCCTCCCTTTGGGTATGAAGGTTCTATTGTTTGGACACATTTGGTCAGCATTAGATTACTATAAGCCGCTACTTTTCTCCCAAGCTTTGAACCTTGCAGTTTATACAAAGGTGCAGCTAATCAATGGATTTTTTAATGTTTTGTATTAAACAAACGTACATAGTAGTGACACCAACACAGATACTGAAAAGGTGTGTTATTGTTTGTGCTATGACGGCATCTTTTGGACAAGTTTGCTGCGTGGTGAAGGTCTAAAGTATTTCCTTTTGTTTCGTGCCTGAACCGGAAGTAAAAGTGCCATTCCATCTACTGGTCGTCCATAGCGGTTCTTCATTCATTACTCCAAGCAATGTTTGAAAGTTTTACAATATAACTAAAACAATTCATACTTACTAAACCCTCACATGTTTGATATACGTTTTTTTCATGCATATTTGTATGTGCTATTGTAATGTAATCAAGTAAACGTTGTTAGCATTATGCTAATATGCTAGCATGTTTTCAAGTGTCTGTGTTAGTATTATTAAGTTACAATGGCATTATTTTTGTATCGCTTCAGTTTTCGAAATTTCTCAGTAAATTCACCAAAACGTCATCGTGGAGTTCTTCAGTCTGTTTAGCTGATTGGAGAGCAAGCTTTCGCAGCTAGTGGGTCCATGACAATGATTTTTTTGTGTTGTTTGATCAGCTGTTTTACTGCAGTATTATAGGCACCAAATGTATATTATATGTATAAATAAACATTTACAAAATAGTTCTGTTCTAATATCTCATTTCACAACGTATATATCATTTCATTTTTCTTTTTTTTTCATTTATTTATTTATTTCAGGCAATGACATAAAAAAGTACAAAGTTGACAACACATAATAATATAAATTAATATAGTGCAAAAGGTAATGTATAGTATGTAATGCATGATTGTCCAGTTTTGCCTGAAAGGGAGTGGGAAGAAGATAATTTATTCAATCCCACCCCCAGTTCTCCATTCAGTGATTATTCACATGAGTTTCACTCTTACTTTGTTTAAGGATTATAATACAGATGTTGTATCATAGTGGCATTACCACAGGTAACAATAATTATTACACTTTAACAATAATTTGTATCAACAATATAGGAATAATGAATATACCAACAATGGTAATAGACAACAAAGCAATAATGGCAATAGACAACATAGCAATAATGGTAAGGAAACATTGAGCACATGTTAACACTTTGAGACAGAGTATAGCAGCAGGTCAAATTAAAGACCCTCATCTCTATATTTGAACCAGACCCAATGTTTGTATAATAGTTTAAATCGATTAATAGTTTGGCATTGCTTGTGTTGTAAGTCCAGTTTGTTCCATAGTTTTACTCCGCATACAGACACACAAAAACGTTTACGAGTGGTTTGAGCTCTCGGCAATAAGAAATATCCAAAGCCTCTCAAGTTATGAGCCTATCTGCGGCTTATAGTCCGGTGCGGCTAATATATGGAAAATGTTTTTTTTTTCTAAAATTTAGTGGGTGTGGTTTATATATACAAATGTGACGGAGAGGAAATTGTTTAAAATAGTTCTCTTATATCTTTCAACATTTTATAGCATTAACATATTGTATTCAACATCAAATCTTTGGAAGAACACTTACTTTCTGTATCCTTCAAATCCAATTTAAAAGTTATGAACAAAAAAAAAATAAGATTACAGAATTCAAAGAATAATCACCGCAATGTGGGTTCTGAAGTTAAAAACCCAGTCTCAACTAATTATGATAAATGGACAAAAAAATCAAATACCAACCATTTTCACAGACTGGGATCTGAGGCTATATGGACTTGACTAGAAATCACCATAGCCAGTGCCAGCCAGTTTGTATCAGACCTATTTTTGTTTGCTCCGCGTCTCTCTACGTCATCTCGCCGCCTAACTCGATTGTTCCATAGACGGAATTACCCGCATCACTCAATGAAATGCAATTATTGATTACGCTGCTCCTCTCTCCGTATCCCCCCCTGCATCCCTCCCTCCCATCATCCTCCATCTCTCTGCCGCCGTCTCCTCTTCTGAAGTGCTGCGGCGAGAGAGCACTGCGTCGGGGAGGGGGGTAAAAAAACCACGCTGCGCTCCTCAGCTAAGTCGGATCCACTTCTATTGTGGAAAAAATAAACACTGACAAGGTTTGTTCCACCTCCAGCTATGGGTATTAACAAGCTCAATCTACTTTTGTCACCATAAATGAAGGTAAGTCTTTTTTTTTCTCAACATTTCAAGTTGAATCATCTATTCGGTGTTATATATTTCCTAGATAAATGTTTAACGGGGGAAAAAATGTAGCTAAAGTAATGGTAATGATCTATATCTGCAAAAGAGAGGGATTGATTGCTGATGTGTTTGTACATTTGTAAAAAGTTATGGCTACTGTCAAAGCAACTGGCATAATTTTCTGAAAATAGCCTGGTGTTAAGAGTCGATATGTGAATTGTAATTTCTTTAGTTTTGCCGTTGTCGTAGTTAAATCAATTTCCTAAATTCTGTACATTGCTTGTGTGCACCATGGTGCAAAGTTTAAACAACGCAACAGTTCTTGGCTTTTACAGCTGTTGTATTTGTTCCTTGGGGTTTTGGTTCGATTGAGATACTTGACCTCGATATGAGCGGAGTTTTGCTCGTTGGCTTTGGACCGAGAGGCTGTAGTGCAATGCAGTCGCCTGCCCCGGGGCAGTTGGAGCACTCTGCCAAAAAGAGGAGCGGATGCGGGCGCAGGCAACCGAGGCAATAAGCGATTGACAGCCACAACCGCTGAACTGGAAATCTATGGCAAAGTGCTTTGTTAGCATTATAAAGCTGCGACATAGCAGACGTCTTATTGCACCTGTATTCATTTCCTCTGCAAATGGACAGACCAGACCTGTTTTAGTTGGTTTTGCAAGATTACGCAAAAACTACCTTTGTTATACCTTTGTCATTTTATAACTCTGAGGAATGGAGTCCCATGGGCTCTAGCAAAAAACCCTTACATGTTGGTAAAATCCAATGAAAAATACGGACAAAGGAATTTAGTTTTTCCTTTCAACGTTTCAATGGTAGCGTCCCATAATTTCCAATGTTTGACACCATCTTCCAAAGACTAAGAAGTAACATATAACTAAAAACTGAATGGACAGTCAAGCATACAATTTTATTAGAGGAATTTGCCATTTGAGTCAGAGCGTAACCACTTCAGACTTTGGTGGTATGGCCTTATCATTTTACCATGAACCAAAAATGTGTCAATTGTCACAAAGGTTTGAAAATTCCTGTACCAATATTTTCTGTAAACAAATAATCTTAGTGCAGTTTAGACAGTGCCACACTCAAGTATACATAAAATAATACTAACTCATATTCTATGGGTGGTGTCCAAAGTGCGGACCGGGGGGCCATTTGCGGCATGCAGCTCGTTTTTTTATTGGTCCGCAACACATTCCGCTGGCAAAAGAAAAAGGTTACGGATTAGAACATTTAACAAAAAAAATGGAACGGGCCCAATTCCTCGCAAAAATGGGGCCTGAAACCAAAATGGTCGACTACTTGCATGTCTCACTGTATTTGGGTTTTCAATGGTAGCATGTGTCCTGTCGTGATGAGCATGAGTACACATTTCTTGCAAGATATTAGGAATGTGAATCGTACAGCAACTTACAATTCAATTTATTTTGAATTCTTGAGGCGACAATTCGATTCAGAATCAAGTTAACATGATTCTGGATTCAACACGATTCTCGCAATATATTATTTGAGATATAAATTATTGTACCGTGTTTTTCGGACCACAGAGCGTACCGGATTATAAGGCGCACTGCCGATGAACAGGTTTATTCAGATCTACGTTCATACAAAAGGCACATCCACATCCATCCAATATTCTACGAGGCACATTTTTTTCTACATTTAAAACACTTCCTTGTGGTCTACATAACATGTAAAGGAGTTTTTTTGGTCAAAATGTTGCATAGATTATGTTTTACACACCATATTCAAGCCGCTTTTTGACCGTCTCTTCAGGATGCGCCATTTTGTGGGCGGTCTTATTTACGTTTACTCCCTGTCACCTTTGTTGTATCGGTAGTAGCGCTTCGAGTCTGCTGACAGTTAGAAGTTAGAACTGTGCGCTACTTTACTATTAGTTTACTATTACTATTAGAAATGGCTATTTACTAATTTACTATTTACTATGGCTAATTACTATTTACTAGTACTATTAGAAATGGCATCAGCTGAGGATGAATGCCCCACAACTAGAGGATGGAGAAAAAGAAGGAGCTTATTGACTACGGCGCGGACTACAATGTCGGATGTGCGCAAATTTTCAGGACTTATTTAGATCCCAAATACACATCAGCAGGTACCAACAGGTAAGAAAAGTTGATTTTGCATAATATTGCGAAACAAAACGGCAGATATGTCTCCTAATAGGTGCCATTTTGAGGTCCTTATACACACACCATAATATTACCCATATGTTGAAGCACAGTACGTCAGACTATGGCTCCGTGTTCCATTAAGCGATGCGGCTTCGTAGCTTACCAAAATCGTACTAACATTTTTTCAAAGTTTTTTTAACGCTGTGTGTAGTAATGTTCTATATTCTTACTATACTTGCTAGCATCTTTTATGAACAGGCGTCAGTCAACCTTCAGTCCACACGTATCTCATAAGTGTGACTGCCATCTACTGGTCACATTTATCATTACACCATGTACCAAATGAAATTGCTTTGAGGTCGGTAAGCACAACCAGAATTAATAGATATGTTAGGCGCATCGGGTTATAAGGCGTACTGTCGATTTTTTAGAAATTGAAAGGATTTCAAGTGTGCCCTGTAGTCCAAAAAATACGGTACATTAAGCAAAAAAAATGAAACTCCAAATTCCTCGCATAAATGGGACCTGAAAACTCAAATGGCCGACTGGTGGGTAGAGCGGCCGTCCAGAAACTTGAGGGTTCCTGATTCAATTCCAGAATCTGCCATCCGAGGCCTTGTTCACACGGCAGGTCAATTCTGATTTTTTTACCCATATGCGACCTGTAGCAGATTTTTTCATGTCCGTGTGAACAGTGCAATTCCGAATTTTCCCAAGCCGATCTAGGCCTCTTTCATATGTAGGTATAAATCGCGTCAATGTGAACGCTACTGCGCTTAGGTCACATTCATTCTCGCCCACACGCTCTTCAAGCAGACATCGAAGCAAATCATCCCATAAGACTGAGACAAAAAATACTTGTCCTCTTTCTTCGTATCTTCTACGCACAATAATTCGGTTGAGAAAATGTTGACTTTGATTGCACAAAATCCTTGAAATTGCCACAAATGTGCCAGTACTGAGACCGACTAGGGTGGAAGCCATGTTTACTTCAGTAAACACTGCAGTGTGTGCAATGTCATGACATCACGTCCGCATGCGGTTCAGGTTGTATTCACATTTAGTTTAGTTTAGTCTTTATTTGAAGGGACAATGTACAGAAACATTAAGCTCAAAGACAGATATGTTCTGTACCAGATTATAGCTAAATAGCTAATTTCCATCTGCAGTCCCTTGACATTAGAAATGACGTTTTTTTTTTTTTGTAATGTGAACAGCCACTAAAAGGATCGGAATTGACAAAAAAATCCGAATTGGACATCCAACCCTGCAGTGTGAACGTAGACCTGGTTGCTTCTGTTGTGAGGCTTTATCCACCTGGCTCCCAATGCCACCCACACTGGTATAAAGGTGGCTTACCTCCACCTGTCTTGAATGTATGGGTTTCCCAATGTAGAGCGCTATAAACAGTCGGGGTCAGGGTTTACATACACTTGTGAAGAACATTATGGCTGTCTTGAGTTTCCAATAATTTCTACAACTGTTATTTTTTGGTGATAGAGTGATTGGAGCACATACTTGTTGGTCACAAAAAACATTCATGGAGTTTGGTTCTTATATTAATTTATTATGGGTCTACTGAAAATTTGACCAAATCTGCTTGGTCAAAAGTATACACACAGCAATGTTAATATGTGGTTAAATGTCCCTTGGCAAGTTTCACTGCAATAAGGCGCTTTTGGTAGCCATCCACACGCTTTTGGCAAGCTTCTGGTTGAATTTTTGACCACTCCTCTTGACAAAATTGGTGCAGTTCAGCTAAATTTGTTGGTTATCTGACATGGAATTGTTTCTTCAGCATTGTCCACACGTTTGAGTCAGGACTTTGGGAAGGCCATTCTAAAACCTTAATTATAGCCTGATTTAGCCATTCCTTTACCACTTTTGATGTGTGTTTGGGGTCATTGTCCTGTTGGAACACACAACTGCGCCCAATACCCAACCTCCGGGCTGATGATTTTAGGTTGTCCTGAAGAATTTAGAGGTAATCCTTCTTTTTCATTGTCCCATTTACTCTCTGTAAAGCACCAGTTCTATTGGCAGCAAAACAGGCCCAGAGCATAATACTACCACCACCATGCTTGATGGTAGTCATGGTGTTCATTAATTCATACATGCGCGTCTTACTGTATTTAGTTTTTGAGCATTTCCATGTGTCCTGTTGTGTTGAGCGTGTGTACACATTTCTTGCAAAATATTAGGAATGTGAATCTTACAACAACTCACGATTCAATTTATTTCAGATTCTTGGGGCATAATTTAACATGATTTAACACGATTCTCGCAATATATTAATTGGAATATAAATTATAGTAAAACCTTTTTGAAATAGGTAAGAAAAGCTCCTCCTTTTGCCCCTGATGTTTACGTGCAGTAAGCTCTTCTTAAAAATGTATTCTTTAAAATTTGGAATTGAGTCAGAATCGTATCAATCAGGAATTGTGATTCGGACTTGAATCTTTTTTTTAAAATCCAGGTCAGGTTTTTGAGTGCTCTTAAGCCTGCAGACCCTGAACTTGCGGCCAGTCACTCACAGATAAACAACCACTAACATGGACAATGCAGAGTCTCCATTTAACCTCACATGCATGTTTGTGGAAGTAAGGCAGAGAACACAAGCACAGGGAGAATTTGCGAACTCTACACAGAGATGCTACAATTAATGGAAATTTGAACCCTCAATCTGCTGACTATGAGGCTTACATGCTGAGCCCTTTTGTTAAAATACTGTCCTCCCAAACTTTAGGCACCATGAAACAAGCCTTCCTATATGCATTTCACTGATGGTGATAGTACACAGCCTGCAGTGCAATAGCCAGTGAAGCAGAACCAAAAGCAAGGGAAAAGGGATAGTTTTTGTCTATTATCTTGACAAATAACCAAAGAGAGATACAGCAGATGTTTCATTATTTTGTTGAGATCATGGCTAATGATCCTTGTAGTGAAATGGCCTGTAGCGTTCTTGCATTTGCTTGATAGAAATTGAGAGACCACGCACCCCACAACATCTAAACATGTCAATTCAAACACCTACTTTCACAGAATGAAACACTTGGCATCCCTAGATTGATTGAGTCATGGATACCCGGGAAGTGTCAGCCTGAACCAGACAGTGCACTGCACCACTTGAATTTCAGCAAATATTTTATGATATATTCTCAAAGGACAACACTATAGTAATACAACTTGAGTCTTAGAGTCTTCAGCTTGTATAGTAGTATACATTATTATCTAATGATAATTACATTAATGTTGGCAACACATCACAGTGTCAATATTATGTCAGCACATATTCTGTGACTACTCTAAAGTATATCCAAGTAATACAAATGATCCTCATTTCTATGAGAACTATGAAGGATTCAAGGAACTTTATTGTCTCACACGAGACACATGAGAGGGCACGCAATTTAGTAATAATGTACACTGAATGCAGTATACCAGTGGTTCTCAAACTTTTTTACTAAGTACCACCTCAGAAAAAACATTCCAAGTACCACCATAATGACCAACATTAAAGTACAGTAGCGTAGTAGGCCTAAGTATTCATTAAAATTAACTAATCAGAGGTTGTATTTAACAAGCATATTTATTATGTTTGGCCACTGTAACATTACACACAGTTTGAACAGCAACATTGTGTTTTAAAACGGACCGTGTACCTACAGTTTGAGAATCACTACAGTATTCTATAGTGTCAGCAGGGAGGCCTGTAGTCATGTGGTTTACCAAGGCGATATATTACAATCAAGAAGTACACGGTTGTAGTCAACCACAATGTTTCCAGTGAGTACCGTAATTGTGCCAATTAAAGTACAGTCTAACCTCGATTTATGAACCGAATTGGTTCAAACTGGGTTCATAAATTAAAAAGTTTGTATGGTGAAGCAAATTTCGCCCATAAATATGAATAATACGGAAGTTTCAGCCTTGACATATGTCCCTGTTTTAGTTCAGGTTTGTACACTTTGAATACAATATTAAGTGCTATACAGGACTATATATCAAACAAACATAACTAGGAGGTGTTGAAGGAACTATCTTTTTATTAACAATCTAAAACAACAAAACAACCTGAAGTTTCCTGTATGCACGCACACACACAGAAGTCACTTTTGGGCCCTCACAAATGATCAGAAATCACAAAAATCCTTAACTTTACCAACCATTTTGCTACAATAATAAACATTTTCAAAAAAAATTAACTTATCGGCAAACATCCTTTCGTGAGCTGTTTCTCACGAGAGGAGAGAAATGAGCAGACAGAGGGAGAGAAGGGGTGGCAAAGGGGGTAGTGTGTACTTTGAAATACGCGTTGAATGAGAGGTAGTCTTCTCCTGTGCTGTGAAATAAGTCCGCTTTGGCATTTTTTTCCAGAAAAGTCTTGCTGTGGTTTGAGGCCGGACTCCTCAATCTCTTCAATACGAGCAAGCACAAAATGGCTGCCAGCGAACACAAAATTAGTTAATGAAGCGTTCATACAAAGAGGCATGGTTCGCACACAGAGGCATATTTGGTGCGATTTAAAGGTTCGTATATCAAAAAGTTTGCAAATTGAAGTTCCACTGTATGTGTATTAACAAAGTATCCAATTATGCAATTATTATTATACTAAACAGTTTAGCTTTGCTTCTTCAGATATTTTTGAATCCAAAGAAAACCAAGCATATATAATGTTTTTTTTTTAGGAACAAAACAAAAATGTGTTACATTGTCTTCTCACAGCACTTAGTAAGATTGTGTTTAGCAGACTAGTAGAAAAGTAGAAGTGAACATACTGTATGTGTTTTTTGAACAATGGTACTATAGATGTAAGCCTCTTGTTTATGTTCCTTAGAGTTTAGGTGAGCAACAGATTAATTAACCTGCATTAGTGTAAAAACTACTTTACATATTTCTAAGTTTATACCATAGGGCTATGGCATGATTAAAGGAAGATACCCCATTGTTTTGTATTTAATGTACATCAGGGGTCCCAAATTCAATTTAAATGGGGGCCGCTAGAGGTAGAGTCTGGGCCGCAGGAAGTATTCACTTCAGAATCATGTTTTAACCAATTTGTTAAAGGAGCCATATGTAATAATTTCTTGTCAAGTCATCATTAAATGGCCCTAAAATGTCAAAAGGCATTGATAAATCATGTTCTTTTTCCAATACCTTTATAACCGATAACTATAGTTCAGCCGGGATATGCTCATTTCAAAATTAGATTTACAGCCCCGAAATATTGTTATTGTTTTCATTTCGATGCCCCGCCCTCCACCGTTTGACCAATTAGAAAATCTGTCAGTGTGTTACATCCAGGTTGCCAGTACGGCACCGCCATCTTCGTCTAGCTACTACCACTGGTAAAGTTAGTAAACATGTCAGACCTTAGTAAATCTAAAAGGCCTCGTTACTATTCTCAACCTATTGATGACAAAGCCAGGAACAAAATGAGGATTTGTATCGGGGATGCGTTTGAAAGATGGAGACGATTGGAGGCGGAGAAAATTTTTTCATTTACGCCAAACTTGCTAATTTCCTCCTTGATAGGTAAGCCAGGCATTTGCGTATGTTTGTGCAATGAATGCTTAGCATGCTAGCCCGGCCAATGACACATCGACATACAGGCTAACGGGTGAAATATATGCCTGTTAGCCTGTATGTCGATGTGTCATCCAACTGACATGGCAAAATATATTTTCGACAAATAAAGCCTCTGTGGACATGGGTAGTGTCAGTGCTTATTTCGTTCTCAATATGCTGATACACTGAGGAAATGTGTTCCCATATTAACACGGCTAATTGCGGTTTCTGGTACTGTATGTGCATCAGGCACATATGGGGTGGTATGTGTTTGGCACAATATAATGCATTACATGTAATGATTTTTTACTTTGTGTATTGACATGGTAATAGGCTATATGATTTATGCGTAATGTGGTTTTTGCTTAACGTGGGTTGGCTCACAGAATTGCACTCTGCACTGAAAGATGGTGATGTGCGTACATGGAAGAGAATGCAGTCCGTCAGGTTGGATGCAACAACGAAATGTGGTGGTAATTTTACTGTTGGCCTTGGCTTGCCCTCAAAGTAGGCCTATGCCATATATAATATATTATTATATATAATTATTTCGATGGTGGTCCGTGCGGTCAAACTAGACATTTTAGCAGGGTAATGCCAACAATCTGTCCCAACTAAAATATTGCTGCGTAACTTTACAAATACATTTGGCCAGTGGTGGGCCGTCAGAGCCAGCAGGGCCTTTTCTGCTGGCCAAACATAACCACAAATCATGATCATATTGAAGATACAATTATTTTTTAATTTACTTTCCCTAAGTGTCTAAAAGTATTCACATTCTCTTCATGTCATATTATGCTCGTTCCAGTGCTGTTGTTTTTAGTTTTAGTTTGTATCCAATCAGAATTCAGCTAGCTTATGTTGCCATGCTGTACGAAATCTGCCCTAGGCCTTCAGAATCAACAATGCAGGCGTCTGTGCACTGTAAGTGAGCGGGGACATACATGTGATAGACAGTTGCGATAGCCAATCATATCGCGAGTTGTTGTCAGTAAGGCCTTCTAGATGGTCTCACATTGAACGTGACATTTACAAGTCCTGTGATTGGATACTCACCGGGGCCGTTAGCGGATGAATTTGAGAACACATAGAGTTGAGAGACAGTTGCGATAGCAATCAGATCACAAGTTGTTGACAGTAGCATATCTAGGTAGCCTGATGTTAACGAGACTGTGATTGGATACTCACTTGTCATTCCAAAGTGAGTATCCATTCACAAGTTTCAATTTAGCAGGAAGCAGGAAATATTGCGCCGTAGCCATACCGGGATAGCAGAGAAGGAGAACAAAACGTTGATTAGGTGGCAGATATATATTTGCAAGGCCATTTTCAGGAAGGATATTTAAAGAGAAACTTCATCTTGTGAGACAATGTCGGCCAACCCCGGAAGCTAGCTCAAATGATCTGGCGATGAAATGGGGAAATGCCCGCCATTTCCACTCGAATAAGCCAACTACGAGGGGTACCACTAGCGTATACGGCGTTGAATAGGTTCTACAAATTGTGAGTTCAAATATTTTATTTTTTCACTTTTAATATCCATCCATCCATCCATCCATTTTCTACCACTTGTACCTCTCTGGGTTGTGAGGGGTGCTGGAGCCTATCTCAGCTGTGTTCGGGCGGAAGGCGAGGTACACCCTGGACAGGTTGCCACCTATGTTTTTTGCATTTTTAATTTTGACAGTACCATATAAGATATGTTTTAATTGCTGATGTGTCTAATTGAATTTTAAATGCGCCAGAAAATAACCCGTTTTGTATACTGTTGAGGTGATTTAATGCCCAGTAGTGCGTAAATGTGTTCCTAGTATTTCTCCAGCAATGGTCATGTGGTGACATAAATGATGGTATTTTGAGAGGCAATCATTGAAGTCGGACATCACTGAAGACCTAGGCGGGAAACGCACAGCCCGCCACTGCATTTGGCTAATCGACATCAGTAAAATGTGGTATAATTACTAAGGAAACCATCTTTCAAGAAGCATAAACAAGCGAAACCTACAGCGTAGAACTCGTCGATTGCCATTTGAAGTTCCTTGGAGTAGGATTCGGATTCGGCTGCGTAATTGGCACCCTCAGTCATGGAAAGTGGGAGGGGACTACATAATTTAAACTGTAATTGCAGTACCATTTCTGGCCACATTACTAGATATGGCACCTTTTAACTATTTCAACCAGCAGCTATAGTGACCCTGACCAATGGCAAGTCTTACAGGGGTCATGTTTTGATTTTTTTTATACGTGTAAAACACTTCCTTGTGGTCTACATAACATGTAATGGTGACTCTTTGGTCAAAATTTTGCATCGATTATGTTTTGCAGATCATCTTCAAGCCGCTTTCTGACTGTCTTTTCAGGATGCACCGTTTTGTGGGCGGTGTTATTTACGGGGCTCCACTTCGACTGCGTCTTCTCCCCGTCAACATGGTTGTAGTTTTTAGCGTTCCATATCAAGTCTACTGACAGATATACGTTGGAACTATTTGCTCATTTGTATTAGTAATGGCAACAGCGGAGTATGCATGTGCCAGTGACGTGCGGTGAGGTTCATGGCTGGTGAGGCACTGACTTCATCACAGTCAGATTTACAAACATATGAACCCTAAAGAGTATCTTATTCACCATTTGATTGGCAGCAGTTAACGGGTTATGTTTAAAAGCTCATACCAGCATTCGTCCCTGCTTGGCACACAGCATCAAGGGTTGGAATTGGGGGTTAAATCACCAAAAATTATTCCCAGGCGCGGCGCCGCTGCTGCCCACTGCTCCCCACTGCTCCCCACTGCTCCCCTCACCTCCCAGGGGGTGATCAAGGGGATGGCTCAAATGTAGAGGACACATTTCATTACACCTAGTGTGTGTGTGACAATCATTGGTACTTTAACTTAACTTTAACTTTACACATACAAACTGTAGCACACAAAAAACCACATTTAATAAAAAAAAACGTTATTATGGTCTTACCTTTACTTATAAATGAAGTCCATGCGCCGCTGTTGTGCTGGATTAGTGCACCCCCGCCGTAGAATGCACCCCCTGACGGGAGTGTTATATCAACTAAAGCCCACACTTAAACTTTCCACGTGCAAGATTGAATCTATTTAAAAAAGGTATTTAATAAGAAGCCAAAAAGTGCAAAAACAATAATGTTCGTGTTGGAGGAGTTGTGAATGAATGAATTATGAAATCCGTGCTGCAGTCTGCAGGTGTACCTAATGTTGTGGCCCTGCAGTCATTCACAACTCCTCCAACACGAACATTATTGTTTTTGCACTTTTTGGCTTCTTATTAAATAACTTTTTTAAATAGATTCAATCTTGCACGTGGAAAGTTTTTTTTTTTTTTTTGTCCTGTCCAGCTTCTCAGGCAAATCATATAGTTGATGTAGATGCCCATATCGGCTGTTCAGATTTACTTTACAAAACAGAAGTGTAGGATACTTCTCTTGTTGCCTTATTTGTATTTGACTTTATTAAATGTATTTATATTATCATTTGGTGCAGCCGGGCCGGAGCAGGAGGGGATAGAAAGAGAAAAAAAGGAAGACAGAGGGGGGAATTTTGGGGACAAGAGGGGGATTAGACAGAGAGACAAAAACAACAACAGCAAACACAACAACAACAACAACAATAGAGCAACATCAGCAAATACGACATGTACAAATATGATGGTAAAAGTAATAGCAAATAAGCAGTTAGCGAAAATAAAAAATAATACAGAAATGACAATGAGCATTATTACACTAAAAATGGAGCAATACAAATACCAATAGAAATAGCACTATTGATAATGAACAATACCAATACTTTACCTTTATTATCAACAATACAGTTGTTCAAATGCAACATTACATATGTTAATACAATTAATAAAATATATTAGAAAAAAATAAAATAAAATAAATAAAAATAAATAAATAATTTAATAAAAAAAAAAAAAAAAGAATTAAAAGAAGATCACAGACATGCTGACACACAAGGCAACTACCCCAACAACTGGCCGACTCGCAGCACCTCGGAAAACCTTGCAGCACCAAGCTACCACAGTAGACGCAGGGACTAGACCCAGCAGGCCCTAACCAAGACGGGCACCCGGAAGGGATGGACGGTGGGACCCAGGAGCTCCAGACACGCAGTCCGGATGCAGTAGCCTGAGGCGCCGACCCCCACCCGACAGGCAGGCCCAGAACGTACCCCCAGAAATATACATACATATCTATATACATACACATACACATACACATGTACACATACACACACACACACATATATACATATACATACACATATATACACATACACATAAATATACATACATACACACACACACACATATACATACCTATACACAGTTTGTCAGCCCCGACAACCACCATACGCGCGCGCTGCCACCAGTCACAACATCAGCCACCCCCCTGCACCAGACCCAGCAGCCACGGGCGCCCACACCACAAACAAACAGCAGAAGAAACAGCAGCTGCAATACCCCCAGACAGCCAGCACCACCCAATCAAATCAAAGCTATCAAATCAAATCAAAGTGACCTGTGACCCACACCAGATGACTGTAGCGTGACGCCACGCGAGCCCACCCCCGCCAAACAAAGCCAGGCCCCGCCCACCCCAACCCAACCCTGCAGAGCCCATACCAGCAACCAAACGCAGAAAAACTGCACAGCCCCCATGCCCAATGCAAACACCGCATCCCGGCCATTCACACAGCAACGTGCCCACACGAGTCCCGGCCAGGGCACGGCACCCCCCCAACGGGGGAAGAAGTCAATGCATCCCGTCCGCACGCCAGCCCCCAAACCAGCCGGCAAGCCAACGCCAGCCAGCCAGCCCCCACAACCCCACAAGCGCACAGATACCAGCCACAGTCCCCCAACCACTCCAACCCGACACAGCGACGCCAACCGCCGGCAGCAACGCAGCAACCATCACCACCACCGCCCGTCCGCAGTACAAACACCCGCGGTCGCCGAAACCAAAACAAAAAAAACGACCGACCCCGTAAACCACAACAACGCACACCCCCAGCTACCACCGAGGCCACCAACCCACCTACCCCAACTCATCCACAGCCAGGCCAATCGATCCACCGGACATCCACACCCATACACACACCTACACATACAAACACACATACATACACACATACACATATACATGCATATATGTACAGTATATACACATACATACACAGGGCGGAGTAAAACACAGGAGGGGGACCCCCGCAGGGCAGTCGGGCAGCACCGCCGGGGCCCCAACAAGGGAGGCAAGCAGCCCCCCCAACCTGGCACCAGGCGGGCCCGCACAGCCGCAGCGTAGGGCGACCCCGGGCAGACCCCGCCCCGCGACCCAGGGGAAGGAGGAAGCCCACGGACACCCGGGGCCAGAGGGGGACGAGCCGCCCCCCCGCCCGACAGCAGCAAGGCCCCAGCCCCACGGGCGCAACACCCCGCCCAAGCACCCACGAGAGGGACAGCCCGTGGAAAGTTTAAGTGTGGGCTTTAGTTGATATAACACTCCCGTCAGGGGGTGCATTCTACGGCGGGAGTGCATTCTCTACCACCAGGAGGCGGGATTACTGCAAGCCTCAGCCAGTGCGTCTTCGCAGCAGTTTTATGATTGCTCAGCACAAGAAATACTTACACACATACAGTTGTTGAAAAAATACACTGTATATTATATACCTCAGCTAACTAAACTATGGAAATGTATAATATAGTTCATATAGCAATACGGTCTCACTGCACAGCAGGCCAGCAGTTAGCCGAGTCCGCAATCCATGTTGAGGCACAACGCAGTGACGTGGCTCAACTGGCTGCTGATCACCGCACCGTCTCTTCTCAGTATTTGAACGGCTAATGTGAAAATTCAGCGATTTTGAATAAAAATAATCTAAAACTGGTGAAGTTAAATGGAAAATAACTTTATAGTATAATCACTGGATACGTATAACAATTACATTTGTTTTTTTTCTTTTTACATTTTTTTTCTTTCCATGATGGCACATGAGGCCCCGCCTCACCTGCCTCCACTGACTGCACGTCATTGGCATGTGCATGTATGAGCCAGAGTGCCCCACGACAAAAGGATAGATAAAAAGGAGGAGCTTATTGACTACAGCGCGTACCACAATGGCGGTCACGCGCAAAGCGCTTTGGGTAACTTTCTACTATATGGAAATATCCACTGTTGTCACAATTAAGAAATACGTCACTAATGGGGTAAATTTGTTTGGAAGAAGTATGAAAGAACGCAAGATTGGTTTATAAATATCCCTGCCATGCCTTCACGGTTTGATTTCAAATTTTCAAGACTTATACAGATATCATATACACAAAAACAGGTACCAATAGATAAAAAAAAGTAGTATAAATCATTATAAATGTAAAATTGACTGTAAAAGTTGTTGAGTTCCTCGGGAGATTGTCAGAGACGTGTCAGCTTGCTTGCAGGAAGTTTCTCTTTAAGTTGTGTTTTGGAAGTTTTCCTACTCACTAAATACATGTCAAGAGAAAACATAGACCTTTCTAAGTATTTATTTTAGTACTCAAGTAACATCAGATTACAAAGGAGAAGGTTTTACGCTGCTACGGAAAGAAAGAAGGAGAGTAAGAGAGACACAGTGAGAGAGAGAGTGAGAAAGACAGAAAACTCTTCCAGAATTGTATAGCTTTTGGGAATGAGAGAGGAGGGAGGCGTTTGGGCAAAATGTCTTGTCTCCTGGGAGGGGGAAAGAGAAGAGGATGGGTGAATACAAACTCTAACTGATTGTGGATAGGAATGTTTTTGTTAAGCATTGGGTAAGGCATTTTATAACATCGATCATGATATAAACCCATTTGAAGATTAACATAAAATAGTGATCAACCAACTTCACAGTGAAGTGAAGACATCCCCAGCTAGCTCTCAGAATGCATAAAGGGTCATAAAAGTGTCCTTTCTTAGGACAAAAAAACTAACCAATGAAGTGAAGACACACACAAACTCGTAGACTAATTGTGATTTTAGACAAGAGATTACTAAAATCTTAATTTTGATGTTACAGTTGCCCAATGTGTGTTTATTGTGCTGTCATTGTTGTGTCTGTGCTGTTATTGTAGCTTGTGTCCTTTCTGCTATGGTACCATAGCACAAATGTGCTTGCTCATAATATATTTATCTGTTAGACTCACAGGATGAGTGGGCTGCAATTTCACTAAACTATAAAGCAGGGGTGCCCATTACGTCGATCGCGAGCTACCGGTCGATCGCGGAGGTTGTGTCAGTCGATCGCCAAGCAAGGCATTAAAAAAATAGTCTTAAAAATGAGCGATCATAAATCTTCACTATGACGTCACTTTCGTCACTTGATTGACATTCACGGCACCCGAGGGTCTTCTGAGATGACGCTGGCTGCTGCCAGCTCATTATTAAGAACAAATTACCGACAGGAAGGCGAGAAACACTTTTTATTTCAACAAACTCTGGCGCCGTACCTGTTGTCAAAACTCCAAAGACCGACTGCACAGTTGCACAATAATAGCTCTGCTTCATCCTGCCTGCGCTAACAAAATAAGAGTCTCAGAAAGCTGGCGTGCACAAGCTAGCAAGCTACGGAGTTTGCCGCCATGTATTTCTCGTAAAGTGTATACAAAGGAGTACGGAAGCTGGACAAATAAGATGCCAAAAACCAACCACTTTCATGTGGTATTGTACAGAAAGGAGGACTTTTTTTCTCCTCCATTTGAAAATGCGGACGTTATCATCACTACTGTCTGATTCCTATCAATGCAAGTCATCAGAATCAGGTAATACACCAACTTTTATTCTTGTCTTCATGAAAGAAAGGAATCTATATATGTTAAACATGCTTGTATTATCATTAAACACCTTTAACTTGTTAACAATATTAACTATATGTGTTAAACATGTTTGTATTATCTTTAAACACCTTTAACTTATTAACAATATTAACTATATGTGTTAAACATGCTTGTATTATCTTTAAACACCTTTAACTTGTTAACAATATGAACTATATCTGTTAAACATGCTTGTATTATCTTTAAACACCTTTAACTTGTTAACAATATTAACTGTATGTGTTAAACATGCTTGTATTATCTTTAAACACCTTCAACTTGTTAACAATATTAACTATATGTGTTAAACATGCTTGCATTATCTTTAAACACCTTTAATTTATTAACAATATTAACTATATGTGTTAAACATGCTTGTATTATCATTAAACACCTTTAACTTGTTAACAAAAACATATCTTTCATAAATAAATAAATATAAATTATATATATGAATGAGGTAGATCCCCATGACTCGATCAATTGAAAAGTAGCTCGCCTGCAGAAAAAGTGTGGGCACCCCTGCTATAAAGTAAAGGTCCACAAAATATAGGCCGCAAGTTTGAGACCCCTGATATAGCCCTGTACCCCTGATGTATGTCATAGCTAAGAGTTGGCAGAAAATGTGCTGCATGGTTTTCAGCAAAATTTGCTCGAGTACGAGTATGGACTGCATGATTTGGAGTATTATGAATACATGGAAAACCCTCGTCGTCTGCAATAAAAGGCATAATTATGAGGCACTCTGCCACCAGGGATCAAAAGGAATGAGGGTGAAATGTGTGTTCTTATTCTCTTAGTGGTAATAGCTGGAGTGTTTGTACCACAAAGTAGTATGTCAACAACATAGCCACTTTCAAGTGAAGCACAAGGCTCCTCTCGTTCTGATTTTTTCTTTCTTTTACTTGCTCGTGATCAGAGGTGGGTAGTAACGTGCTACATTTACTCCTTTACATCTACTTGAGTAACTTTTGGGATAAATTGTACTTCTAAGAGTAGTTTTAATGCAACATACTTTTACTTGAGTATATTTATAGAGAAGAAACGCTACCTTTACTCCGCTCCATTTATTTACATTCAGCTCGCTACTCGCTACTGATATTTATCGATCTGTTAATGCACGCTTTGTTTGTTTTGGTTTGTCAGACAGACCTTCCAAGTAGGATCTATCGCATGCCTGCGTTTCACCAATCAGATGCAGTCACTGGTGACGTTGGACCAATCAAACAGAGCCAGGCGGTCACATGACCGTCACACGTGGACCCCGACTTAAACAAGTTGAAAAACTTATTGGGGTGTTACCATTTAGTGGTCAATTGTACGGAATATGTACTGTACTGTGAAATCTACTAATACAAGTTTCAATCAATCAATCAAAAGTGTGAAGGAAAAAAGACACTTTTTTATTTCAACCGTACCTCCTGTCAAAAGCCTAAAGACTGACCGCACAGTTCCTGTCTTCACAATAAAAGTGCTGCTCCATCGCGCCTGCGCTAACAAAATAAGAGTCTCCGAAAGTCAGCGCAAACAAGCTAGCAAGCTACGGAGTTTGCCGCCAATGTAACGCATATCATATATATAAATAATAATAATAAATGATAAATGGGTTATACTTGTATAGCGCTTTTCCACCTTCAAGGTACTCAAAGCGCTTTGACAGTATTTCCACATTCACCCATTCACACACACATTCACACACTGATGGAGGGAGCTGCCATGCAAGGCGCTAACCAGCATCCATCAGGAGCAAGGGTGAAGTGTCTTGCCCAAGGACACAATATATATGATATGTGTGTGTATGTATATGTATATATGAGGTAGATCACCTCGACTTGGTCATTTAAAAAGTAGCTCGCCTGCTGAAAAAGTGTGGGCACCCCTGGCTTACATGAACTCAACATCAAATTTGAGGAAGTACATCGCGATAAGTAACGTTAGTAGATATTTTGGCTGTCACCGTAGGCTGATGTTAGCTTCCCTGCTATGAATCACTGTCAAATGTACATCGTGTGGGGACATTTATTAACGCACTGCAGACTCACAGACACACCCACCCACACACACACACACACACACACACACACACACACACACACACACACACACACACACACACACACACACACACACACACACACACACACACACACACACACACACACACACACACACACACACACACACACACACACGCACGCATGCATAGAAACACCAATCAGAAGTGCACAGTGTGTTTACCATGAATTGATTAACGTTGAAAAACTTATTGGGGTGTTACCATTTAGTGGTCAATTGTACGGAATATGTACTGTACTGTGCAATCTACTAATACACGTTTCAATCAATCAATCAATGAATGCCTACTGAGCCTATGGTGCTGTTAAATTATTGTGGCTCAATTTGCCTTATTTTTTTTAATTTTAATGTATTATTATTTAATATATATTATTGTTTTAGTTGCGTAAGAGATATTCCTGGCTCTGAATTTGCTCATTGCTATTTTTATGTTTTTGTGCATTATTTGTTGCCGTCATCATTAAACGAACAGGTTACTCATCAGTTACTCAGTACTTGAGTAGTTTTTTCACAACATACATTTTACTTTTACTCAAGTAAAATGTATGTTGGGTGACTACTCCTTACTTTTACTTGAGTAATAAATCTCTAAAGTAACAGTACTCTTACTTGAGTACAATTTCTGGCTACTCTACCCACCTCTGCTCGTGATTCATATTGCCATTAGGAAGTCAAGTCTTCTCTCCACATGAATCCAACTGCACATCGGCGCATCTGAACGCTAAATTGGTCAGCTGCTGTGTGCTGTCAGTCATTGCGCTGCAGTGCGGTGTCACGTTAAGCAGGGTACAAACATAAAGACAATTGAACTGTTTTTGCCCCTTCAGACCAAAGACAGCAAGCACTAGCTTATGTCTTGTAAAAATGTCTTATATGATTGTCCTGAAGTCTCAGGTGTGTCAAGAGTGAATTTGTCCCAATTATATCCCATATATTTGATATATATTGTATATATTATATAAAAATATAATATAATAATATAATATATCAGTATATATTATATACTGTATATGTAATATGTAAATGTTACATATGTTATATTTTATATTGCTACTATGGTACATTTTTAGTAATTATCCTACCATTACCCTTTCCAGCCTTTGTAACTGAGTTACTTTGTGGAACAATTTCCCTTGTGGATCAATAAAGTTTGTCCAAGTCTAAGTCTAAGTCTTGTTCAATTTTTACACCAAACATCTTCATGTCTGTGGGGAGAGCTGAATCTAATCTTTTGTTGCACCCTAAAAAGGTGTTTATACTGTACATATGGCACCGTTTGATTTTGCGTGAATTGATAACAGGTAGTACCGACGGAATTCAGTCGGTGCCTATAAAAATACAGAATGCATGTCCTCTTTTATCTTACCTGTTTTTATGGTTGTTGCTAATGGTGATTGCTATGTTTGTCCTTTTTGGATTTTGTTGGATCACATTTGTTCACGCGAGTTTCAATGCTTGGAGGGCAAGAGTTTGGACTGTGGTGGGACAGAATCTTTACCCACTCAGGGGTGGGTAGAGTACCCAAAAACTGTACTCAAGTAAGAGTACCGATACTTTGGAATATTATGACTCAAGTAAAAGAAAAAAGTAGTCATCAAATTAATTACTTGAGTAAGAGTAAGTATTCTGTGAAAAACTACTCAAGTATTGAGTAACTTGTGAGTAACTTCTGATTTATTTAGTAGCTATTTTTCATGGTTCTTGGACTACAACCGTAATTAGTGTGTGTGTGTGTGTGTGTGTGTGTGTGTGTGTGTGTGTGTGTGTGTATGTGTGTGTGTGTGTGTGTGTGTGTGTGTGTGTGTGGGTGGGTGGGTGTGTAAAACATAACAATTATAAACAATTTACTGCAGCATATTTTCTCCAGTTGTAAGTGGAATTCTTGTAAGCTGAAATGTGAACATTTTTACTGATACGGATGACAGCGCATGATTTAATATTATTTTTACTAGTTTGAAAGTAATCATTTAAGATTTGTGCTGCCTTGTCTGACGTCATGATAATTTTTTTACAGTCAGTATGTTTCGATGCACTAAATTAGTCTGATTTGTCAAACAATTCAGTTGCTTCTATTTTCACATCTCAGGGATTCTTAACCTTTTTGACCTCGGGGCTCAACTTTTCCACTGCAGAGGGGCCCGGGGCCCAATCAAATATTAACACTGTTAGTAATCTTACTCTTAATTTTATCTGTGTTCAATAATTATATATAATCAACTTACAGTTTAACAGGCTAAACCTTGTCAAATGATATGCAAGCATGTGCTAATTAGAAATATTATTTTCGAGGCTTAGGTCAGGCTGATTACAAAATAAATACTAATCAAATATACTGCATAAGAAAGAACTAAAAAAAACTGATGAAAATTAGATTTGGAAAGCAAAGCTAAAATAAATACATTCTCATTAAATTAATAATAACAAATAATAGTTATATATGTTTCTTAACTAAACTGTCAATAAAATGTAAGTGCAAATGAAAATACAGCTTCTCCACGTTAGTCATATTTTTTGCGCTTAAGAAACTTATCTATGACTTTAGCTCCAGACTTCTTCTGTTTGTTTGGTATTGTCATTACCACAAGAGGGGTGATTGATTATATGATTAAGAAATACTGCTCAATCTGTAATGTGACTGTTGGCCATAGGCACTGTCGGGGGCGATTGTGGTCATTTCAGCTTGTTTAGCTATGTGGGAATGTAAATGCAGTAGAAGAAGAGAATGCTTCATGCTAGCGCTAGTAACTTTCAAGCTCTGGAGCTAACAGATAAGTACTTTCCACTTTGGTGTTGTTGGTAATGTTTTAATGGGGTTTAAAGGCCTACTGAAATGAATTTTTTTATTTAAACGGGGATAGCAGATCCATTCTATGTGTCATACTTGATCATTTCGCGATAGTGCCATATTTTTGCTGAAAGGATTTAGTAGAGAACATCGACGATAAATTTTTGGTCGCTGATAAAAAAGCCTTGCCTGTACCGGAAGTAGCGTGACGTCGCAGGTAGAAGGGCTCCTCACATTTCCCCATTGTTTACACCAGCAGCGAGAGCCATTCGGACCGAGAGAGCGACGATTACCCCATTAATTTGAGCCAGGATGAAAGATTCGTGGATGAGGAACGTGAGAGTGAAGGATTAGAGTGCAGTGCAGGACGCCAGGGTGTATCTTTTTTCGCTCTGACCGTAACTTAGGTAAAAGCTGGCTCATTGGATTCCACAATCTCTCCTTTTTCTTTTTCTATTGTGGATCACGGATTTGTATTTTAAACCACCTCGGATACTATATCCTCTTGAAAATGAGAGTCGAGAACGCGAAATGGACATTCACAGTGACTTTTATCTCCACGACAATACATCGGCGAAACACTTTAGCTACGGAGCTAACGTGATAGCATCGTGCTTAACTGCATATAGAAACAAAATAAATAAGCCCCTGACTGGAAGGATAGACAGAAAATCAACAATACTATTAAACCATGGACCTGTAACAACACGGTTAATGCTTTCCAGCCTGGCGAAGGTTAAAAATGCTGTTGCTAACGACGACATTGAAGCTAACTTAGCAACGGGACCTCACAGAGCTATGCTAAAAACATTAGCTATGCACCTACGCCAGCCAGCCCTCATCTGCTCATCAACACCCGTGCTCACCTGCGTTCCAACGATCGACGGTGCGACGAAGGACTTCACCCGATCACCGATGCGGTCGGCGGCTAGCGTCGGATAGCGCGTCTGCTATCCACCTCAAAGTCCTCCTGTTTGTGTTGCTGCAGCCAGCCACTAATACACCGATCCCACCTACAACTTCCTTCTTTGCAGTCTTCATTGTTCATTAAACAAATTGCAAAAGATTCACCAACACAGATGTCCAGAATACTGTGGAATTTTGAGATGAAAACAGAGCTGTTTGTATTGGATTCAATGGCGTCCGAATACTTCCGTTTCAACGAATGACGTCACGCGCATACGTCATCATAGATAGACGTTTTCAACCGGAAGTTTAGCAGGAAATTTAAAATTGCACTTTATAAGTTAACCCGGCCGTATTGGCATGTGTTGCAATGTTAAGATTTCATCATTGATGTATAAACTATCAGACTGCGTGGTCGGTAGTAGTGGGTTTCAGTTAGTGATGGGATCGGCAGTTCTTTTGACTGTACTGAATCACTAGAATCAGTTCCTTAAAATGATTCGTTCAAAAAATTCGTTCACCGAATCCCCCCCCCCCAAAATAAAAAAATAGGAGGGGGGGCGTGCGTAGTACAGTACAGTGCAGACATTCGCGGGAGAAGCAGCAAATAGGCGCCCACACAACACTACCGCCCCTCCCTGAATCACGTTCGCGAACGACACAACACTAAGGGGGCGCCCCTTAGTACAGTACGTAGTACAGTACAGTGCAGACATTCGCGGTAGAAGCAGCAAATAGGGTGAACGCGAGTCCCCACGCACTGCGTAGGGACTCGCGTTAATCTAACAACAACAACAGTTGCAGTAGAAGGGATAATAATAATAATAATAATATGAATCAAAATTGATCCCCAAGGAGAAATTTATTTTTGTTACAATAACTGTGTAAATAATAGCCTATGTATGTGTACATACATTAGTTATTATTTTTATTTTAAATCTTCTCAAAACAGCCTGCCCTACAATTTACCCCCCGCCAGTAGACTGCTAGTAGACTAGTAGTCTACTCTCATAACTTTATGTGTTGAGATAATGTGGACGTGTGTTTGTTTTCATGTGGCTTGTTTTCATGGGATCGGCAGTTCTTTTGACTGTACTGAATCACTAGAATCAGTGACTGACACAGCACCACACTGTGGCCGCAGTTCAGTACGTGAACCGAATCACTTCTGCAGTTCTTTTGACTGTACGAATCACTAGAAGAAGTGACTGACACAGCACCACACTGTGGCCGCAGTTCAGTACGTGAACCGAATCACTTCTGCAGTTCTTTTGACTGTACGAATCACTAGAATCAGTGACTGACACAGCACCACACTGTGGCCGCAGTTCAGTACGTGAACCGAATCACTTCTGCAGCAGCAGTACAGTTTAATTGCAAATCAGCATTATTATAATGATGATGATAGCTACTAAACAACATCAACAACAACAGTTGCAGTAGAATGGATAATAATAATAATAATAATAATAATAATATGAATCAGAATTGATCCCCAAGGAGAAATTTATTTTTGTTACAATAACTGTGTAAATAATAGCCTATGTATGTTTACATACATTAGTTATTATTTTTATTTTAAATCTTCTCAAAACAGCCTGCCCTACACTTTACCCCCTGCCCCCGCAGAGCAGAGAGCGAGAGCGTTGTCGTTCACTGAGTGATTCATGTTGTTAATCCGCGGTGAACGAATTGTTCGCTCAGTCCCCCCCCCAGCCCTCTCATTGGCTGCGTCGTTCGCCGACGTCGAGGGTTCAGTGAGTCACAGAATGCGCCAGTTCCACTCATACCGGCATGGTCGCGGCGGAGCTCAACTGAACTGAGAAAGGAACGAATCAGTTCATGAAGTGATTCGGTTCAGTACGTTCACTCAAAAGATTCGTTCTTTCGAACGAATCGTTCGCGAACGACACAACACTAGTTTCAGTAGGCCTTTAATGACACTTGGGGTTAATATGATTATCACAGACATACAAAAAGTTCACTATTTTAGTAAACTGTTTTAGGTTTCTTTCTGTTCACCAGTTTTCCCAAACTGCCAGGATGTGCTAGCGTCTTGTCATGTCTTGTGAACATTCTGACATTTATTAAACAAGTAAGTGTCTATTTTATTATGTACTTTAAAAATACAGACCTATTTCAGCTTTTATATCTGTCCTTTTTGGTGTGAACAGTCCCTACCACCACTCGCCAGGTAGAATGCCAGGCTCCATTTCATGGTTTCAAACGTCACTAGTGCTTACGTTGGATTGGTGAAACGGAATCATGTGACTGCCAAGTTGCATTTGATTTGTATAATGGACTCAAATATCACTACTGCTTACGTTGGATTGGTGAAACGGAATCATGTGACTGCCAAGTTGCGTTTGATTTGTGAAATGGACTCAAATATCACTACTGCTTACGTTGGATTGGCAAAACAGAGTCATGTGACAGTGCCTGCCGGAAGAAGGCTTGCTGATTAATTGATATGTCTTTAATCAATAGATTATAAATAATTGTGACATAAATAAATGTAACGATTGGAATGAAACTCAATGCAAAAGAGTAAAAGTAGTGTTTCTTCTTCACAAAATTACTCAAGTAAAGTAAAAAAGTATATTGCATTAAAACTACTCTGACAAGTACAATTTATCCAAAAAGTAATGTAACAGAGTAACTGTAACACGTTACTACCCACCTCTGGTAGCACACCACACACATAACGAGCAAATCTGTTCAATTATTATGTATCTTTATATGTGGGGTCTGTAACAGACAAAAAATTTAAAAAATCTTTGTCTGTAGCTTGCTTAGCAAGAAACTGCCAGTGCTAGCGAGACAATCAATGAGCGTGTGGGCCACGGGTGTCAAACGTACGGCCCGAGGGCCTGATCAGGCCCGCCAACAGGTTTTATCTGGCCCGCGGGATGAGTTTGCTGAGTGTAAAAATTCACCTGAAATGTTTTAATGAAAGAAACAACTGTTCTGATTGTGTCCACTGGATGTCGCAATAGCAATTCTTTGTATCTTTGAAGATGATGCTCCATATGTACAAAATAAACTATCAAACTACATAAATACAATCCTGCAATTTGATTTTGATATACTTTTTTTTATCTTGATTGAAAATTAACACCAATGAGTTGACTGATGAACATTATCACATAATTTATTTAGAAAATATAAATAACGACAAATAAATTATTGGTTGCAACATGCAAATGCAAAAAAACAACAACAACATTATGATTTTTACATTTTCAGAATGTGCTGGTTCTATTTTTAAATAACGAAAACAATCTAAATTTGTCTTTGTTTTTAAGTTATCGTGCCGTGATTTTACCAGTCCGCCCCACTTGGGAGTACATTTTTCTCCATGTGGCCCCCGATCTAAAATTAGTTTGACACCACTGGTGTGGGCAGTCTAAAGGGAAACAGGCCGGTTTCCGCTTCGTACAAGTGTGTGACTTGTCTCCATTGAACATATTGTAACATTATTTTGGGGCGATAAAAAGCCCAGGGAACCAACATTATCTTTTAAAAAAAGTGCTGGGAACTTGTCCCGCGTGCCGCCCAAATGACTTCCCTGATCAGCGCTACTCATGGCAGATGGACTTTACTTGCATAAATACGCATTAAAAACTTGAGATTAATCGCTGTATTCGTCTCTAATGACACATGTCTCATTAAAGTGATTATTTTACCAATGATAATTTAATCATGTAGCCTTACATGGTTAATGCGTTTCTCTTTTCTTCTTTTCGTCAACACACAGTCTCTCACACACGTACACAAGCTCTGCCAGTAATACCATCACTGCTTGATGAAATCTCCTAATGGAAGACGTCCCAGGCTGGTTGAGCCTCCTCCAGATGAGGCCACGGGTTCTCTCTTCTTGATGGGATTACTTGCAGCGCTGCCCATTTAGAGATTGGTCCTGCTTCTTCCTGATACTGATAGGGCAAAGCAGCCGTCACAGGCCTGTGCTGGTGATTGTCTTACAAAGGGCAGAACCTGCCTGGAATAATTTGAGGTTCTTCAATGGGAATTATACATAAGTGTTTAAATGGATTTGATTGTATTTACGTAAAAAACAAAGGTCCAAAAGCTTTCAAAATTATGCTTAAAACGTTATTGCTTTAAAAGAACTGGTACGTTGACGGATGCGAAGAAAGAAGCCATTAAAAAGGACACTGTGCTCCTTCTATCTTTGAATCGTTTTTTTTTTATCGCATTGTGTAATGGCAACATCGAGTCTAGTGGACTGTGCAGCCAAAAAATGTATTATTGATTTTCACTCGAGGTCTTATGAAAACTACCTGGTGAATCTCCTTTATGACTCACTCAGCCTTCTCTTTTAGGACCAGAATCAATCTGTTATTTTTGTAAGTTGCTTGACTCATAGTGTCTGGTCACTGTTAAACTAATGACAGCGGATCACAAAATGATTCATGTCACTTGTAAAAAAACATAAACAAGTCAAGTTAAGGTCAAATAAATATAGCGTTTCAAATTGATCAGTGTGATACGCAACAGTTTCGGTAAGCATGTACAGTATGTGTGATGGAGAAAGAAAGAGGAGATCATTACTTAATTGATAAATTAAATAAATGACACCAAGTACAGTGTAGACCTACAGCAGGGTTATTCAACTTAAATTATTTTGGGGGCCACATTTCCAGAAAGCTAAGGACCGGTGGGGCAGAATTCTCCCTTTAATTAGTCTTATTTTGTATAGTCCACAGAAACAACATCCTCTATAGCAGGGGTTTAGAACCTTTTTGACCTTGGGGCCCAACTTTTCTACTACAGAGGGGCCCGGGACCCACTCAAATAATAACACTAAACTAATAATCTTACTCTTGATTTTAATCATATTTAGTATATTTATTTATATTTATTATATCTAACCTACTTACAGTTTAACAGTCAAATGAAATTAAAGCATGTGTTAATCACAAAGATTATATATAGAATAGAATAGAATAGAATAGAAAGCACTTTATTGATCCCTGGGGGAAATTCAGCTATTATATTTAATATTTAACACATAAACCTTAGGCTTAGGTCAGGCTGATTAGAAAAAGAAATACTATTCAAATATACTGCAACTGAAGGACTCATAAATAACTGATTAAATTATTTAGTGCCAAAATAAATACATTAAATTAATAATAAATAATAACAATATATATGTTTCTTAAAATAAACTGTCAATAAAATTTAAGTGCAAAAACACAGGTTCAATTAGTCATCATTTTTGCGCTTGAAACTTCTGTGACTTCAGCTCCAGACTTCTTCAGTTTGTTTGATATTGTCATTACTGCCACAAGTGGTGGAAAAGTACATTACAAGGGAGTAACACTACGGCCCATACAGACCATAGCTGAGAACGATATATTTATTGGTGGCCCTCTAAGGGGCGCCCGCAGCCCAACAATAGGGTTAAGAAAGGGGAACTGCACTTTTTTTAAAAAATTTATGATAAATGATAAATGGGTTATACTTGTATAGCGCTTTTCTACCTTCAAGGTACTCAAAGCGCTTTGACACTATTTCCACATTTACCCATTCACACACACATTCACACACTGATGGCGGGAGCTGCCATGCAAGGTGCTAACCAGCAGCCATCAGGAGCAAGGGTGAAGTGTCTTGCCCAAGGACACAACGGACGTGACTAGGATGGTAGAAGGTGGGGATTGAACCCCAGTAACCAGCAACACTCCGATTGCTGACACAGCCACTCTACCAACTTCGCCACACTGAACTTTTTTATTTTATTTTGCCTATTGTTCACAATCATTGAGAGACGAGAAGACAAAAGTTTTTTTTTTGTTTGCTTTCTAACATATAAAAATCGTCTTGTTCTAGGTGGCTAGCAATGCAGCTAATGGGAGCAATCAATTCTACCTCTAAATCACTTTAAAAATGCATTAAAAAAAACCCCGTCAACAATACTTCTTTTACGTTCCGTAGCCTGTATAATAATCAAACTGTAGTAACATTGTTATTGTTAGAGCAAACACTGAGGAACTCTTTTTTTTTTTTTTGTACTAACACATCGGTGTGCTACGGTATTAGCCGTAAAATCTAACTACGGCAAGAGATAAGATAGCTTCTACAACAACACAAAATGGGTTTGGGTTTGTAATGCACAACACTGCGATACGACCCCAATCTGTACTGACTAAAAAACCTTAACAATCATATTACAGTATTTGTAAAGTATTATTTCATGTTTTGTTAGTACACAGCTGAGCTAGCCAGACAGTGTATGTACTGTAGTTGTACTAACACGAATGACGTGCTGCGTTTATCATGACCTATATTAAAATGACTCACTCGATGGACAGTTGTTTGTCTGGTCCAACTGGCCGCGGATGTTTCCTGTTGATTTTGGGTAAGCACTCCATCTATGTCGAAATAGCTTGTCTCCAAGTTCCATATTTATAGTGTCAAAATCGCTTTCATCTCTCTCTCCCGGCTTCCGTCTGCTCCAACACCTCACTCTTCCTTGGTGCTCGCTTCTCTAAGCAGCAATATATTTAGCTTCAAAAGTATGAGGTTGTGAATCCTCATTTGTCCAAAAATATTTGTATTTTTTGTCTGTTACCAAGTCTGCCATGATTAGAACACACACTCGTGTTTGATTCCGGAAGTAGGAACACACATTTGTTGCCAGAAGTCAGATGTGCGCTGCTATGGAAAGAAAAATCGATGCGCGGAAGAATGATTAAAATGATCAAAATCTGGTAAATATTGAATATATTACATATTGTTATGAACATGTCTGCTACTACATTATATATAGACTTGCAGTTTGTATATAAAAAGTTGATGGAGGGTTTTGAAGTTGTTTTAGAGCAGGGGTGTCCAAACTTTTTCCACTGAGGGCTGCACACTGAAAAATCAAAGCAAGCAGGGGCCATTTTGATATTTTTTTATTTTAAAAACCAATACAATATATGTATAAAAAATATACATTAAGACCTCCACTCAGGCTTGGTCCCGGGGACCCCAAAGGGTTTTGGTCCAAAAAATATTTAAAATGTGTCATTATTCAGTATTATTATCTCTAGATCAACATTAGGTCTATCTATTGAGACTTTTGTGATTTAGGGCTATATAAATAAACATTGATTGATTGATAATGTTTTTAAAGATTTAAGTCGTATGCTCTTTTTGTCAAAGAAAACCCTGTTTTTTTATGGAAAAAACACAAAATATGCAATATTTTCAGCCAATAAAATTTTTAAGAGGAATATTTCAGATTATATAATAATTGGAGCCTTAAAAAGGGCAATAACTCATAACACCATTGATTTTAATTAATTATTATTTTTTTAGCAATGACACTTAAAAACAAATCACACAAAAATGATTGGGGAACCAAAAGGGTCCTACTCATTAAAGTGTTAAAAAAGAAATTATACATTTTTTTTACTGTTTACTTTTAACACAATAATCTCGAGATCAACTTCAGATCCATCCGTCAATTATACGTTGTATTGTTGTTTATGTTTTTTGTTTGTTCGTTTTAGGCCCTTCTTTAAAAAAAAAAAAAAAAAGCTCAATTTTTTATATGGCAAACACAAAATATGCAACATTTTCCCAAAAAAATATCTAAAGTGCAATATTCAATGTGACGTAATTGGAGCCTTGGATAGGCCAATAATTTAATAACTTTGATTTTGATTCATTATTATTTTTTAAAGAAAGAAACAGCCTGCATGGCAGCTTTGTGTTATTAGAGTAAACATTGCAATATTTTCTTGTTACATTTCACCTGGTTGGTCTTTTTATGTTTTTAATTTTTTTCATCGTATTTTAAAATGAGCCGTGGGGCCATTAAAAAATGACCTACGGGCTGCAAATGGCCCCCGGGCCGCACTTTGGACATCCTTGCTTTGGAGGGCTTTGAAGGCTACAATGGTGACTCGCATCACCTGCATCTTTCAAGAATTTTTTTATCATCTTTAAAATGGTAAAAAAAATAAAAATAAAGACGTGTGTTCTAGTCACTCATAATGTTTGTGAACGATAGGCAAAATTCCCCAAAATGTGCAGTTTCCCTTAAAGAAACACTGCTCTACAGTCGACATTTGATTTTGGTCCATTTATTTTGTCAGTTACAGGAGCGCTTTGCTGTTTTTAGGAGCTTCTGCAAAAAATCTAGTTAAAATGTGAGTCTCAAGTTTTTGGGCCACCAGTTAAATAGCCCAACTGAGGAAAATGAGAGGACCTAAAATGGAACCTTGAGGAACACCACTAGTATAACTAAAGACGTTGAACAAATGACTACTGACTGCATCTGAAGTAAACAAGCTACAGCAACATCTAAGTTACATAACATTATGAAACATTTTTGTAAATGCCAAAAAGGAGAAGACTTAAAGGGGTGCCTTGAGGAATGCCTCAGTTATGTAAATCACAAGTTTGGACCCCAGTGTTCTATGCTAGCAAGGTTAAAATGTCAACGCAAAGATCTGCCAATGTGTTTACAGTGGTCCAAGTTCTTCTTTACAACAGGAGCACACTAGTGTTTTAGGAACTTGCCGCAAAAATGTTTATCTCCCAAGTCTTGAACTGAACTTGGGAATGTGTCTGTTTAGTTGTCACATCTTTAAAACTCATACTCTAAGTCCACTTTAGTCCTGTTGGTAGCGGTAACACGCAGTACAAAGTGAACACTTACTTTCCTTGATCTGAACCAAAGGTTCTTTCGTGGTCCATGCAAAAATTATTTTACAATTTTTGTGGATCTTTTTTTGGTGTCATCCCAGGAGCAGAAGAGCAAAAAGAGTTAGAATAACAAACTGATACATAATATGATAAATGATTCACAGCAATGTAAATAAAAGGTCCTTGGTAATGAGAAGTGAGAGTATGAAATGGGGCAAAACTGTCCATCAGCTGTCTAGTTTGCAAGTGCTATTCGTTTGATCGTGATTGCTCCTGTTGCTGTGTGCACAGTCGGGGGGGAGGGCTCTTCAGCTGTGGTCAGGTGGCCTTCTGTGAGCTCTTGTGTCTTCTGAGCTTCATCACGCCTGACAGCACACCTCACCATGCAGTCCATTGATTTTCTGACAGGCAGACACCACCAGGAGCTGTGTGAGCACACCTGTCAATGTGCATAGACTCAAAGGACAAAAAAGAACAGTTTGTTTAAGAGCAACATGGCCTCGTCCCTAAGCAGTCACACCCGCGGACTTTGACACACCCTTTTGTTTAATAAGGACACGTTGCAGGAGATGAGCTGCAGTGTATCACACATGCTAATGACTGAGGAGCCAACACTGTTTCAAATACAAACAAACAAGAATGGTCAAGTTTGGATATGTATTTGATCAAGTTTGAATATGTATTTGATCAAGTTTGGATATGTATTTGATCAAGTTTGGATATGTTTTTGATCAAGTTTGGATATGTATTTTATCAAGTTGGATATGTATTTGATCAAGTTTGGATATGTATTTGATCAAGTTGGATATGTATTTGATCAAGTTTGGATATGTATTTGATGAAGTTGGATATTTATTTGGTCAAGTTTGGATATGTATTTGATCAAGTTGGATATGTATTTGGTCAAGTTTGGATATGTATTTTGTCAAGTTGGATAATTATTTGGTCAAGTTTGGATATGTATTTGATCAAGTTGGATATGTATTTGGTCAAGTTCGGATATGTATTTGACCAAGTTGGATACATATTTGATCAAGTTTGGATATGTATTTAAACAAGTTTTGATATGTATGTATTTGATCAAGTTTGGATATGTATTTGATCAAGTTTGGATATGCATTTGAACAAGTTTGAATATGTGTTTGATCAAGTACATACAGTATGTATGTATTTGATCAAGTTTGCATATGTATTTGATCAAGTGTGGATATGTATTTGATCAAGTTGGATATGTACGTATTTGGTTAAGTTTGATATGTATTTGATCAAGTTTGGATATGTATTTGATCAAGTTTGGATATGTATTTGATGAAGTTTGGATATGTATGTATTTGATCAAGTTTGGATATGTATGTATTTGATCAAGTTTGGATATGTATTTGATCAAGTTGGATATGTATTTGATCAAGTTGGATATGTATTTGTTTAAGTTGGATATGTATTTGGTCAAGTTTGGATATGTATTTGGTCAAGTTGGATATTTATTTGGTCAAGTTGAATCTGTATTTGACCAAGTTGGATATGTATTTGATCAAATTTTGGATATGTATTTGATCAAGTTTGGATATGTATTTGATGAAGTTGGATATGTATTTGGTCAAGTTTGTATATGTATTTGATCAAGTTTGGATATGTATGTAATTGATCAAGTTTGGATATGTATTTCATCAAGTTGGATATGTATTTGATCAACTTGGATATGTATTTGATCAAGTTTGGATATGTATTTGATCAAGTTGGATATGTATTTGATAAAATGTTGTATATGTATTTGATCAAGTTGGATATATTTTTGTCACCGATTCTGTTCATAACTTTTATGGAGAGAATTTCTAGGCGCAGACAGCGCGTTGAGGGGATCCGGTTTGGTGGCTGCAGGATTAGGTCTCTGATTTTTGCAGATGATGTGGTCCTCATGGCTTCATCTGGCCAGGATCTTCAGCGCTCACTGGATCTGTTCGCAGCTGAGTGTGAAGCGACTGGGATGAGAATCAGCACCTACAAGTCTGAGTCCATGGTTCTCTCCCGGAAAAGGGTGAAATGCCATCCCAGGGTTAGGGAGGAGACCCTGCCCCATGTGGAGGAGTTCAAGTACCTCGGAGTCTTGTTCACGAGTGAGGGAAGAGTGGATTGTGAGATCGACAGGCGGATCGGTGCGGCGTCTTCAGTAATTGAAATGTATTGATCCGTTGTGGTGAAGAAGGAGCTGAGCCGGAAGACAAAGCTCTAAATTTACCGGTCGATCTACGTTCCCATCCTCACTTATGGTCATGAGCTTTGGGTTATGACCAAAAGGACAAGATCACAGGTACAAGCGACCGAAATGAGTTTCCTCTGCTGGGTGGCGGGGCTTTCCCTTAGAGATAGGGTGAGAAGCTCTGCAATCTGGGTGGAGCTCAAAGTAAAGCCGCTGCTCCTCCACATGGAGAGGAGCCAGATGAGGTGGTTTGGGCATCTGGCCAGAATGCCACCCGAACACCTCCCTAGGGAGTTGTTTAGGGCATGTGCGACCGGTAAGAAGCCACGGGGAAGACTCGGGACACGTTTGGAAGACTATGTCTCCTGGCTGGCCTGGGAACACCTCGGGATCCCCCGGCAGGAGCTGGACGAAGTGGCTGGGGAGAGGGAAGTCTGGGCTTCCCTGCTTAGGCTGCTGCCCCCGCGACCCGACCTCGGATAAGCGGAAGAAGATGGATGGATGGATGGATGGCTGGATATGTATTTGATCAAGTTTGGATATGTAATTGATCAACTTTGGATATGTATTTGATCAAGTTTGGATATGTTTTACCATGGCCAGCGGAGGAGGCGGAAGATGAGAACATTAGAAAATGGAGCTCAATGTGTGGGCTTTTGAAAATTACACCCATCCTTGTTTCAAAGTGTTACGGTCACACATGACAAGAATATCTGTACATTTACTAGATTAGAAGTTGGAATGTTACACATTTAAATGTATATCAAATGACAATCTTAAAAGAATAATGGGAGTACTGGGAAATTATTGGTTAATTTGAGTATTCCTAGACATTCAAATGTTGAAAATGTGGTATTGACGAGGCAGGAGTTGAAAATAAAGTCCATCAAAAAGTTGTTCTGCTGAAAGTTACCTTGATATCGTTGCGGTGAGAATGGGGTTAATCCAAGATTAGCCGCCTGTTATTGTTAGCAGGGTAACCCTTCAACCGGAAACGGAACTCTGCTGAGTGAATGTTTTCACAACATAGTGAATAGGGAATAAGAAAAACATTGCATTGTAATATGAACAAACAAATTCAACTTAATTTTACAGTTAATCTAGGTAAAAAACACATAGAATATGATTTAAAAGATACGAATAAAAAATATGGGATGTGGTGAATCCACAAGATTAAGCGCAAACTAGTGAGGGACGACTATTACTATGTTATTTTAATAATTTAAATACTTTATATTTCATTATGCTAATGACATTACTATCACTACTTTTTTGAAACTTTTGATTAGAACACATTAGGATTGTTCAGGGTGTCATCATTTTGAAGAGTAAATTCCCATATAATCCGAAACAAAACAGCCAAGATATCAAGTATTATCCACACTCATTTCACTAAATCACTTCCAGTTTGAAATGTCACATTTATAACATAAAAGCAGTAACAGGACTACATTAAAGGCCTACTGAAACCCACTACTACCGACCACGCAGTCTGATAGTTTATATATCAATGATGAAATCTTAACATTGCAACACATGCCAATACGGCCGGGTTAACTTATAAAGTGCAATTTTAAATTTACCGCGAAACTTCCGGTTGGAAACGTCTATATATGATGACGTATGCCCGTGACGTCACGGAGTGAACGGAAGTATTGGCACACCATTGTGTCCCAATACAAACAGCTCTGTTTTCATCGAAAAATTCCACAGTATTCTGGACATCAGTGTTGGTGAATCTTTTGCAATTTGTTTAATGAACAATGAAGACTGCAAAGAAGAAAGCTGTAGGTGGGATCGGTGTATTAGCGGCGGACTACAGCAACACAACCAGGAGGACTTTGAGATGGATAGCAGACGTGCTAGCCGCCGACCTCACCTTGACTTCCTCCGTCTCCAGGCCGCCGACCGCATCTATGATCGGGTGAAGTCCGTTGTCGCGCAGTTTATCGCTGGAACGCAGGTGAGCACGGGTGTTGATGAGCAGATGAGGGCTGGCTGGCGTAGGTGGAGCGCTAATGTTTTTAGCATAGCTCTGTCGAGGTCCCGTAGCTAAGTTAGCTTCAATGGCGTCGTTAGCAACAGCATTGTTAAGCTTCGCCAGGCTGGAAAGCATTAACCGTGTAGTTACATGTCCATGGTTTAATAGTATTGTTGATTTTCTGTCTATCCTTCCAGTCAGGGGTTTATTTCTTTTGTTTCTATCTGCATTTAAGCCCGATGCTATCACGTTAGCTCCGTAGCTAAAGAGCTTCACCGATGTATTGTCGTGGAGATAAAAGTCACTGTGAATGTCCATTTCGCGTTCTCGACTCTCGATTTCAAGAGGATATAGTATCCGAGGTGGTTTAAAATACAAATCCGTGATCCACAATAGAAAAAGGAGAAAGTGTGGAATCCAATGAACCCTTGTACCTAAGATTCATCCTGCACTGCACTCTAGTCCTTCACTCTCACGTTCCTCATCCACGAATCTTTCATCCTCGCTCAAATTAATGGGGTAATCGTCGCTTTCTCGGTCCGAATCGCTCTCGCTGCATTGTAAACAATGGGGAAATGTGAGGAGCCCTTCAGCCTGTGACGTCACGCTACTTCCGGTACAGGCAAGGCTTTTTTTATCAGCGACCAAAACTTTATCGTCGATGTTCTATACTAAATCCTTTCAGCAAAAATATAGCACTATCGTGAAATGATCAAGTATGACACATAGAATGGATCTGCTATCCCCGTTTAAATAAAAAAAATTCATTTCAGTAGGCCTTTAATGTGGATACATTTTTGTTGAGAAAAACAGATTATTTTGTTAACTTGAACACGGGAACAAAAATATATTCCCTTCTTTCTTGAGTCTTTTTTTGCTCATGCAAAACTACACATTTAAGATAGACTAAATATAAATTATATTAAATCGGATTTAATTTAAATGAATCCAAATCAACCCTGGGAATAATTTGATTTAAATGTGTAATTGTTTGACAGCCCAAGAAAGAATGCATTATTTTCTTCCCACTGAATACCTGGTAGATTTAAGGCAGCTCTACTACCTCATAATGCATCATGTGGGTCTAATTTCAACACCCACTTACGTTTCCCAGTACGGTTCAATCGAAAAAACCGCCATTGCCAGTGGACGCATTAAAACAATTATTGTTCTTTGCCTTAAAGAGTGCGCTTATAACCACAGAAGTCGTCCAATGAGCCTAAGAGATTAGTGGAGTCACCTTGAATCAGCACTGTCGTTTTGCCCAGTAAAATTGCATTATGGGAGCTGGAGCTGGCCCTGTGATTTGTGTCCTCCTGACAAGGCTTCAGCGTTCATTAGAGGCTGTGCTGAACAGCTCTGAGATGCATGGAGAGGGTGCACTCTGGACAGCTCTGATCTCCTCACCCTGCTTTCTCAAGCCGGTTGGTATGTTTAGTCTTACAACCATTTAGGGCGAACAAGTGTTTCCAGTAGACAAATACTTTTAATCCATGTGTGAATGCTGAGATCCAATCATTCCATGCCCTCTTCCACTTGTTTCAGATAACACAATACGCAGATCATTTAAGCTGAAACTCTTACACTTAGACACTCTGAAATTAATGTGCAAGATTTTCCAATGCAAGATCACGGACTAAAAGACCTGCATGACATCTCAAGAGAGAATAGTCTTGTCTTCTTTATGGTGTTTTTTTTCTGTAGAATAAGGCAATAAGAGTCAGGAATCCAGACCTCTGCTATGGGACGTTAATAATAGCTGGAGCACAAAATCACATTTGACTGGGCTCTCCCTCTCGTTAGCACAGGTGGCCCAGCCGGGAAAAGACCTCTGTGTGCGTGCGTGACTCCTTACCAAAGAAATATCCTCTTATAGGTTGATTCCTATTCTCATTATAATGAACCAGGGGCCTCATGTATAGAGTTGCGTTGATTTCTTACTAAAAATTGGCGTTCGTTCAAATTCAGAAAACAGTGTCCAAATAATTTTGAAATTAGCCGCGTGCCTGAGTTCTGCACACTCTGGCCAATCAGAATTCAGTTGTTTTGAGCGAACGAAAGAGGGTTGAGATTGTGAGCCAGTCATTGCTCTGGGCTCCGAGAAACAGACAGAGGAACACATAAGAAATAAGTGGTATGCATCAGGAAGAAGGTGAAGAAGAAGATGGATATGGCCAAAGCAGGCTAGAGGAGCGGAGATAAAGTAGTGCTGCACCCCGATTGAAAAGATAGTCACTGCAATGATACGTAAAACTGTAGAAGAGGTGGCTGACTGTGATTACTTCCAGTATAAATATAACAAAATGTGTCCAAAGAGTCGCCTGCTCACAGACAGATTAGAGTTTCATGTGTGATGTAATATTTGGTTTGCAGTCGTTTACATTTAAACATACCAGCATATCAAAATGGGTACAAAGGACTTTGACTCTGCTGAGATTACTCAATTTATTATTAAAAGACAGGAGAGCTACAAGCGGCCATCTGCCTTTTCCTCCACCGTCTCCGCTGCTGCACCTGTACGCCCGACTGACCAAGCGGGTGCTGGAGTCTCAGGAACACATTGTGACAGCGAGAGATGGCAAAATGATCGCCTAGATCAGGGGTGTCAAACTTGTTTTTAGTGAGGGCACCATTCTAGTTATGGCTGCCCTCGGGAGGGCCGCTTGTAACGGTAAATATTCATAAATATACATGTATAATAGCCTAATTTGCATAGGCAATTGTGTTTATTATCATTTACCAACAGTTTGATGGATAACTTGCTTTGAAATTGTAATATAACTAAAACTATTCACTTATGTGCAGTGTTGGGACTAACGCGTTACTAAGTAACGCTTTACTGTAACGCCGTTAGTTTCGGCGGTAACTAGTAATCTAACGCGTTATTTTTTTATATACAGTAACTCAGTTACCGTTACTGCATGATGCGTTACTGCGTTATTTTATGTTATTTTTATGTAGTATCGGCTAGAAACTGAAGATCTGAGTGTGTTTTATTGGAGCGCTCCGGTGGAAAAGAAGAGGCGTGCTTTCCCCCACCCACAGAAAGCACGCCTCCCCGCAGGGGAGACGTTCCTCCAGAGCCGTACTTCGGGTCTAACAACCTTCACTTTACCCGGAAGAGGGTCTTTACAGCTGAGGGTGAATGACGAGCCCGGCGGTTTGTTGCAACTTTGTGACTTTATTGCACGCAGCCATCCACCCAGCTAGAGAACCTGCACGCACTCACTGTCGCCGCTCCCTCACCTCTCTCGCCCACTCACTCACTGACGTCACTCACCTCTCATGCTGTCATATCTTAAAGGGCCACACACACACACACACACACACACATACGCTACTCTCATAACAACTAACAAGACATCATGGCGAAGCCAGAAGTCGAGTTTTTTAACATGGAGACATTGTCAATACTTTTCTTTTGTCGAGCACAAAGAAAATAACATTTTAGTTAAAGGTAAGTTGTGTCTTGGATCAAAGATCCTATCTACTTAGAGTTAAAGTTAAAGTGCCATTATGTTGCAGCTATTTAAAATAGTTTTGTAAATTTTTTCTGGCCTGAAATAAATTGGCCCTTTGAAACATATCTTTGTCTTTGTGTGTTGTATGTAGACCACATTGCTTTCTGAGTTCAGTGATGCAAATGCATGTCAAGTTGATCAACAGATTGTATTATTCTCCAGTGCAATAACAGTACTGAAATGAAGGCTAAAAGGGCATTAATGGGAGCCTTAAAAAAAAGGGGGAAAAAATAAGTAACTAAATCAATCAATCAATCAATCAATCAATCAATCAATCAATCAATCAATCAATGTTTATTTATATAGCCCTAAATTACAAGTGTCTCAAAGGGCTGCACAAGCCACAACGACATCCTCGGTGTCGAGTGGGTCTGACATAATATTGTGAAAGTCCAACACATCAGCGAAAGTCCAGTCCATGGTGGGGCCAGCGGGAACCATCCCGAGCGGAGACAGGTCAGCAGCGTAGAGATGTCCCCATCTGATGGACAGGCTAGCGGTCCACCCCGGAGCAGAGTAGAAAAGAAAAGAAAAGAAACGGCAGATCAACTGGTCTAAAAAGGGAGTCTATTTAAAGGCTAGAGTATACAAATGAGTTTTAAGATGAGACTTAAATGCTTCTACTGAGGTAGCATCTCTAACTTTTACCGGGAGGGCATTCCATAGTATTGGAGCCCGAATAGAAAACGCTCTATAGCCCGCAGACTTTTTTTGGGCTCTGGGAATCACTAATAAGCCGGAGTTCTTTGAACGCAGATTTCTTGCCGGGACATATGGTACAATACAATCGGCAAGATAGGCAGGAGCTTGACCGTGTAGTATTTTATACGTAAGTAGTAAAACCTTAAAGTCGCATCTTAGGTGCACAGGAAGCCAGTGCAGGTGAGCCAGTATAGGCGTAATATGATCAAACTTTCTTGTTTTTGTCAAAAGTCTAGCAGCCGCATTTTGTACTATCTGTAATCTTTTAATGCTAGACATAGGGAGGCCCGAAAATAAAACGTTACAGTAATCGAGACGAGATGTAACGAACGCATGAATAATGATCTCAGCATCGCTTGTGGACAAAATGGAACAAATTTTAGCGATATTACGGAGATGAAAGAAGGCCGTTTTAGTAACACTCTTAATGTGTGACTCAAACGAGAGAGTTGGGTCGAAGATAATACCCAGATTCTTTACCGAGTCGCCTTGTTTAATTGTTTGGTTGTCAAATGTTAAGGTGGTATTATTAAATAGATGTCGGTGTTGAGCAGGACCGATAATCAGCATTTCCGTTTTCTTAGCGTTGAGTTGCAAAAAGTTAGCGGACATCCATTGTTTAATTTCATTAAGACACGCCTCCAGCTGACTACAATCCGGCGTGTTGGTCAGCTTTAGGGGCATGTAGAGTTGGGTGTCATCAGCATAACAGTGAAAGCTAACACCGTATTTGCGTATAATGTCACCTAGCGGCAGCATGTAAATACTAAAGAATGCAGGGCCAAGAACCGAACCCTGGGGAACTCCGCACGTTACCTTAACATAGTCCGAGGTCACATTGTTATGGGAGACACACTGCATCCTGTCAGTAAGATAAGAGTTAAACCAAGACAAGGCTAAGTCTGACATCCCAATACGCGTTTTGATACGCTCTAATAAAATATTATGATCAACAGTATCGAAAGCGGCGCTAAGATCAAGAAGCAGCAACATAGATGAAGCATCAGAATCCATCGTTAGCAATAGATCATTAGTCATTTTTGCGAGGGCTGTCTCCGTAGAGTGATTTGCCCTGAAACCGGATTGAAAAGGTTCACAGAGATTGTTAGACGCTAAGTGTTCATTTAGCTGCTGTGCGACAATTTTTTCGAGAATTTTCGAGCTAAACGGTAGGTGGGACACCGGCCGGTAGTTCACCATGAGGTCAGGATCGAGGTTAGGTCTTTTGAGTAGAGGATGAATAACCGCTTTTTTGAATGCTAGGGGAACAGTACCAGAGGAAAGTGATAAGTTTATAATATTTAACACTGATGGACCTAATAAAACAAAAAGCTCCTTGATAAGTTTCCCAGGAATTGGGTCAAGTAAACATGTTGTTTGTTTTGTCCCATTTACACATTTTAACAATTCCTCCAATGTTATTTCATCAAAGAGAGAGAAACTATTTTGGAGGGCAATGTCCGTCGTATATACCGTCGTATTTGTGTTAATAGAACCCAGCTGTAGCTGAGATGCATTGTCTTTAATCTCTTTTCTAATGACTTCAATTTTCTTATTAAAGAAATTCATAAAGTCATCTGCTGAGTGGGTGGAGCTACTGGGAGGAGTCCCTTGTTGGGTTAGCGATGCTACTGTACTAAACAAAAATTTAGGATCATTTTTGTTGAGGTGGATGAGATTTGAGTAATATTTAGCTTTAGCTGAGGTAAGCATGCGTTTATAAGTTATTAAACTATCACTCCATGCTTGATGGAAAACCTCAAGTTTAGTCGCACGCCATTTGCGTTCCAGCTTTCTACATGATAATTTCTGGGCTTTAGTTTCTTCTGTAAACCATGGGGTACGCCTTTTAGGGGCCCTTTTTAGCTTTAGCGGTGCTACACTATCAATGGTGTCGCGCAGGGCGTCGTTAAAGCTGTTAGTGAGGTTATCAATAGAGCCCACATAATTTGGGAATGGTGCCATTACCGAAGGCAGTAGGTCAGTAAGAGTCGTCGTTGTGGCAGCATTAATGTTGCGGCTGCTATAGTAGTTATTATTATTATTATTAGTTTGTTGACAATGAGTCAGAACTTCGAATTTTATAAGGCAATGATCGGACATTACTTTAGTGTACGGGAGTATCGTAACTTTAGAGGTGGTGACACCCCTGACAAGCACTAGATCTATCGTATTACCGTTGCGATGCGTGGGTTCATTTATTATTTGTGTAAGACCACAGCTATCAATTATAGTCTGGAGCGCCACGCATGGAGGGTCCGATGGGGTATTCATATGGATGTTAAAGTCTCCCATTATGATTATATTGTCGGCGTGCGTCACTAGATCAGCAACGAACTCTGAAAATTCATTGATAAAGTCCGAATAGGGCCCTGGGGGGCGGTAGATGACAGCCAGGTGCAGAGGCAGCGGTGTGACAAACCTCACAGTAAGCACCTCAAACGAGTTATATTTATTGTTTAGGTCCGAGGTAAGGCTAAAGTTTTTGTTGTATATTAGTGCAACACCCCCACCCCTTTTAATGGGGCGGGCAATATGCGTTCCCGCATAGCCAGGAGGAGACGCCTCACCCAGCGCAAAAAAATCGTCTGGTTTGAGCCAGGTCTCGGCTAGACCAACGACATCAAGATTGTTGTCTCTGATGACTTCATTAACTAATAACGTTTTGGAAGACAATGACCTTATGTTTAAAAAGCCCATATTATAGGTAGTGGGCTGTTTTGAGGAGTTTTTGTTGAAAGTATCCGTAGTAGCAATATTAATAATGTTACGTTTATTATGCATAGTGCACTTTAAATAATTTCGACCATATCTAGGAATTGATATGACAGGAATTTTTAGATTGTTTGCCACCTCAGTAAAATGCATGTCCACCTCTGACGCAGAAAAAACATTATGTGAGTTGTATATTATTCTAGAATAATTGCTATGTGTGCAGGGATTATCCAGCCTGGCGATGGCTAGTTCTAGCTTAACAGACTCCTTATTAGCGCTTCTTTGTGGATTAGCATTTAGCTTTTTCGTTAGCCCCGCTAACAACAACGCATTTAGCTTTGTTGTTAGCCCCGCCCGACACCCCCGCTTCTGCTTCCGAGCGCATCGCTTACGTCTCTTTCGCTGACGGTCTCCGCTGGTAGTCGACGCCGCTGCTTCAAAGGCCACTGCTGGATGTAGCTCGCGAAGAATTCCCAAGCTAGCGAGTAGGTCCATCGTACACGCATCTTTCAGCCCAAAATGGCCCGATCTCTCCACATCCAGAATCGTAAGTCGGTCGTAAGTGATCACGGAGTGAACACGCTGTGAGCCAGCCATGAAATTGACTGAATTGAGGGGTATTTTTGCCAAATCGGTCTACACTTCCAGGAGCGCTCGCAAGAAGCCGCTGCTCTGAAGCGCAGCCATCTTGAAAAATATACCATAGTTACCACATACCACAATAGTTACTTTTCACAGTAACACATTGCTTTTTGGTGTAAGTAACTGAGTTAGTAACTGAGTTACTTTTGAAATAAAGTAACTAGTAATTGTAACTAGTTACTGTTTTTCAGTAACTAACCCAACACTGCTTATGTGTGATGTCTCTAGGAGGGTGTTCATGCATATTTGTACGTCCTCTCGTAATGTCTTTAGCATTAGCTATTATGCTAACATGTTTACAAGTGTCTGCGTTAGTATTATTAACTTTATTTATTTTTGATAACCCCAAAAAATAAATAAAAATGCATGGAGTATTTTGTTGTATGACAGATAATAATAAAGTTTACAAGATACAGAGTGCTCAAAAAATGTATTCCCATTTAAAACGCAATTTTTATTTATTCTGCTTCTAAATGGATTCAAAATGTTCAAGAATCGATTAATTTATTGTTAATTTTTTTGACCAAATATTATTTTTTAAGAATCTTTTTTTGGATTGAAAATATTAAATAAATATTATTGCTATCATTGTTATTATTGATACTGTTCTTTTGCAAATTTTTGTTTTTCCTTTATTTAGTATGATATTTTTATGTTTTCTAAATAACTTTATAACATTTCTACCCTGAGTATTTTGAAGTTCGGATTGGGTTGGATTTTGGTTTGCTGTATTTTCTTTAATTGGATTAACATTCTGGGATTTTTATAAATAAATAAATAAAAAACACATTTTTGAAAATACATTTTTTAGGCCAACATTGTGCGTATAAATCGTATGTCCGCAGCCAAGAGGAGCTTTTGTTTTGAAAAGGTTTGAGTAAATAATATATTACAAGAAACGTGTTGAATCGAATCGCCATTCCAAGAATCGGAAGCGAATCGTGAGGTGCCCAAAGAATCCCACCTCTAATATGAAGTAATTTTCTTCTGTCAAAATTAAAAGGACAAATACATTTAGTCAGAAAGTACTTTAATAAATCACACTATTTCCAGTCTTTGGAGGGCCACATAAAATGAAGTGGCGGGCTACATCTGGCCCCCGGGCCTTGAGTTTGACACTTGCAGCCTAGATAAACTAATAGACGTCCTCACAAATATAAATATGATTTTTGAAGCATTAAATGCATTCACGAAAAACTACATTTTCTGTCTTTGCCTCGATATTCTTATATTGTTGAAATCAAATATTGGCAAAACCCGAACGACCAAAGTATCCACAGCCTGTGGAAATATACTTAGGTGAAGCATGAAGTTGATGTGAGGCTGCGCACATTTCCACGCTTATTTAAATCTTGATACATCTCATCTTTTGCCGTGGAAAAAAAGGGCGTATGCCAGGTTTTTTAGCGCACGCAAGCTCAAAACATGAGGCCCCTGCTCTCTAACGTCAGCAAATTGATTTCAGGGAATGTCTTTATTTATTGGCTTGGGTTCCACAGAGCTGAACATGAGTCAGCAGTTTCAGCATCCTTTATCTAAAATGTTCATTGCTTTAGAAACGATCATGAAACAAGGAACACGGGGTCACACCTGAATATCAATTTGAATACATCCAAAATAATTCCCTTAGGGAACTTTGATGAAAAGTTAGGGGGACATTAAATTATGAGCTCACGTATTTGAACTTGCTTGATGACTACACTACACTACATTGTGGTTTTTGTACGTGGTGACTGCATATTCATCATATTGTGTTACTTGATGTTGTTTCAGACCTTCTGAGATCACGACTCCAAGTGTAAAGTCGGCCCCCCTGCTTGTCACCCTCATATTCCAATCGGCGTGGTCAGAATGGAGGACACATACAATAACAGGACTTCCCTGGTCAAAGGTGCTAAGGACATAGCCAAGGAGGCAAAGCGGCAGGCAGCAAAGAAGGTCAACAAGGTGGCGAACCTTGCTGCCGACGAGTATTCATCCCACCACAACTACTCACGATTCCAGGATGAGGAGGTGGACGACGAGGATTTCTACGGGAACCCGCCGAGGCAGGGCGGAGAGGGTGACAACGACGAGGGCTCCAGCGATGCCACCGAGGGCCACGACGATGAGGACGAGATCTACGAGGGCGAGTACCAGGGGGTTCCCTCCACGGGGGACAGGAAGCACAAGGATGGCCAAGTGGCCTTGGGGCAACCCGTGTCAGACGCAATGAGGGACCGAAAGGAGCTGGAACAGGAGCGACAGGCCGATGAGGAGGAGCTGGCTCAGCAGTACGAGCTGATTATCCAAGAGTGTGGCCACGGGAGGTTCCAGTGGCAGCTGTTCCTGGTGCTGGGATTGGCACTCATGTCTGACGGCGTGGAAGTGTTCGTGGTGGGCTTCGTGCTTCCAAGCGCAGAGACCGACATGTGTGCACCCAACTCCAGCTCTGGATGGCTAGGTAAGGAAACAAGTGTCTCTTCAAGTCCAGGGGGTGCATGCTCATAAGGGAACACAAAAACTGTGAATGAAACAAACTAACTTCCAATATCATGAAGATGCTATAGATAGGGGTTTCAAAGGCTCAGTCTACACTAGACACCAAATCAGATTTTTTTTGCCCTCAAATGACACAAATCAGACATTTTTCCAGTCTAATCGCTCTAAAGTGCTTCAAATCTGATATTTTCGCATTCGATTTGGGCCACATCAGGAGATAGTCCAAATTTGTTTGGATTCCGATCTTTTCAAATGTGACTGCGGTCCAAACGGCAATATGACCTGTTTGCGACTGTTTGGTCGAGCTATGTCATTGGTGTGTGCAGGAAATGACGTTGCCCGCCAGTGGACGTCAATAGGGCATCTCAACATCCGGTTTGGGCAGCCCTGTTTTGGTAATCAAAATCTTTTTTCGGCGGCCGATTTTTCTGTGCATCACTTGTCAATAGTGTGGCAAATAATGTATGTATGTGTGTGTATATATATATATATATATATATATATATATATATATATATATATATATATATATATATATATATATATATATATATATATATATATATATATATATATATATATATATATATATATACGTATATATGTATGTATATATATATATATATATATATATATATATATATATATATATATATATATATATATACAGTATATGTATTTATTAGGGGTGTGGGGAAAAATGTATTCGAATTCGAATCGCGATTCTCACGTTGTGCGATTCTGAATCGATTCTCTTTTTTTTAATCAAATTTTTTTTAATTTTTTTTTTTAAACATTTATTTTTATTTTTATTTTTTATCATTATTATTATTTTTATTTTTTAATTAATCAATCCAACAAAACAATACACAGCAATACCATAACAATGCAATCCAATTCCAAAACCAAACCCGACCCAGCAACACACAGAACTGCAATAAACAGAGCAATTGAGAGGAGACACAAACACGACACAGAACAAACCAAAAGTAGTGAAACAAAAATGAATATTATCAACAACAGTATCAATATTAGTTACAATTCTAACATAGCAGTGATTAAAAATCCCTCATTGACATTAACATTAGACATTTATAAAAAATAAAAAAAAGAACAATAGTGTCACAGTGGCTTATACTTGCATCGCATCTCATAAGCTTGACAACACACTGTGTCCAATATTTTCACAAAGGTAAAATAAGTCATATTTTTGGTTCATTTAATAGTTAAAACAAATTTACATTATTGCAATCAGTTGATAAAACATTGTCCGTTACAATTATAAAAGCTTTTTACAAAAATCTACTACTCTGCTTTCATGTCAGCAGGCTGGGGTAGATCCTGCTGAAATCCTATGTATTAAATGAATAGAGAATCGTTTTGAATCGAGAGCATATCGTTTTTGAATGGAATCGTGACCCCAAGAATCGATATTGAATCGAATCGTGGGACACCCAAAGATTCGCAGCCCTAGTATCTATATATATATACATTATATTACTTTAATTTGTATTCACATGAAAAACAAACTCATTTTTAAGGTGTGGCAGCTTTTATCTTGCAAAGTATTTTTAGCGACTTTCTTGTTCATATACAGAATCCGGTCAACTTCCTTTGTTTTCACTTTATCGAACTCATGCAAGTGACTTCGAGGCCACATTGGGGCCACATTGGGGCCACATTGGGGCCTGTGCGTGTTTATACTGGAGTCTGATAAAGATCACATTTTACTCAGCTGAAAAAAAAAATCAGATTTCAAAAACATTTGGTGTTGGTCAACTTTGGCGTGCAGTGTAAACATAGTCAAATGAGCCTCCTCAAAGGAATGGGTGGGACCATGTTTCATCTAACAAAGGTGTTTCCAAAGTGCGGCCCTGTTTTTATGGCCCGCGACACATTCTAAAGACAAATTAAACACGTCCCAAAATAGAACATTACACAAAAAAAACTAAGAAAAAATGAAACTGGCCCATCCATCTATCCATTTTCTACCGCTTATTCCCTTCGGGGTCGCGGGGGGCGCTGGACAATTCACCCCAATTATTGGAACCTGAAAATCAAAATGGCCGACGACCTGAAAGTTGGAAGTCGGAGCTAGGAATGACGTTACAGTGGAGTTATCGAGAATCAAGATGGCCACATCCTAGAAGCTAGTTAGCAGCGAACATCCATCCGCAGTCGGCAGTGTTTTAGCTCCTTCTAAATCACTAATCCGACGAATAAAGTGAGTTTCTTACAAGTATCATCCCTGCAGGACGAGGAATAGCTAAACATGTTTCACTACACACCGTAGGAGGATACAATAGCTCACCGGGGTCACCGCTAACAAAAGCTAGCGCGCCTGAATGTAAACAACTGCCGTGGGTGGATCTACACCTGACATCCACTGTAATGATACCAAGTACAAGAGCGTATCTAGTCGATACTACTATGATTACATCTATATTTTTTATCGTCACAAAATCTTTTTTCCTTTAAAAAAAATTCATATTATGTTTATAAACTCAGGAAATATGTCCCTGGACACATGAGGACTTTGAATATGACTAATGTATGATCCTGTAACTACTTGGTATTGGATCGATACCTAAAGTTGTGGTATCATCCAAAACTAATGTAAAGTATCCAAACAACAGAAGAATAAGTGATTATTACATTTTAACAGAAGTGTAAATAGAACATGTTAAAACAGGAAGTAAGTAGATATTAACAGTAAATGAACAAGTTTATTAATAATACATTTTTACAGCTTGTCCCTCATAATGTTGACAAAATAATAGAATGATAAATGACACAATATGTTACTGCATACGTCAGCAGCTAAATTAAGAGCCTTTGTTTGTTTACTTACTACTAAAAGACAAGTTGTCTAGTATGATCACTATTTTATATAGGGACTCAATTTTTCTTGGATTGCAATAAGAAACCTATGTTTAATGTACCTGTCAGGTTCAAACACCGAACTATCTATTAATCAGGGCAAGAAGCAAGGAATCAAACAGAGACAGGATTCAATTTAGCTCAAGAGTATTGAGCGTGGACCTGCACCCTCGTACAGTGTCACCCCACGCTCTGAGGAAATGGTTCCAGCGCCTCCCCATTTATTTGGGCATTCCCTGATTACATAGCTGAAGCTGCTTCTAAGGGGAGGGGTCACATTATGCAGCAGCCCAGCACTGGGTTATAAACAGTTAAAACAAAATGTGCTTGGAGCGGTGTCAGGTTTGCCCCTTCTCTGCTTGTCAGCCTTATCTTTTTGGAGATTTCGGGTCCTGATACGGCCCCTCCCGTGGCTGTCCAGATCTGAAAAACAGACACTTCTACGGCAAGGTGCATTCTATGGCACACAGTGGAGATTTACAAGCTGTCCGCCTTTGCAAGGACAGCTTTGTGAGCATGTGTGGGTGACAATCATTGGTACTTTAACTTTAACTTAACAAGTAGATAGTAACCAGGGCCACCGGTCTTCACGCAGAGCAACCTGAACTGCAAGCAAACAAGTTGTGTGATAACTTATATACAATTATTCTGACAGTACCATAACATTTTTTGTTAAAATAAAGCCAATTATGCCATTTTTGTTGTCCCCTTTATTTAGGAAAAGTATCGAAATAAATTTTCGTACCAGATATTGCTATCGGGACAACCCTAGTTCATGTACAAAATGTATCAAAATGGCCCCTGCATCAATACATATTGATGTATGCTAACACCCCTGCTCTAACATCATAAGAACAAAGAAATTATACAAATTGCCTTCAACATACGTCAACGGAAGTTAGCAGTTTTTAAAAATATTTTCCCTATTTTTTTTCAAGCTGCTGCACCCTGGTGTCCTCTGTCATTGACAAACACTGCTATAAATCACATTGCACTCCATCTGCTATTGATTTCACCAGTCATAAAAATGACACCATATTAAAAAATGCATTGGTCATGTGTGTGACTGATTAAAGTTAAAGTTAAAGTTAAAGTTAAAGTTAAAGTTAAAGTACCAATGATTGTCACACACACACTAGGTGTGGTGAAATTTGTCCTCTGCATTTGACCCATCCCCTTGGGGAGCAGTGGGCAGCAACGGCGCCGCGCCCGGGAATCATTTTGGTGATTTAACCCCCAATTCCAACCCTTGATGCTGAGTGCCAAGCAGGGAGGTAATGGGTCCCATTTTTATAGTCTTTGGTATGACTCGGCTGGGATTTGAACTCCAACCTACCGATCTCAGGGCGGACACTCTAACCACGAGATTCCCACTATTCCTTCTACAGTATTCAGTAGAAATCCAATGATGCAGTTCATACTCTTATTTTTTAAAGTCTGAGTCATAGGCAGTTTGATAGAGCTGCTCTCGAACCTGCAACCTTCTGCTCTGCAAGCTGCCTTTGTCTAGAAAGTAATGGATCAGTACAACTTTAGTGTATTGTATGTATACCACGCCATGATTCAGCCAATATTTGTGTCATTGTGTGTCACATATAGTAATGTTGTTTCGGTCCGCTGGTCTTGTGTCAGGAATAAGAGGGTGTAGTGAGTACTTCTGCCCCAGTGTGTGCTCTGTATTGTGGTCCCAGCAGTCCTGATGGCTGCAGGTGTATAATCCATCACCATGATGTTGTGCACAGGGGCTGACTCATTCACTCACTACATGTCAGGATACCAGAATGGCGCCCAAAAAGCCTCAAGATGGTGTAGCACAACATTCTCAGAGCATTTGAGAATAGGCTGCAGTTTTTGAGGCAAGATTGTGAACAATACTATACTTCCAACTTTGTGGGAACATTTTGGGAAGGGCCCTTTTCTGCACAAACACGACTGCGCCGATTAGGGTTGAGAGATATAGACTAGTGGTGTCCAAAACATTTTAACATTGGAAAAATGCTATTCAAAAACATGTTTTGAAAATTAATGTGTTGTTTTTGCCATAAAAACTACTATTAAAAACAATTATTGACTTATTTTTATATTTTTTTATAAAATGTTTTTTTTTTGCCATAAAATAAGTACTATTATTTTTTTTAAAAAATGAATTACAAAAATAATATATGACTTATTTTTAACACTTTCGGATTCTCAGGAATTTTAGCGGAATTTTTTTTACATAACTGTCAATGCCTAAAAAATAATAATACATTAAAATAAACGTTGTTATGAAGAATTGACCTATATGAGGCTGCTATTCCTTCACATTAAATATTATACTTTAATAAAAAAATGTTTGCCATAAGAAAACCTACTATTTAAAAATATTGATAAAAACCCAAATACGTTTGGCTTATTTTTAACACTTTTATGAGAGGGTGGCCCTTTTGGATCCCCAACAATTTTAGTGGGATTTAAAAAGAAGAAACACTGTCTTTGTTCAAAAAATATGAATTATTGACCTATAAGAGGCTCCATTTAATTTACATCAAATATTCCACTTGCAATTATTTTTTGGGAGGAATAATGTATATGTTGTTTTTGCCATAAAAACTACTATTAAAAAATTGTATGACTTATTTTTATTTTTTGTATAAAATATATATTTTTGCCATAAAATAAGTACTATTATTTATTTTTTAATGAATTTAAAAAATAATGTATGACTTATTTTTAGAATTTTAGTGGGATTTTTTTTTTTAAAGAACTGTCAATGCCTACAAAATAATTAATTTAAATCAATTTTGTTATGAATTATTGACCTATATGAGTCTCCAATTACTTTACATCATATATTCCACTTAGAATTTTTTTTGGGGGGTGAAATAATGCATGTTTTGTTTTTGCCATTAATCACTACTATTTAAAAAAAAAAAGAAGAAAAATTATGACTTATTTTATATTTTTTATAAAATTGTTTTTTGCCATAAAATAAATACTATTATTATTTTTTTCTTAAATAAATACAAATGTGTGACAATTTTTTTTACACTTTTGGAACCACAATAATTTTTGTGGGATTTTATTTTAAAGAACTGTCAATGCCTAAAAAATTATAATGAATTAAAATCAAATGTGTTATGAAATATTGACCTATATGAGGCTCCTATTGCTCCACATTAAATATTATACTTGGAAATGTTTTTTGCCATAAGAACACTTACCTTTTAAAAATATTGGGAAAAAAATGTATGGCTTATTTTTAACACATTTATGAGTGGGGCCCTTTTGGATCCCCAATAATTTTAGTGGAATTAAAAAAACACTAAAACTGTCATTGCTCAATAAATAATGAGTTTAAATCAATGCTCTTATGAATGATTGTCCTATATGAGGCTCCAAGATTTTACATCAAATATTCCACTCAGAATTTTTCTGGCGGGGAAACAATGCATATTTAGTTTTTTGCCATAAAAACAGGGTTGTCTTTGACAAAAAACGCATAAAATATATTTTGTTTATATTGACAGATAGACCTAAAGTTGATCTAGTGATTCTAAAAACTTTGGTATGTGTACCACTAGTGGTAGGGGAATCACTTGATTAAAGTACATTGCTAGACAAGTGGTAAAGTATGAATTATTTATCTCCTTGTTCATTTACTGTTAATACCTGGTTACTTTCTGTTTTAACATGTTCTATCTACACTTGCGTTAAAATGTAATAATCCCTTATTCTTTCCTTGTTTGATACTTTACATAGGTTTTGGCTAATACTACAAATTTGGGTATCGATCCGATACCAAGTAGTTACAGGATCAAAAATTGTTCATAATTTAAATCCTCATGTGTCCAGGGACGTTTTTCCTGAGTTTATTAACATAATGTGAATTTAAAAAATAAAGAAAAAGATTTTGTGTTGCTAAAAAATATCGATGTATAGTAGTATCAACTAGATACGCTCATGTACTTGGTATCATTACAGTATATTTTAGGTGTAGATCCACCCATGGCATTGGTTTACACTGTGACGCCGGTGAGCTACGGTGTGTAGTGAAGCATGTTTAGCTATTCCTCGTCCGGCAGGGATGATACTTGTAAGAAACTTACTTTATTTGTCGCCATGGAGACAAGGATTAGTGATTTAGAAGTAGCTAAAACACTGCAGACTGCGGCTGGACGTTAGCCGCGAGCTAGCTAGCCATGTTTTAAAGCACCTCTTCCTGACGGCGTTTCAGTGTTATAACTTCACCTTTATCGTTAGTTTTTAAGCCAAAATGCGTCCGTTCTCCCTTTTCTGTCTACACCCTGTGTCTGCTTGTAAGTACTCCGTAATTGTGCGTTGCCGAACATGCTCCTCTGCTCGTAAAAACCAGCAATGTCACGTCACACCCGTAAAAAAAAAGGGTGGGTGGGGACCGGTACTTTTTAGAGGCGGTATAGTACCGAATATGATTCATTAGTATCGCGGTACTATACTAGGACTGGTATACCGTACAACCCTAATGTGGAGTATTAATTTAGAGATTTTAAAGCCGTTTATTTGTGAGGATTTTTATTTGAAATCATGACCAGAAGTTACATCTTTATGTCTTTTGAAGGATCTATATTAGCGCTTTTCTTTCTCTCTAGTCAAGCGAGGCCTCGCAGGCACTCATGCTGTACACACTCAGCTTGTCCTTGTTCGTGACTCCATCCCTCACCCTGCATCTCTCCCACTCACCCTCCTTTCTTTATGTTTCTCTTTTCTGCCGCGGACCTCCCCTATACTTTTTATTTTTAATCCCCCCCAACACTCACCGCCCCTTACTGATTGCCCAGAGGCTCTTCCCTGTTGAGGTGCACACGATGGGTGTGCATGGGTGCACAAGCATGTCTTAGCGTGGCCTGTGTGATTACTATGACCTTGTTGGCATCCATTAGGAGTTTTGCATGTAATTACCCTTAATTACAGACAACACGCTAAAGTGAGTTGATGTTTCAAAGGTGCCATGGTTGTATCAAAGTGTCTTAATGGGAAACGGAAAAAGCAAACAATAAAATATGATTGTCTGTTCCATCCTCAAGCCACATAAAAGTGCTTTCATTCGATCCTGTTGTCCCTTCGTCAATTTCAAAGTACAGGACAAAAAAATACTGTGAAATGAAATAGACGACTTATTGTGCCGGACACATTTTCTTGACAATGCAGGTCTTATTGGCTTTAAACAGTAAGTGTAAGTAGATGCTTTCTAAGTATAATACGACTAAAGATTGTGATGCACTCGAATATTTAAATGTGGGAGAGAAACCAAAACAACAGCAATTTAAACAGATATTTGTAATAGTAAGCTTAATCTTGGATGGATTTACAGTACAATACTTAATTTGTGGACTCAATTTTCTATATGAAAAGTGTTTGTAAAAAGAAAAGTTTGTATATTAAAGCACATTTCCCCAACAACATGGCTAATTGGTTCCAGCCTCTACAAAAGTCCATATTTTAGTAAAGTTATGTACACTTTTAACACAACCATGTGTACCAACACATACATAATAAGAAGATGAATAATCAAGTATTTAATAACATAAATAACTATTTTACGTATTCTCCGGACTATAAACCGCTACTTTTTTCCCAAGCTTTATACCCTGCATCTTATACAAAGGTGCAGCTGATCTATGGATTTTTCTTATTTTCTATACAATAAACTTACATACTAGTAACACAGACACAGCGACTGAAAATGTGTGTTATTGTTTGTGCCCGGGTGCCATCTTTTAGAGGAGTTTTCTCACTGCAGGTGCTGCGGGTTAAAAAACTACAGTATTGTTTCTTGCCTTGAACTGGAAGTATAAGCGCCTTTCTGTCTACTAGTCGTCAACAGCGTTTCTACTTGTTTGTTTTTTTTCATTTATTACTTATCCTTCACATGTTTGATAGTAGTGTTATCATACATGTTCGTACATGCTATCGTATTGTAATCAAGCTACTGTCGTTAGCATTGTGTTAGTATTATTAACTTACAATGACATTCTTTTTGGAGTGTTTCATTTTCACAAATTCCGCAGTAAACTCACCAAGATGTCACTGTAGATTTATTGAGTCTGTTTAGCTGATTGGAGAGCGAGCTTCCGCAGCTATGACGATGGCGTCTGTTTTGTTTGATCAGCCGTCTTACTGCCGTATTACAGACACCGTTGGGAAACAATTAAGGTATGTGAATAAACATTTACAAAATCTTTCGGTGTAAATATCTGATTTCGCAACATATCTATCTGCAGTTTATAATCCGGTGCGGCTAATATAAGGAACATAATTATTTTTTACTGAAATTTGGTGGGTGTGGCTTATACACCAGTGCCCTTTATAATCTGGAAAATACGGTACAAAGCAAAAAAAACAACAACTCGCTAAATTGTCCTTCTCGTATGCAGCTGCCCTGCCAACATGCACACACATTATCACTAGCCCTGTGGTGCACTCAGTTTGTAATCACAAAACTCCTTTACTTTAACAGCCAGGTGGCTACAATTTTTAAGAATAAAAAAATAAATTCCACTTTACAGTGCATTGTCGGTTTCTTTTCTTGCGGTGGTGGAAGACGTGTCGACAACGCTGTGGATACTTTCTGAATGTTTCAAACCCCACATCGCTTGTCCATCACTTTCTTTGAACTTATATCGAGCTAGCAGAGCTGGAAAAATGCTCTAAAAAGGCTAAAAAAAACATGTAAAACGCACACGAGAGATCTATCAGCCCACCCACAATGGGTGGATTAAATGTTCGTACACTGAGACAAGGTTCGTAGACCAAAGTTTTCAGTCTGTGGTCCGTAAATCGAAAAAAGTTTGTACGAAAAGGGCTTCGTAAATTGAGGTTCCAATGTAGTTTACTTAGTTTTCCATCCATCCATCCGTTTTCTACCGTTGTTGTGCAATTTTCGGATATCGGATACATCTAAACAATAGGTATAAATCAAGGTTCCTCTGTACACGGTTTTCGGACATACAGTACAGGTCAAGAGGTTCAAGACTGTTGGAAAACCATTTTAGGTGACTACTTCTTGAAGCTCATCGAGAGAATGCCAAGAGTGTGCAAAGCAGTAATCAGAGCGAAGGGTGGCTATTTTGAAGAAACTACAATATAAAACATGTTTTCAGTTACTTCACCTTTTTTTGTTAAGTACATAACTCCACATGTGTTCATTCATAGTTTTGATGCCTTCAGTGACACTCTAAAATTTAAATAGTCATCAAAATAAAGAAAAGGCATTGAATGAGAAGGCGTGTCCAAACTTTTGGCCTGTACTGTATGTACTAAGTCGAAAGAGCTCCAATAAATGATGCAATAATAATGGTTAATTTTGTTTGACATCAACAGAATGGTGTTTGTTTTTTATTGTAATTTACTTATGTCTAGAATTGCACTGGATCATACTGCCTCTAAGTTATTATTATAACTCATGTCTCTAAATGAGTTACAGTAACAGAAACATAGAAACAGATCTCCCACTTCTATACAACTACAAACACAATAATAAACAATACCTCGCCAACAGTGTCATCGGAATATGAGCTTCATTATATTTGTAAAAGCAGAATTGTCGAGTAGAAAAGTATCCACATACAATAAGCAGGGCTTGTAATAAGTTTAAAACGGAATCAGGAAATTATGCGACGTGAGAAAAAAAGGAGAAAAAAAAATCACATTTTAAATACATATTTCTCATGTACTGAACACATGGAAAGCCCTTTACTGTGTAATGTGTGCCCCACAGTGTACAGGCAAGGAGGGGGGCAGCCCTGGAGTAGAGAGATTACCAAGTTAAGAGGACTAATGGGGAGGGAGGAGTGGGAGGATCAGAGCGAGATGCTGGCACATTGGCGCTATACAGCACGCCAACAATGTGAGCGAGAGGCTTTGCTATCACCTTGGATCCGCAAGACAATAGGCACACATCACCCTATCATTACTTATTTGTTCTCACATGGGCTGCATTTCTCTTCCTGATACTCCCCCTCATTTCTTGTCTTCGTCGTCACTCAACAGCTCCTCGCTTCCAAGACCTCTCCGTCAGATCAGTTGCAGCCCTTTTATTCAGTGTTTCTTTATTGCACCATCAACCTCCATCTGCAGTGGCCCCCTCCCCTTTTTTTTTATCCCTGTTGCCAGCCTCTCTGTGTGGGGCTCGGGGGTCCAGGAGCAGCTGAGCATAGCTAAACTGTGGTAAGACGACAGCATCACTGCAGAGATTAGCGCCACTTGTGCAGTGCAGCTCTACCAATGGGTGGGAACGTGTCTACTTGTGTGGGCGAGGAAGGGACCCCTTGATGCTACTAGCAAGGTCATCCACAAGTAAACCATATCTAACAACCTTCTCCCATCGGGGGGAATTGTTCGATTTTATGGGCATTACCCTCACTGTTCAGTGGATCACATAACAGATGCTGGGTGAGCCTGTTTCAAACCCCACACTTAACAATGGGCTACTTTCATACGGATGACATCGGAATCCCACTCCCACTGGTATGACTTGAATACGCCAAGATGCTTCAATCGCTTGTTCTGCGGAGGTGGCCAAAGATGGAGGCCGGAATCCGACACAAGATGTAGTACAAGTGTGATTACTCGCTCCAAAAAGAGCTGATAGTATTTAATGAGGGGGTGTACGAAACCCAAAACCAGTGAAGTTGGCACGTTGTGTAAATTGTAAATAAAAACAGAATACAATGATTTGCAAATCCCTTTCAACTTATATTCAATTGAATATAAGTTGCACCAGTCTGGTTGACTGGTGCAGAACCAACAACCTGGTCCTGAATGTCAACAAGACCAAGGAGATCATCGTTGACTTCAGGAAGCACCAGTCCAGCCACGCTCCACTCTACATCAACGGCACAGCGGTGGAAATAGTAAGCAGCACCAAGTTCCTGGGGGTGCAGTTAACTGACAATATAACCTGGTCCCTACACACCGGAGCTCTTGTAAAAAGAGCTCAGCAGCTCATGCACTTTTTGCGTCGGATGAAAAGAGCACAGCTCCCTCCCCCCATTCTCACCACATTCTACAGAGACACTATAGAGAGCCTGCTGACCAACTGCATCTCTGTCTGGACTGGAGCCTGCAATGCCTCAGACTGGAAGTCTCTGCAGAGAGTGGTGAGGACGGCGGAAAAGATCATCAGGACTTCTCTTCCTCCTATCCAGGAGATCGCAAAAAGCCGCTGCCTGACCAGGGCTCAGAAAATCTGCAAAGACTCCTCCCACCCCCACCAAGGACTGTTTTCACTGCTGGACTCTAGAAAGAGGTTCCGCAGCCTCCGAAGCAGAACCTCCAGGTTCTGTAACAGCTTCTTCCCTCAGGCCGTAAGACTCTTGAACGCATCATAATTAAATTATCCCCTCAACTCCCCCCAAAATGGATTAACTCGCTGGAATAAAAAAGACGATATAACATACATCCATAAACGTGGACGCATGTGGAAAAAGTGCAATATATTTATCTGTACAGTAATCTATTTATTTATTTATATATATTTATTTTATATATATATATATATATATATATATATATATATATATATATATATATATATATATATATATATATATATATATATATATATATATATATATATATATATATATATATATTATTTATACATATTTATTTATTTATATATGCACCTTATTGCTTTTTTATCCTGCACTACCATGAGCTTATGTAACGAAATTTCGTTCTTATCAGTGCTGTAAAGTTCAAATTTGAATGACAATAAAAAGGAAGTCTAAGTCTAAGTCTAAGTCTAATATTGGGTTTGTGGGTTCCCTGTATGCATTTCCAGTAATGATTCTTTCGGCTCTTTTCTGCACAAGGAAGATTGGATTTAAATAGGTTTTACAGGCACTACCCCACACTTCAATACAGTATGTTATATATGGAACAATCAGTGTATTATAGAAAATATACAATGCTTTTTGTTTGAGCAATTCCTTCACTTTGTGTAAAATAGCAATAGTTTTAGATACAGGGCCACATGGCAGTTATGGTTGCAACCGTGAATAATTTATGAACATAAATGTAGAGGCATTCACCTCATGACATTATTACATTGTTTTAAGTACACACAACAAATATTTAGATTTTGCTGTCAAAAACTGGCAGCTCAGTCGCCACAATTTTACCGTGAAAGTCATATTCCATATTACAGCCATATTACTGTAAATGGAAAACAATACTGTTTTTTTTTTTACAGTAAAATGTTGCCGACTGACCTGCCAGTTTTTTGTGGTAAAATCTATTGTCATTATTAACAGTGTACCATTTGCTTTGAAATCATAAGTCAAGCAGATATTTACTATTAATTAAATAAAAGTTTAAAATGAATGGAAAAACTTGATAGCCATAAGCATACATAAACATGTTACACAGAACCCACAAAACTTGCAACAGAGGGGAGGGGGTGAGTGGCTACAGTGGCAGGCTCCTATAGTCTAAGATAGTGTTATATTTGTTGCACTATTAGATAGTATTCAAGTTGAAAATATATGCAATTGCATGTAATACATCTATTTTTTTCTATCAAATGGAAAGAATACCTTTAGTAAGATGAAGTACTTTATTGACGCATATCATTTTCAGGCATTTGCGGGCCCCGTTAAATGATGCCTTGAGTTTGACACCTGTGCTTTAGCCATTGTATCATTTATCATCATGATTTCCATGACAAATATTCATCAATTATAACACCCACAAACTTGATTTATTGTGTTCTTTGAATCTCAACTCATTTGACATATGAGCCATCCACCCTTTTCCTATTACTGCAAAAAATCATATTTTTTTTGTTTTAGCCTCTCTATGTACATCAAAGCATATTTTATAATTTTGATAAATTCATTTTCAACCACCTCTAAAACATCTGAAATATTTAAAACTAGGGTTGTGTCGTCCGCAAATAAAATACAGTTAACAGTTTGGAAACCATACTAATATAATCAGGGGTCGGCAACCCAACATGTTGAAAGAGCCATATTAGACCAAAAATACAAAAATCAATCTGTCTGGAGCCGCAAAAAGTTAAAAGCCTTATGTAAGTGTTAAAATGAAAGCAACACATTAAGTAAGTGTCTCAGAGGGTGATATAACTCCTGGAAATGACTGTCTTAAAACTGCCAAAGGTACAGATGTGTGTGTCCAAGTTAAATGATGGATTTATTACAATCTTTGCAAGCTGGGTAACGTTTGCTGTGGTCTGGAACAACATGGCACACAAACAACTATCAGAAATGCAGCCAATATTACATACAGATAATGTGTCATGAGACATGCAAATATAAATTAAATACACAGAGGACATAAGTAAAGGAAATTAAATTAACTCAAATATACCTACAGAGGGGTTAGTGCGTCTGCCTCACAATACGAAGGTCCTGAGTAGTCTTGGGTTCAATCCCAGGCTCGGGATCTTTCTGTGTGGAGTTTGCATGTTCTCCCCGTGACTGCGTGGGTTCCCTCCGGGTACTCCGGCTTCCTCCCACCTCCAAAGACATGCACCTGGGGATAGGTTGATTGGCAACACTAAATTGGCCCTAGTGTGTGAATGTGAGTGTGAATGTTGTCCGTCTCTCTGTGTTGGCCCTGCGATGAGGTGGCGACTTGTCCAGGGTGTACCCTGCCTTCCGCCCGATTGTAGCTGAGATAGGCTCCAGCGCCCCCCGCGACCCCAAAGGGACTAAGCGGTAGAAAATGGATGGATGGATACCTACAAAAGGGCAGCACGGTGGAAGAGGGGTTAGTGCGTCTGCCTCACAATACGAAGGTCCTGAGTAGTCGTGGGTTCAATCCCGGCCTCGGGGCATGTTCTCCCCGTGACTGCGTGGGTTCCCTCCGGGTACTCCGGCTTCCTCCCACCTCCAAAGACATGCACCTGGGGATAGGTTGATTGGCAACACTAAAATTGGCCCTAGTGTGTGAATGTGAGTGTGAATGTTGTCTGTCTATCTGTGTTGGCCCTGCGATGAGGTGGCGACTTGTCCAGGGTGTACCCCGCCTTCCGCCCGATTGTAGCTGAGATAGGCTCCAGTGCCCCCCGCGACCCCGAAGGGAATAAGCGGTAGAAAATGGATGGATGGATACCTACAAATGAGGCATAATGATGCAATATGTACACACAGCTAGCCTAAATAGCATGTTAGCATGGATTATTAGCACTCCACGCAATAACATCAACAAAGCTCATCTTTGTGCATTCACGCACAAAGATAAAACGTTTGGTGGACAAAATGAAGGAGTGGCATAAAACACGTCTTTCTGTGGTAGCGTCTGAAAAAGTTGTACATGTAAACAAACTACGGTGAGTTCAAGGACCGGCAAAATTAGTAGGACAAAACGGCGCTAGCCAATTACTCTCATCAGTGAAGCATAAGCACAAACATATTAAACAGTGGGCTTTCTAACAATTAGGACGGTTTGTGTTATGTTTGTCCTCCTACAGAAACATTATTAAAACAACAAATGTATTTTTACCCCATCTTTTTCCATTTTTGCAAAAGCTCCATGGAGCCACTAGGGCGGTGCTAAAGAGCCGCATGCAGCTCGAGAGCTGTGTCCACTCACTGCTTTGTCTTCAGTCTGTTTATCTTGTTTCTCGGTATCTTATTTAGCAAAATAAGAATGTTTTTGTCATTTTTCATTTGTTTTACTTGAGTGATGTGTTTTGACAGAGCAGTATCCTGGGCCTACACCTTTTACCTCAGTCTGACAAGTCTTGCTGACACTCTGTCATTTGTTGATGTGGGTCATCATCATCACACAGGTTGTTGTATTTTACTCACGTCAATGATGCCTGTGCACGAGCAGGCCGTTTTCGATCCAATGTGTCAGAAATGATACTTTTCTTCCCTCAGTGGCTTTGCAGTCCGCCGCAATTTGTCTTTAAATTGTGCTCAACTGAGCTGACATGTATCGATTTAGTTCCTCCTCTTTGTCCGCAGACACATAAGAGGACTTGGACAGTTTTTCAGCTAAATCAATGGCGGCAGTGTGTAACCGTACAAAGTGCTGAATTTTCATTAATTAAAATGCCTGCCTGCCCAGCGCCATCATTTCAAATATGTTCTCTATTGATTAGCTGACTGTAGGCGTCAGTGTAATGCAATGTTGCATTGTATCGTGCGCCATGGGAGATGTGTCGAGACGGAAAATATTAACACCCTCACCGGGCAGAACAATAAGTACATCTGCATAATTGACTAAGTGGAGAGAATTAGGGGTACAAGTAAAAGGTGTGATATTTTCAGAATTTTTTTTACAAGAACTATAGGTCTGTACATTTCCAGAACAACAGTCATAATTTTCCAAGATGTTTGTTCAATTACATTGAAATCTTCATACTGATGATGGTGTTGACCAGAGCTGCAGCTATTGATTATTTTAGTAATCCAGTAATCTATCAATTATTTTGTCAGATGAATTTAACAATATGAAAGTGTAATACCATGATTATTGCCACCAAAATGATCGTGGTTATCATTGTTATCACAATGTTGTTAAATGTGCTCACATATGAACTCATACACACTCATAACCAAGATTTATTTAAAAACTTAAATAACAATAAATAAATAGCCACAAAACACAGTTTCTTGGCAGAACAAATATGTTATATAATAATATTGTTCTGGCCAGTCATATTATTTGTATTTGAGTGTTTAAATATGTTTATCTTCTACTGTTTTAGTTTGTAAATGTTATTGTGGGTTTTTTTAATTATAAAGAAAAAACATGACCTGATGTGACACCACAAAAATGTACCTCTTGTTGTATATTTTATATATTTTGTATATTTTTATATATATGTACACACACACACACACACACACACACACACACACACACACACACACACACACACACACACACACACACACACACACACATATATATATATATATATATATATATATATATATATATATATATATATATATATATATATATATATATATATATATATACACACATATTATAAATAAATGATAAATGGGTTATACTTGTATAGCGCTTTTCTACCTTCAAGGTACTCAAAGCGCTTTGACAGTATTTCCACATTCATCCATTTACACACACATTCACACACTGATGGCGGGAGCTGCCATGCAAGGCGCTAACCAGCAGCCATCAGGAGCAAGGGTGAAGCGTCTTGCCCAAGGACACAACGGACGTGACTAGGATGGTAGAAGGTGGGGATTGAACCCCAGTAACCAGCAACCCTCCGATTGCTGGCATGGCCACTCTACCAACTTCGCCAATATATATATATATATATATATATATATATATATATATATATATATATATATATATATATATATATATATATATATATGTATATATATATATATATATATATATATATATATATATATATATATATATATATATATATATATATATATATATATATATATATATTTTTTTTTTTTTAAATTTTTTTTTATTTATTTATTTATTTTTTTTATTTTATTTGAATTTTTTTTTTTTTTTACTTTTTATTTATTTATTTATTTTTATTTAGCCTTTATTTAACCAGGTAAAATCCCATTGAGATCAAAGATCTCTTTTCCAAGGGAGACCTGGCCAAGAAGGCAGCAGCAAGGTTACATTAAAAACAGTAAGACGCATGGCGGCGCATTGCTATGCAGCAGCTCGGCGACGCTCTTGGGAGTGTAGAGCGATTTGGCAAAAAACACCCGTCATTTCTGTCAATTTCATGGCTGGCTCAAAGCGTGAACACTCTGTGATCACATACGATCGACAGACAATTCTGGATGTGGATGGATCGGGTCGTTATAGACTGAAAGATGCATGTACGGTGGACCTCCTCGCTAGCATGGGAATACTTCGCGGGCTACATCGAGCGGCCTTTGTAGCAGCGGAGTCAAGTGCTAGCGGTGACCGCCAATGGAGACGACGTAAGCGGTGTGAGCGGAAGCAGAAGCGGGGATGCCGAGCGGGGCTAACAACAAAGGGAAAAGCTAACCAAAGAAGCGCTAGTCCGGGTAAGAAGTCTTTTAAACTAGAACTAGCCGGCGCCAGGCTGGATAATCCCTGCACACATAGCAATTCTCTTAGAATAAAACACAACTCACATAATGTTTTTTCTTTTGTGACCGTGTCAGAGGCAGACATGCAATCTACTGAGGTGGCTAACTATGATGCGTTCAGTTTATCGCAACATCTAGCAAATAATCGGACAATTCTCGTCGTATCAATTCCTAGATATGGTCGAAACTATTTAAAGTGCACTACGCATAATAAACGCAACATTATTAATATTGCTACTTCGGATAATTTCAACAAACAATCCTCAAAACAGCCCACTACCTATAATATGGGCTTTTTAAACATAAGATCATTATCTTCCAAAACGTTATTAGTTAATGAAGTCATTAGAGACAACAAACTTGACGTCGTTGGTCTCGCCGAGACCTGGCTCAAACCAGACGATTTTTTTTGCGCTAAATGAGGCATCTCCTCCTAACTATACCAATGCACATGTTGCCCGACCTCTTAAAAGGGGAGGGGGTGTCGCACTAATATACAATGAAAACTATAATTTTACACCTAACCTAAATAATAAATATAACTCGTTTGAGGTGCTCACTTTGAGGTTTGTCACACCGCTGCCTCTCCACCTGGCTGTTATCTACCGCCCCCCTGGGCCCTATTCGGACTTCATCAGTGAATTCTCAGAGTTTGTTGCTGATCTAGTGACGCACGCCGACAATATAATCCTAATGGGGGACTTTAATATCCATATGAATACCCCATCGGACCCTCCATGCGTGGCGCTCCAGACTATAATTGATAGCTGTGGTCTTACACAAATAATAAATGAACCCATGCATCGCAACGGTAATACGATAGATCTAGTGCTTGTCAGGTGTGTCACCACCTCTAAAGTTACGATACTCCCGTACACTAAAGTAATGTCCGATCATTACCTTATAAAATTCGAAGTTCTGACTCATTGTCAACAAACTAATAATAATAATAATAACTACTATAGCAGCCGCAACATTAATGCTGCCACAACGACGACTCTTACTGACCTACTGCCTTCGGTAATGGCACCATTCCCAAATTATGTGGGCTCTATTGATAACCTCACTAACAACTTTAATGACGCCCTGCGCGACACCATTGATAGTGTAGCACCGCTAAAGCTAAAAAGGGCCCCTAAAAGGCGTACCCCATGGTTTACAGAAGAAACTAAAGCCCAGAAATTATCATGTAGAAAGCTGGAACGCAAATGGCGTGAGACTAAACTTGAGGTTTTCCATCAAGCATGGTGTGATAGTTTACGCATGCTTACCTCAGCTAAAGCTAAATATTACTCAAATCTCATCCACCTCAACAAAAATGATCCTAAATTTTTGTTTAGTACAGTAGCATCGCTAACCCAACAAGGGACTCCTCCCAGTAGCTCCACCCACTCAGCAGATGACTTTATGAATTTCTTTAATAAGAAAATTGAAGTCATTAGAAAAGAGATTAAAGACAATGCATCTCAGCTACAACTGGGTTCTATTAACACAGTTACGACTCTATATACGACGGATACCGCCCTCCAAAATAGTTTCTCTCTCTTTGATGAAATAACATTGGAGGAATTGTCAAAATGTGTAAATGGGACAAAACAAACAACATGTTTACTTGACCCAATTCCTGGGAAACTTATCAAGGAGCTTTTTGTATTATTAGGTCCATCAGTGTTAAATATTATAAACTTATCACTTTCCTCTGGCACTGTTCCCCTAGCATTCAAAAAAGCGGTTATTCATCCTCTACTCAAAAGACCTAACCTCGATCCTGATCTCTTGGTAAACTACCGGCCGGTGTCCCACCGTCCGTTTATCTCGAAAGTCCTCGAAAAAATTGTAGCACAGCAGCTAAATGAACACTTAGCATCTAACAATCTCTGTGAACCTTTTCAATCCGGTTTCAGGGCAAATCACTCTACGGAGACAGCCCTCGCAAAAACGACTAATGATCTATTGCTAACGATGGATTCTGATGCTTCATCTATGTTGCTGCTTCTTGATCTTAGCGCCGCTTTCGATACTGTTGATCATAATATTTTATTATAGCGTATCAAAACACGTATTGGGATGACAGACTCAGCCTTGTCTTGGTTTAACTCTTATCTTACTGACAGGATGCAGTGTGTCTCCCATAACAATGTGACCTCGGACTATGTTAAGGTAACGTGCGGAGTTCCCCAGGGTTCGGTTCTTGGCCCTGCACTCTTTAGTATTTACATGCTGCCGCTAGGTGACATCATACGCAAATACGGTGTTAGCTTTCACTGTTATGCTGATGACACTCAACTCTAAATGCCCCTAAAGCTGACCAACACGCCGGATTGTAGTCAGCTGGAGGCGTGTCTTAATGACATTAAACAATGGATGTCCGCTAACTTCTTGCAACTCAACGCTAAGAAAACGGAAATGCTGATTATCGGTCCTGCTCAACACCGACATCTATTTAATAATACCACCTTAACATTTGACAACCAAACAATTAAACAAGGCGACTCGGTAAAGAATCTGGGTATTATCTTCGACCCAACTCTCTCGTTTGAGTCACACATTAAGAGTGTTACTAAAACGACCTTCTTTCATCTCCGTAATATCGCTAAAATTCGTTCCATTTTGTCCACAAGCGATGCTGAGATCATTATCCATGCGTTCGTTACGTCTCGTCTCGATTACTGTAATGTTTTATTTTCGGGCCTCCCTATGTCTAGCATTAAAAGATTACAGATGGTACAAAATGCGGCTGCTAAACTTTTGACAAAAACAAGATAGTTTGATCTAGTTACGCCTATACTGGCTCACTTGCACTGGCTTCCTGTGCACCTAAGATGCGACTTTAAGGTTTTACTACTTACGTATAAAATACTACACAGTCAAGCTCCTGCCTATCTTGCCGATTGTATTGTACCGTATGTCCCGGCAAGAAATCTGCGTTCAAAGAACTCCGGCTTATTAGTGATTCCCAGAGCCCAAAAAAAGTCTGCGGGCTATAGAGCGTTTTCTTTTCGGGCTCCAATACTATCCAATGCCCTCCCGGGAAAAGTTAGAGATGCTACCTCAGTAGAAGCATTTAAGTCTCATCTTAAAACTAATTTGTATACTCTAGCCTTTAAATAGACTCCCTTTTTAGACCAGTTGATCTGCCGTTTCTTTTCCTTTCTTTTCTACTCTGCTCCCAACCCGGGGTGGACCGCTAGCCTGTCCATCGGATGGGGACATCTCTACGCTGCTGACCCGTCTCCGCTCGGTATGGTTCCTGCTGGCCCCACTATGGACTGGACTTTCGCTGATGTGTTGGACTTTCACAATATTATGTCAGACCCACTCGACATCCATTGCTTTCGGTCTCCCCTAGAGGGGGGGGGGGGGGGGGGGGGGTTACCCACATATGCGGTCCTCTCCAAGGTTTCTCATAGTCATTCACATTGACGTCCCACTGGGGTGAGTTTTCCTTGCCCGTATGTGGGCTCTGTACTGAGGATGTCGTTGTGGCTTGTACAGCCCTTTGAGACACTTGTGATTTAGGGCTATATAAATAAACATTGATTGATTGATTGATTGATAAACAACACATAAAACATCAAATGTACAACATTAAAACTTGTTCACATAACACATGTGCATACAGACAAGGTAGAATGCAATCCTTTCACAGAAGCTTTAAACTCATATAACTAACTCTTCCAGGACGCTACAAGGTGTGTGAGTGTGTGTGTGGGGCGGGGGGTGTTTGGTGGTAGCGGGGGGTGTATTTTGTAGCGTCCCGGAAGAGTTAGTGCTGCAAAGGGTTCTGGGTATTTGTTCTGTTCTGTTGTGTTTATGTTGTGTTAGTGCTGCAAAGGGTTCTGGGTATTTGTTCTGTTGTGTTTATGTTGTGTTACGGTGCGGATGTTCTCCCGAAATGTGTTTGTCGTTCTTGTTTGGTGTGGATTCACAGTGTGGCGTATATTTCTAACAGTGTTAAAGTTGTTTATACGGCAACCCTCAGTGTAACCTGTATCGCTGTTGATCAAGTACGTGTTGCATTCACGTGTGTGTGCGTACAGAAGCCGCACATATCTTGTGACTGGGCCGGCACGTTGTTAGAATGGATGAAAAGCGGACGTGACGACAGCTTGTAGAGGACGTTAAGGCAGTGCCTTTAAGGCACGCCCCCAAGACTGTGGTCCGGGTAGACTACGAGATATAATGACTGATGAACACCTTCGTTCGATAATGAAGGTTGCCTCAGCTCAAAGCCTGAGCCCCGACATTAATGAAGTAGCATCCAAGAAAAGATGCCAGGTACCTGGCTTGGGCACATCAGATTAGATCAGTGTGTTGCAAACTGAGCAGTTTAAAGTCCTGAATGGTTGGTTTATTCATTGTTATTTTATTTTAAAATTTATTAGCCTGTGGAAAAAGTTAATGTTGATATTTACCTTAAAAGGCTGCAAATAGAAAAGAGGCATTCAATTTTTATTTAAATTGTATTTGATATGCCATTGATATTTTTTTATTATTATTATTATTATCATTTGAAACTCTATTTTGCATGTCACTATAAAGTTATATAAGCCTTGCTTGTTCAATATTCAATGCAAAACTTGTTTGGGTCCCTATTAAAAGGTATTTTGTTCAACCTTGGCCCGCAGCTTTGTTCAGTTTTAAATTTTGTCCCACTCTGTATTTGAGTTTGACACCCCTGATGGAGATGATCATATCTGCTGTACATATTTACTTTAAAAGAGAATTGTGGTTAACTTCTCTTGTTGCCTTACTTGTATATATTAGGGCTGTCAAACGATAAAAATATTTAATCACGATTAATCGTGATTTAAAAAAAAGGGGGAAGATACATTTAAAACAAATATGTTATTATTAAGTATGGTATTAGCATATATATTGTTCTTACATAATATCATTTGTTCTATTTTTAAAATTGTTGCTGCTTATTGTACAGTGTACTTTGTTGAAATTTTTTATGTATTTCTTTTTTTATCTCCAATCCTTTTCGTCACTTTTTCTGTAATAAAACGATTGGCAACAAATCTGCATCTATTTTTGGTGTTATTGGACACTGTACTCGGGTTTAGAGACTCTGTTTAGATTCTGTGACGAAAAGCGAGCCTGACATCACACTTGCTTCGCATTGCAGGGAGCCTTTCCCTCATTAAAAGCCGCCAGTGTCATCTTAAATTGTGAAGATCGCTGTCCGCAGGTACGTCTCAAATATATTAAAGTACTTCCACAGCGCGGACACGCTGCCTCTGCTCCAGACAACCCCGTACGCAGGGCTGGTGTTAATGTGTATGTTAGTGTGTCATGGTGGTTATTTTTCCCATGGTTTGTGAACACACCGTGTCGGCAGAGAATGAACAAGTGTTGTGTGTCTAGAAGTGAAAGACGTAGGCAGATGTGTGTGCACGGAGGAAATACTTGTTGGAATTGGGCCCGCTGTTAGCATAAAATTGGCCATAAAAGATAAAAAGAGCGTCATACTTTGTTTTCTTCTGGACGCTACGATACATTATATTACTTTATTTTGTTAGGTGTGGTGGCTAATATGAAGCCCTTACATTAAGGAGATACCCTAAACGTAGTTAAACCGGATGTATAGCGCAGCGCTTTTATTTTGAAGCCGGAAAAGTGTGTGATTGTTTTGAGAAAGTGTCTTGACATGTTTTGATGTCAAATGACTGTTTGCAATAAAAAAAAAAGTATTCTTTGGACATCCTGACGATCAGTCAGTCTAAATCAGTCACAGAAACAATCTAAATGTTATGCATGCTAAGCACCACGCACCGAACGACGCGCGCAGCAAGTGTTTGCTGCAGGGATTGTCGTCTCTTCTCATGGCGAAAAATAGTCCTTTTTAGTCCTGATATTGCCATAAGGTAGACTTTCTTTTGTCCATTTCTGCTCGTTTGTGGCTCATCAGTAGGAAGAAAACTGCAAGTTCCCAAGTTCCGCTTGCTACAACACGGCCTGAGGGTCAAAATGTTTAAAAAATGAGTGCCGTTATTGATATTTATAGTTAACACGTTATTATCGTGGTAACTTTGACAGCCCTAGTATATATATATATATATATATATATATATATATATATATATATATATATATATATATATATATATATATATATATATATATATATATATATATAGACACACACATATACATAGGTGTATACACTAGGATTGTACGGTATACCGGTACTAACAAAGTATTGCGGTACTAATCTTTTGAAATCGGTACTATACCACCTTTGAAAAGTACCGGTACCGTTTTTTCATCTGAATTCCGCTGTGCGGCGGTGACTACAGAGCCGAGGCGCATGATGTTGAGTGTGTAAAAACGCACACACAAAGCGCATACAAGCAATAACATTGTGGTGGAGAAGAATGACAAAAGATGGTTATTCTACTGGTTAATAAAGAGGGTGGTGAAGTACAATATGGAGGAATTTGGGCTTCAAAACTAACAATAAAGGTGACGCTTTAAACAGGGAGGCACCGCGTTGCTAGTTCTGTTTTACACCTTTCCTGCTTGTCGGCTTCCAGACCGTAGTCGAGGACCGCAGGGGAGACGTTCCCTCCAGGGCCGATGTTTTGTCGGTGGTAGCACACTTCACTTTAATGGGTCCGTAAAGCTCCGCTCTTCGGTCAGAATGACGAGGCCATCGATTACTTACAATTTGGTCACTTTATTTATCATTTCCACAGGGCACAACCGGACATCCACCATGCTATTGACACTCCTGCACATGCTAGCACTACCTCTCCTAACTTACCCACTCACTTACTCACGTCACTCACCCCACATACTGCCATTGTTAAAGGAGCACACACACATATATGCTACTCTCACAACAGCTGCTTTAAAACACGCCTCGCCAAATGTGGCGATTAGTATTAGCACCTTTTCTTCAGACTTCAAACATTTAAAAATAAGCATTCAGATATGCACAAGGAGTTATAATAAGTGACAGGTAATAATGTAGTTGTTACACCTGTCCTGCTGTTCGGTCCGGTGCAGACTGTAGTCGAGGAGCACAGGGCAGACGTTCCCTTCAGAGTCGATGCCATTTCAATGCCTTTTAATTTATATTTTAACCTTGCAAAATTGTTCTTTGACTGTGAGTGTTTCATGTAGTGTAAGAATTTCTGTTAAAATAAAGCCAATATTGAATTTTTTTGTAGTTCTCTTTATTTGGAAAAATATTGATAAACATTTTGGTACCGGTACTAAATTATTGATTTTGGGACAACCCTAATATACACATATACATATATATACACAGTTTATATATACATTTATACATGCACTATAATTTTTTTGTTGTATTTTGGGGAGCGAAATACCTACCTCAAACTTCTCTGCTTTCGCCAATTCACAAAAAGCTGTTTCCTGAACAAATCACAGTTATGCTATCTAAAATAGCATTAGATAATACACTTTTTTTTTTTCCGTTTTAATGAATACTCACAGTTTGTTATCGTGGTTGTACTTTTTATTAAAACAGAAATGGTTAAAAAAATGTATTTCTATATGTCGTACACTCATTTTCAATGCAGCTGTTATGTTATTAACTTGTTTGATTTTAAAGGCGTACTGCACCTAATGTGGTCAGAAATTGGTGTACAAATATTAAATCTAAGTCAAATCAAGACGGCAACAATCATCGTTGAGACGCAACGCTGAACAAGGAGCATCGCAAACAAGCCACTGCTTGGGGCCGCAGAAAACAATATCACGTTGACCTGAGATGACTCCCAAACTTGCTTTCGGCCATTTAACACAGTGACAAGCCTCTCTTTGTTCCAGGAGGTTATTTTTTTGAGTTACAGTACATGTGACACTACAGTGTACTGCCCTGTGCTTTATTGGTGCCAGCACTGCTGACGTCATGCGCCCGAGATGGCGTGCTACAAGCTGGACAGAACATCGATAAATTCATTACGTAATTGACTGTCCTGTGTAGGGTGGTAGTCATTTGTCAAACTGCTTTTATTGCATTGCGAGTGGGAGGGAGTGCAGGTACTTCTTTTGCTCTATTCGCTGGTATAGCTACACAGTTCGCATTATAAAATGTGCATCTGCCCTGCAGTAGTGTGCATTATTTCTACATTCTTCCCAAAGCACTTATTAATTGTGCATTGCTGTAAGCGTTCTGTTGATGTTTGACTGGGATGGATGGCACAGCCGCACAATAGATAGCTGCCAACTGTGACAAATGGCTAGGTTTTGACCCCTGAAGCAAAAGACACCGGGAGATATTGCTCACAGCAAGAGGGAGGACGCAGAAATGTCTGAAAACATGATGTATGTCTCCATTAGGTTTATTGCAACACGCATGAACAGTGGCTTTCTCTGTGTGCGCAATGTGGCTTTTGATTTGTGAAATTGTGACAACAAATATCCTGTGCCTTCGTACATCTGTACATATCTACGTGCACCAAGATGAAACAAGTCACTATGCTAATCAATTAAATACATCGCTGCAGTCTTTTTAGAGAATTAAGCCAATTTTTAAAGATAAAAGAGAGGCAGGCCGCTTTAGTTAAATTGAACTATCCATCCATCCATTTTCTACCGCGTATCCCTTTCGTGGTCGCGGGGGCTGCTGGGGCCTATCTCAGCTGCACTCGGGCGGAAGGCGGGGTACACCCTGGACAAGTCGCCACCTCATCGCAGGGCCAACACAGATAGACAGACAACATTCACACTCACATTCACACACTAGGGCCAATTTAGTGTTGCCAATCATACCAGTTGTAATACACTGTAATACACTTTTCCACCACTTGAGGCAGTAATGACAATGTCAAACAAACAGAAGAAGTCTGGGGCTAAAGTCATTGAGAAGTTTAAGCACAAAAATTATGACTAAAGTGGTAAGGCTGTATTTTCATTAGCACTTTTATTTCATTTAAGAAATATGTTTACTATTATTATGTGTTTATAATTTAGTTAAAATTAAAAAGTATATTTCAATCAATCAATCAATCAAAGTTTATGTTTATAGCCCTAAATCACGAGTGTCTCAAGGGGCTGCACAAGCCACAACGACACCGGTGCAATGGACGTCGAGTGGATCTAGTTAATAGTGTGAGAGTCCAGTCCATAGTGGGGCCAGCAGGGGATCATCTTGAGTGGAGACAAGTCAGCAGCGCAGAGACGTCATCAACTGATGCACAGATGAGTGGTCCACCCCGGGTCCCGACTTAGAACAGCTAGCGCATCATCTGTGGTCACCTAATTACCTCTCCACGCAGGAGAGAGGGGCAGAGCAGAAAAGAGACGGCAGATCAACTGGTCTAAAAGGGGTGTCTATTTAAAGGCTGGTGTATACAAGTGAGTTCTAAGATGGGACTTAAATGCTTCTACTTATTTTTGTAATCAGCCTGACCGAAGCCTTGATAATAATCTTTGTGATTAACACATGCTTTCATATCATTTGACAAGGTTTAGCCTGTTAAATTGTAAGTACGTTAGATGTAATTATTGAATACGAATACAATAAAGAGTAAAATTATTAATTCAGTGTTTATATTTGAGTGGGCCCCAGGCCTCTCTGTTGTGGAAAAGTTGGGCCCCAAGTTCAAAAAGGTTAAGAACCCCTGAACTTGTGTACTGCTCTCATTTGTATGCCCATCATTGATTAGACTGTAATCTCTGTATCGTCGTGCCTCGTTTATCGCAGTTAATTGGTACCGGACCATGACCGCAGTGCACATATTTCTGCAAAGCAGGGTTATTAATAATAAATACTTTTCATAGAAGGCTGTCAATGACCTTCTAAATAAGTTTTTTAAACATAATAAGAGCCCTCTAAGCATGAAATAACACCTTTACATTTGTTTCACCCAATATAATAGCCTTAAATGTGTCCCTCGGGAAGTCCTGTGGGGAGTGCTCAGAGAGTATGGGGTATCGGACTGTCTGATTGTGGCGGTCCGCTCCCTGTATGATCAGTGCCAGAGTTTGGTCCGCATTGCCGACAGTAAGTCGGACACGTTTCCAGTGAGGGTTAGACTCCGCCAAGGCTGGCCTTTGTCACCGATTCTGTTCATAACTTTTATGGACAGAATTTCTAGGCGCAGTCAAGGCGTTGAGGGGATCTGGTTTGGTGGCTGCAGGATTAGGTCTCTGCTTTTTGCAGATGATGTGGTCCTGATGGCTTCATCTGGCCTTGATCTTCAGCTCTCGCGACTGGGATGAGAATCAGCACCTCCAAGTCAGAGTCCATGGTTCTCGCCCGGAAAAGGGTGGAGTGCCACCTCCGGGTTGCGGAGGAGACCCTGCCCCAAGTGGAGGAGTTCAAGTACCTCGGAGTCTTGTTCACGAGTGAGGGAAGAGTGGATCGTGAGATCGACAGGCGGATCGGTGCGGCGTCTTCAGTAATGCGGACGCTGTATCGATCCGTTGTGGTGAAGAAGGAGCTGAGCCGGAAGGCAAAGCTCTCAATTTACCGGTTGATCTACGTTCCCATCCTCACCTATGGTCATGAGCTTTGGGTTATGACCGAAAGGACAAGATCACGGGTACAAGCGGCCGAAATGAGTTTCCTCCGCCGGGTGGCGGGGGTCTCCCTTAGAGATAGGGTGAGAAGCTCTGCCATCCGGGAGGAGCTCAAAGTAAAGCCGCTGCTCCTCCACATCGAGAGGAGCCAGATGAGGTGGTTTGGGCATCTGGTCAGGATGCCACCCGAACGCCTCCCTAGGGAGGTGTTTAGGGCATGTCCGACCGGTAGGAGGCCACGGGGAAGACCCAGGACACGTTGGGAAGACTATGTCTCCCGGCTGGCCTGGGAACGCCTCGGGATCCCCCGGGAGGGGCTGGACGAAGTGGCTGGGGAGAGGGAAGTCTGGGCTTCCCTGCTTAGGCTGCTGCCCCCGCGACCCGACCTCGGATAAGCGGAAGAAGATGGATGGATGGATGGATAAATGTGTTCAACTGTAGATTACAGTACTTTCCTGTATCCCAGAAGATCCTGCAAGCATTGCCTGGTCACTACAACACGGCCACAACGTGGAAATACCCAAGTAATTTCTCTAAGTTAGAACTGTGCTTCGCTGCACTGACACCACATGAATAAGTTGTTCTGCAAAAACTTGGTCAGCAGTCACAGCAACGATTATTAGCTGTGTTGTTAGCGTTCTGTGTTGTTAGCATAGCATAGTCATTCCATGTTATTGATGTCGAAGATGAAGTGCGTCTTGACGTGTATAAGGTCCACTCATTTACTAGTGTTTATACGAGTCGCCGGTTGGCAATTGCCCTCGGCCGAGACCCTTTGGTTACATTCTTGTGCCAGCTTCTAAACAGTAATGTAAGTTGCAATGTTCACAAAATAATTCATTGGGGGGGACCGGTACGTTTCAGAGACGGTATAGTACCGAAAATGATACCGTACAACAACCCTATCCTCTTACTAACCGGATTGTCCTTCACTCTCACTTTCTTCCTTGGAATACAAAGTAAGACAATAAAGCATAACAATTAGCCGAGAGACAGCTTTTATCTCAGAACATTCACAAGTTATTATTTTGCTTTATGCTGTTTACACATTAAGTGACCTGTCTATTTTCCTTTTGCAACATTATCTTTTTGGTACACCGGAGCATTTGGCCTGATGTCTTCAAACTAAGGTGTCATATCTTTGTTTGTCTGCCAAGCTGTGGTCCTAAATTGTGATGACACAACCAGAATAAATCATATCTCTGACCTTCTCTTTCCAGGGAGCATCGTTTACTTGGGGATGATGTTTGGCGCATTCTTTTGGGGAGGAATGTCTGACAAAGTTGGCCGCAGACAGTGTCTCCTCATCTGCATGTCCACCAATGGCTTCTTCGCCTTTCTCTCGTCTTTTGTCCAGGGATACGGCTTCTTCCTTGTTTGCCGCATCGCCGCCGGGTTTGGGTAAGTCTGTGAAGACTCGAGGTCAGTGGGGGTCCAGGCCATCAGTCGGTATGATTGGTAAAAAAAAAAGCCAGTCGTGTGTCCATCTTGTTTGCTTCATGAAAAAATGCATCAACCCTGGCTGGGTCACTTCGGCGAAGGTCTATGTTGGGAGACACAAAACACCCTGGGACCCCAGGGTACAACACTGAGGATGCATGCCAGTGAGGAATGGGAATCTTACAACAACTCACAATTCGATTCCAATTCTTGGGGGGACGATTCAATTCAGAGTTGATTCTCAATTTAAACTGATTTTCGATTCGAACTGATTCTCGAAATATATTATATTGTGTTTTTAAAAAAAAAAAACAGGTAACAGGTTAAAAAAAAGCTCTTTGGATGCTGACGTATGACATACAGTATATATGCAGTGAGTAGGTGCGGAAATGTCCTAAAAAAAACATTCATTTAAAAGTAGACTTTTTTTTACATAGATTTTTGAAATTTATAAATTGATTTAAAATTGGAATGAATAAAAATTGGCTTCAATCGATTTTTTTCAGCAGTCTTAAAGGGGAATTGCACATTTGGGGGGAAATTTTGCCCATCATTCACAATCCGTGTGTATTGTTATGCATTCTATCTCGTATATAAACATTAGCAGAAGTCAGCTAACAATGGAGGGAATAGGATTTGTTCTATTCTGCTTATAAATTGCTCTAAAAACATCCCAAAAAACCCCTCAACATTTTATATACATTCTGTAAGTATATATATATATATATAATGTAGTACTTGATAATAACATGTATTATTTACGTATTTTGCTCATTTTAAGCATCCAGAGGCGTACTAATTTCCTGTAACGGATCACGTTCACTATTACCTTTAACAACAACAAATACCACTAATCATGACAGACTTCATAAAAGACAACAATGACTACTTTGAGACAAATGATGATCCAGAACCTTATATATTCATAGCTCATCTTCCGTATATTCAGGCTCAAAAGTTTGAGCCTGAATATACGGAGAATGAGCTACACATTTTAGAAGTTGAGTGGATAAACATAAAGTAGCACTGTGGTTAAGTGCTAAACAAGTAATACAAACTATGAATGTATTAAAACAATCAGTTACTGTACAATGTCTGCTCTCACTGGGATGCCGACTGATGGGATGTTTATTTCTTGTCATTAGATGAAGAATTAATCATAATCCTCACACAGGTAAAAAAAAATAAAATTAACAAGCGTCTTTTCGTGTCTTTCTTGTTGAACGTTAAAGTGGACCAACTTCTTGGTTTATAGCAACCACCTTCTATTTTACAAGTGAAAGGCATGATTTATAAACTAGAATTAACTTTCACCAGCTCAAAGGCAATGCAGCAGCTCACCGGCTCAATATGTCAATATAGCAGCATAAACTAGTTACTTCTCATTGATCAAAGCACTGCAAAAATAAATTCCTCTGCGTTAGCACTTATAATAACAATATTGCTAATTCTTGGTTAATATTCAGGTTACGGCATGTAAATAGATCATTGTTGGTGGGTTATTTTAGAGGGTTTTATGAGCGTTAGCTGCACTGTTAGCCAATGCATAAAAAAATAACAAAATATGTGTTCTTGTCTTACATAAGGATTGTGAATAATGCGCAAAATTCCCCCAAAAAGTGCAGTTATCTTTGGGTCTACTTTATAAATAAAGTACAATTTAAAAGTGGACAGCCATATAAATAAAACACAAATGGCTCACCTTTTCGTTTTTTCAAAGTAGCTCTAATAATGATGAAAGTTGAAGACCCCTACCATAAAGTGTGAATTCTCTTTCTTTATTGCAAAGCTAACCATACCAGGGTACATACCTAATTTTATTTACCATGTGCAGTAGGGGTGTAAAAATTCGATTTTCGAATGATTCGCGATTCCTTTTTGTAACTATTCCTAATAGATTACAAAAAAATCAAAAATCGATTAAAAAAAATATATACATGAAAAAGTAAATCTGTCCTGTCCAGCCACTCAAGCAAATCATATTGTTGATATAGATGATCATATCTGCTGTACATATTTACTTTAGAAAAGAGAAGTGTTGGATACTTCTCTTGTTGCCTTATTTGTATTTGACTTTATTAAATGTTTTGATATACTTTTATTAAACAAAACTAGTTTTCTTTTAAGTAACATAGAAATTCACTAGAGCTCGTTTGTCTATTTTACAGAGGAATATAGTTAATCATAGAACTGGCACCCAATGTTAATATAAAAGTATTGATTTTGAATCGAGAATCGGTTTCGATAGAGAATCGGTTCTGAATCGAATCGTTACCCCCAAGAATAAAATCGAATCATGTGGTGCCCAAAGATTCACAGCCCTATTGTACAGCATGCAGTAGTAATTATTGTGTCCTCATGGTATCGCTGTGTAACAGTTCCTTTCGGAGTAAAGGCAGTAATTATAGTTTAGATTAATTAAAAAAGCCGTCTAAACTGCCGTTGCAACCTTTACACTGCAACAAGCTAAAAGTGATTGTGTACGTGTCATGTCGTACTGTCATCCAGGTCCATGTTGCCAATCAAAAAAGCCAATCATAAAATGTGTTAAAGCTTGGTTCTTTAATTAAGACGAACAAACAGAAAATTAACCCAGACGTGTCATGCAGCTACTGCTGTATGTCTAATTTCCATGTTTTTATGCTTCTTGCAGGATAGGGGGTGCTGTGCCCATTGTTTTCTCCTTCTTTGCAGAGGTGTTATCCAGGGAGAAAAGAGGCGAACACCTCAGCTGGCTGTGTATGTTTTGGATGATTGGCGAGATCTACGCGTCGGCCATGGCGTGGGCCATTATTCCGCACTATGGTGAGCTAATCACATATAAGACACTAATGCTAACGTGAACCTCAAAAGCACCCAGTTACCCCTGATTTACAAAACTCAAAACCAGTGAAGTTGGCACGTTGTGTAAATCGTAAATAAAAACAGAATACAATAATTTGCAAATCCTTTTCAACCTAAATTCAATTGAATTGACTGCAAAGACAAGATACTCAATGTTGGAACTGGTAAACTTTGTTATTTTGTGCAAATATTAGCTCATTTGGAATTTGATGCCTGCAACATGTTTCAAGAAAGCTGGCACAAGTGGCAAAAAAGACCGTTGAGTTGAGGAATGCTCATCAAACACTTATTTGGAACATCCCACAGGTTAACAGGCTAATTGGGAACAGGTGGGTGGCATGATTGGGTATAAAAGCAGCTTCCATGAAATGCTCACTCATTCACAAACAAGGATGGGGCGAGGGTCCCCACTCACGTGTGAGAAAATTGTCGAACAGTTTAAGAACAACTTTTTTCAACAAACTATTGCAAGGAATTTGGGGATTTCACCATCTTCGGTCTGTAAGGTTCAGAGAATCTGGAGAAATCACTGCACGTAAGTGGCAATGACCGTGACATTCGATCCCTCAGGCGGTACTGCATCAAAATGCGACATTAGTGTGTAAAGGATAACACCACATGGGCTTAGGAACACTTCAGAAAACCACTGTCAGCAACTACAGTTGGACGCTACATCTGTAAGTGTAAGTTACAACTCTACTATGCAAAGCGAAAGCCATTTATCAACAACACCCAGAAACGGCGCCAGCTTCGCTGGGCCCGAGCTCATCATGCCTGTAAATGCTTCTTAAATGTTGGACCCCCAGAATCAGCATGTGTCATCCATTCGTGTCAATGAGGTGACATTTCGTCTGAAAACCTTTGACAAGTTGACTTTAAGTCCGACCCCGTCTATTAGGACATTACAATCTCAGTCTCAGTGCTGTCACATTTGTGGCAATTTCAAAGATTTGTGTGCCATCAAAGTCAACATTTTCTGAACGGAATTATTGTGCGTATAAGATAAGAAGGAAGAGGACAAGTACAAAACCCAAAACCAATGAAGTTGGCACGTTGTGTAAATCATAGATAAAACCAGAATACTTAGACTTAGACTTAGATTTAGACTTCCTTTTTATTGTCATTCAAATTTGAACTTTACAGTACAGATAAGAACGATATTTTGTTGCATTAGCTCATGGTAGTGCAGGATAAAAAAGCAATAAGGTGCAGATATAAATAAATAGATTACTGTACAGATAAATATATTGCACTTTTTCATATGCATCCACGTTTATGGATGTATGTTATATTGTCTTTATATTCCAGCCAGTTAATCCGTTTTTGGAGGGAATTGAGGGGATTATTGTGATGCGTTCAAGAGTCTTACGGCCTGAGGGAAGAAGCTGTTACAGAACCTGGAGGTTCTGCTTCGGAGGCTGCGGAACCTCTTTCTAGAGTCCAGCAGTGAAAGAATACAATGATTTGCAAATCATTTTTTAAACTTATATTCAATTGAATAGACTGCAAAGACAATATATTTAATGTTCGATCTGAGAAACAATCATTAACTTTACAGTACAAGAACGAAACAGTAGTTTTCTGAAATGTTCCTGAGCCCATGTGGTGCTATCTTTTACACACTGATGTCGCTTTTTAATGCAGTACCGCCTGAGGGATCGAAGGTCACGGGCATTCAATGTTGGTTTTCAGCCTTGACGCTTACGTGCAATGATTTCTCCAGATTATGTGAACCTTTTGATGATATTACGGACCGTAGATGGCGAAATTTCTAAATTCCTTGCAATAGCTCGTTGAGAAATGTTGTTCTTAAACTGTTGGACAATTTGCTCACGCATTGTTGTTAACAAAGCGGTGACCCTCGCCCTATCCTTGTTTGTGAATGACTGAGCATTTCATGGAAGCTGCTTTTAAACCCAATCGTGGCACCCACCTGTTCCCAATTAGCCTATTCACCTGTGGGATGTTCCAAATAAGTGTTTGATGAGCATTCCTCAACTTTCTCAGTCTTTTTTGCCACTTGTGTCAGCTTTTTTTGAAACATGTTGCAGGCATCAAATTCCAAATGAGCTAATATTTGCACAAAATAATCAAGTTTACCAGTTTGAACGTTACATATCTTGACTTTGCAGTCTATTCAATTGAATATAGGTTGAAAAGGATTGGCAAATCATTGTATTCTGTTTTTATTTACCATTTACACAACGTACCAACTTCACTGGTTTTGGGTTTTGTATTTTGTCAGTTTTACGGGATATTATCTTCGATGTCTGCTTGAAGAGCGTGTCTCTGGGCGAACACTGGAGTGGTGGAATTTTCACTTGAGTTCCCAAAACATTACTTTCATCTGTTTTCTGATCTGTCTATTTTAGCGAATAATTCTGACCCTTGTCGCTTTCTGATGATGTTCTGGTCGGATGAGGACATTGAAGACACATCGCGTATATATCCCATTTGTTTCCACAGACCTGGGTTGGATATGAAAAATTCAGAATTGCAATGTTCACACGGATATGAAATAATCCGATACAGGTCGCATATGGGAAAAAAAATCGTAATTGACCTGCGGTGAGAACACAGCCATTAACTTGAATAAAAACGGAATGAGCCCGCCTCCGCGGCGGTGACGTTCCGCAGCAGTTTGGCATCCTGTGGTAATCCGGGGTTAGTCTGACTCCTGGAATCAATCACCTAATAGGCTGGCATTGATTTGCTCCTGCAAGGAGACAGAGGTTAACATTATGCATGGGTGTCATAGAGCAGACACTCTGGCAGAGTGAAAGATGACTTCTATTACCGCCTTGCATTTCTTATCACTTATGCGAAGACGTAAAACACAGGGGAAGAGCTTTCTAATTTCATTTTTCCCATATTTGCTTCTTCCATACTTTTTTAACCTTGTTCAACCCAGGCCCTCATTTTCTGTTTTGTTGGCTCGGTCTAACTCTGTCCTTCCCTTTTATTACCTCCCTGCTTTCTGTCCCTCTCTCTCTCTCTCTCTCTCTCTCTCTCTCCACTCTCCATCTTGCCAAAGTGTTCTTCTTAATCAAGCATAATAAGCTTTTTCTCCTTGCTTGACCAGGACAAAGCTTGTGCTCGAGGTGATTTATGACCAGGCAATCCTTTGGCCTCCCTATTACGTCACTGACTGTGATAGAGAAGAAATACACACACACACACACACACACACACGCACACACACACACCCACACACACACAGTAGCCTCGTACCAGCCAATCACATCTCATCCATCCATCCACCCACCCATCCATCCATCGTTGTAGTAGTAAAAGAAGCAGTAGTAGTAGGTTCATTTATGTACATAATCCCCTGTAATGAGATTTCCAATAGTGAGTGAAACACAAACCCCGAGGGGAAGGCACCAAAGATCCATTTTTGTCCTTTTCTCTATTTCCTCTCTATCCCACACTCTCTGCGCACAGAAAAAGGCAATCAAGAAATAAAAACAGGGCTAATTTACTCTGGTAGGTCAATATCTGTAGTGAACAACACAACAACTATTTCCCAAAGGATGGTATACTGGTATATAACTGTAAAGTATTGTTGTCCCGATACCAATATTTTGGTATTGGTACTGGTACCAAAATATAATTTCAATACTTTTCATAATAAAGATTACCACAAAAAAAACAACATTATTGGCTTTATTTTAACAGAATATCCTATGATAAATTAACATAAGTTTCCTTTTGCAATCAAAGATACACTATATTGCCAAAAGTATTTGGCCACCCATCCAAATGATTGGAATCAGGTGTCCTAATCACTTGGCCCGGCCACAACTGTATACTATCAAGCACTTAGTACAAACATTTGTGAAAGAATGGGCCGCTCTCAGGAGCTCAGTGATTTCCAGTGTGGAACTCTCATAGGATTCCACCTGTGCAACAAATCCAGTCGTGAAATTTCCTCACTCCTAAATATTCCAAAGTCAACTGTTAGCTTTATTCTAAGAAAATGGAAGAGTTTGGGAACAACAGCAACTCAGCCACGAAGTAGTAGGCCACATAAACTGACAGAGGTGGAGGTGGAGGAGGAATTATGGTGTGGGGTTGTTTTTCAGGAGTTGGGCTTGGCCCCTTAGTTCCAGTGAAAGGAACTTTGGATGCTCCAGGATACCAAAACATTTTGGACAATTCCATGCTCCCAACCTTGTGGGAACAGTTTGGAGCGGGCCCCTTCCTATTCCAACATGACTGTGCACCAGTGCACAAAGCAAGGTCCATAAAGACAGAGTCTGGTGTGGATTAACTTGACTGGCCTGCACAGAGTCCTGACCTGAACCCTATAGAAGACCTTTGGGATGAATTAGAACGGAGACCTGAGAGCCAGGCCTTCTCGACCAACATCAGTGTGTGACCTCACCAATGCGCTTTTGGAATAATGGTGGAAAATTCCTATAAACACACTCTGCAACCTTGTGGACAGCCTTCCCAGAAGCTGCAAAAGGTGGACCGATATCATATTGAACCCTATGGGTTAGGAATAGGATGGCACTTCAAGTTCATATGTGAGTCAAGACAGATGGCCAAATACTTTTGGCAATATAGTGTATGTGTTGGAATTAAATAACAAAGTGAACAATATAGACAAATTCTCTTTTAGTAGTAAGTAAACAAACGAGGTACAAAAGCTCTTAATTTGGCAATAACATATAGTGTAACATATTATTTTGTCAAAATTATGAGGGACAATCGCTTGAAAATTGATGGATGGATGGATTATTATTCTAAAGCACTTGTTCATTTACTGTTAATGTCTGGTTACTTTCTGATTTAGGTTCTCTCTACACTTCTGTTGAAATGTAATAAGAACTTATTTATTCTTTCTTTATTTATTTATCTGTTAAATGCTTCCCATTAGTTTTGGATGATACTACAAATGTAGGTATCAATCCAATACCAAGTAGTTACAGGATCATACAATGGTCATAAATAAAGTCATCATGTGTCCAGGGATGTATTTCCTGACTTTATAAACATAATATGAATGTTAAAAAAAAGTAAAAAAGATTTTGTGATGATAAAAAATATCGATATATTCATTGTAGTATTGACGAGATACACTCTTGTACTTGGTATTATTACAGTGGATGTCAGGAGTAAGTTCAACCATGGCATTTGTTTACATTGAGGAGCACTAGCCTGTTAGCGGTGAGCTATTGCATCCACCTACGGTGTGTAGTGACGCATGTTAAGAAACTTTTTTTATTTGTCGCCACGGAAGTGAGGATTAGTGTTTTAGAAGTAGCTAAAACACTGTGGAGGGACATTAGCCGCCAGCTAGCTATGTTTTAAAGCAGGTGTTCTTAACCTTTTTGACCTTAGGGCCCAGTTTTCCACTAGAGAGGGGCCATGGGCCCACTCACATATTAACTCTGAACTAGAATCCTTGATTTTAATTGTACTCAATAATTGTATCTATTTATTTTACACAAACTTTAGGCTTAGGTCAGGCTGATTAGGAAAATGGGTATGAAAAATAAATGAACATACAATTATGTTGTACTAAAATGAATACACCAAATTAATAATGAATGTTTCTTGACTAAACTGCCAATAAAATCAAAATGTAAATGAAAATAAAGTTTCACCACTTTAGTCATAATTTTGCGCTTAAGAAACTTCTCTTTGACTTTAGCTCCAGACTTCTCCTGTTGCTTGATATTGTCATTACTGCCACAAGTGGTGGTGAAGTGCATTACAACTCAGTACCATACGGACCACAGCTGAGAAAGATATTACTTTGCGGCCCAACATTGGGCTCCAGCCCTATCGCAAAATACGTCCATTTTCTCTCTTCTGTCTCCACACTGTTTCCACTTCTGGTGCTCTGTGTGTGTGTTGACTTATAGGCGCCTCGGCTATTATTACCAGCAGTGTCACCATAGCGTGCCGTCATATCCATGAAAAAAAAGGACATTAGATAGACAGATAGATAGTACTTTATTGATTCCTTCAGGAGAGTTCCCTCAGGAAAATTAAAATTCCGGCAGCAGTGTATAGAATTGATATCAAATTTAAAAAAGTAAGTAAAGTAAATAATGGGGGCATAAATGGAAACAAAATAGAAAAATATTACAATAAGAATAAAAATAAAAAGCAACAATGAGAATAAACATATAACAGTAAAATAAGAATATAACAAAATAAACTAGGCAGTAGTGACCATGTTATAAAAAAGTATTGCACTGTTATTGTTTTGCATCCCCTGTCATCCTAGTACCCCCTCCCCCCCCCCCCCCCCCCCCCCACAGTACTTTATTAGTACTGGTATACTGTACCCTTGAATTGCAATGAGACTATATCTTTTTTTTTGAGACACTTTACAAATTGTGAAACCTAAAATTTGCTATCTCAGTTAAATAAATGATATTACATTGTGCGATTAATCCTCAGAAGACATTTCCTGGCATAAACACTATCGTTAACCCCCCACGCTCCCTGACTGTCACCACCTACGCCTGGTAATGGATAATGGCACTGCTCCCCGGGGAGAAGCATCTCCATGAGGCACGATCTGTGGAGAGACGTGTGAGGTCACGACTGGCACTGCGGTGTTTTTTTTTTATGCCTGCTTCCTCAACAGCTGACATCAGTGACAGCCCAACTATTGTATGCGTATTCCGTTGGGAATGGTGTACAGCAGGGGTGTCCAAGGTGCAGCCCGGCGTCAATTTGCATTTTTTTAAGGCCCACCGTATGGAACTTAATTTGTGTCTTCATTACGTAAGATTTTTTTGACTCTTAATTTATGTAACTGAATTTTTTGCATTTAAATTTTGTGAAGTGAATTTTTATTTTATTCTATTTTTCAATGACATTTTTATTGACCTCAAGCATCAGACATTCCTATATATTACATCATATTTGTATACATCTATTGTCTTCCCTAAATGTCAAAATATTTGTTTGTTTATATCCAAACAAAGCCAGCCCCCCCCACCCCCACAAAAAAAGAAAAAACATCAAATTTTGCAGGTAATTTCATAACATTTTCATTTAATTAAAATTTTTTCATAACTTATTTTGAATTTTGAAGCAACAAAATACTTTTGCTGTGAATGTTTTTATACTGAATTTGAACAAACTAAATGTTTAAATCAGGGCCCCCCAAACTATCCGTCCAAAATCCGGCCCACGGAAAGTCCCAAGTAAAAAAAATAAAAAAATTAATTAATATATATATATATATATATATATATATAGATATATACAGGTATATATATATATATATATATATATATATATATATATATATATATATATATATATATATATATATATATATATATATATATATATATATATATATATATATATATATATATATACCCTTCCGTTCAAAAGTTTGGGGTCACATTGAAATGTCCTTATTTTTTAAGGAAAAGCACTGTACTTTTCAATGAAGATAACTTTAAACTAGTCTTAACTCTAAAGAAATACATTCTATACATTGCTAATGTGGTAAATGACTATTCTAGCTGCAAATGTCTGGTTTTTGGTGCAATATATACATAGGTGTATAGAGGCCCATTTCCAGCAACTATCACTCCAGTGTTCTAATGGTACAATGTGTTTGCTCATTGGCTCAGAAGGCTAATTGATGATTAGAAAACCCTTGTGCAATCATGTTCACACATCTGAAAACAGTTTAGCTCGTTACAGAAGCTACAAAACTGACATTCCTTTGAGCAGATTGAGTTTCTGGAGCATCACATTTGTGGGGTCAATTAAACGCTCAAAATGGCCAGAAAAAGAGAACTTTCATCTGAAACTCGACAGTCTATTCTTGTTCTTAGAAATTAAGGCTATTCCACAAAGTTGTTTGGGTGACCCCAAACTTTTGAACAGTAGTGTATATATATATATATATTAGAGATGCGCGGATAGGCAATTATTTCATCCGCAACCGCATCACAAAAGTCGTCATCCACCCGCCATCCACCCTAAATAACATTTTATCAAAACCACAACCGCCCGCCACCCACCCGTTGTTATATATCTAATATAGACGATGCAAGGCATTCCCGTTAAAGAAAGGAGACTGATCCAATGCAGCAGAGACATTCAATGTGTGCCACACATTGAATGTCTCTTGGCCACGCATTAGAGGCTAAGAGATATTAATGCGTGATAATATTATTTACCATTATTATAATATTATTGTCATTTCCATTAAGAAAGTTTTGACTATTATTGTTATTTTTTTCCCCTGGTCTTTAGTATTCCCTTTTTTAGTTTGTCGCGTACCACGTTTGCAGCTGGCGTTGCCATCTTTTTATTTTTTTCTTCTTCTCCTGTTGTGTTGTGTTGTGGTGTGCTGTGTCACGCCAAATTTCTTCCCCCTACAACCCCCGCCCCCATTTACTTCCGTGGTCATGTTTCCTCTTACGTCATTGACAGCGATCGATAGCACTTCGGCTTTGACTGCCCGTCGCTGGAAGGATACTTCGTCTTTGACAGCTGCTGGAATCTGAAGAAATCGATTATTGTTTTTTTTTGTACAGGCGCGAAACAGGACAGTCGCGTCCGGGTTAAGGACCCCCGGCAACTTTGTGACTTTATTGGACGCAGCCCCGGAAGTAAATGGGGGGAAGGCTTTTGTAGGGGGGAAGAAATTTGGTGTGACAGCTGCAGCAGTGCCTGATGAATAATTGCCTGTTTCAAAGAGTGCTGCTCGTTTTTCGTATGTGGGTAACAACATTTAACTATGTATTTTTTTTCTGAATTGGTTCAACCGCCACCCGCCCGAATCTATTTAAAATCTATTTTTTTCGTCATGCATCCGCCCGACCCACGGATTATCCGCGGATTATCCGCGGACTCCGCGGACTCCGCGGTTGTGTCCGCAAACCGCGCATCTCTAATATATATATATATGTATATGTATATATACAGTATATATATATATATATATATATATATATATATATATATATATATATATATATATATATATATATATATATATATATATGGGCTCACCACCCATAGCAGGTGTCATAGAGTTCGGGTGCGATGTGAGCTGGGCGGCAGCCGAAGGCAGGGCACTTGGTGGTCCGATTCTCGGCTACAGAAGCTAGCTCTTGGGACGTGGAACGTCACCTCGCTGGGGGGGAAGGAGCCTGAGCTAGTGCGCGAGGTGGAGAAGTTCCGACTAGACATAGTCGGACTCACTTCGACGCACAGCAAGGGCTCTGGAACCAGTTCTCTCAAGAGGGGCTGGACTCTCTTCCACTCTGGCGTTGCCGGCAGTGAGAGGCGACGGGCTGGGGTGGCAATTCTTGTTGCCCCCCGGCTCAGAGCCTGCATGTTGGAGTTCAACCCGGTGGACGAGAGGGTAGCTTCCCTCCGCCTTCGGGTGGGGGAACGGGTCCTGACTGTGGTTTTTGCGCTTACGCGCCAAACCGCAGCTCAGAGTACCCACCCTTTTTGGATTCACTCGAGGGAGTACTTGAGAGTGCTCCCCCGGGTGATTCCCTCGTTCTACTGGGGGACTTCAACGCTCATGTTGGCAGCGACAGTGAAACCTGGAGAGGCATGATTGGGAAGAATGGCCGCCCGGATCTGAACCCGAGCGGTGTTTTGTTATTGGACTTTTGTGCCCGTCACAGATTGTCCATAACAAACACCATGTTCAAACATAAGGGTGTGCATATGTGCACTTGGCACCAGGACACCCTAGGCCGCAGTTCCATGATCGACTTTGTAGTTGTGTCGTCGGATTTGCGGCCTCATGTTTTGGACACTCGGGTGAAGAGAGGGGCGGAGCTTTCTACCGATCACCACCTGGTGGTGAGTTGGCTGCGATGGTGGGGGAGGATGCTGGACAGACCTGGCAGGCCCAAACGCATTGTGAGGGTTTGCTGGGAACGTCTGGCAGAGTCTCCTGTCAGAGAGAGTTTCAATTCCCACCTTCGGAAGAACTTTGAACATGTCACGAGGGAGGTGCTGGACATTGAGTCCGAATGGACCATGTTCCGCGCCTCTATTGTCGAGGCGGATGATTGGAGCTGTGGCCGCAAGGTAGTTGGTGCCTGTCGTGGCGGTAATCCTAGAACCCGTTGGTGGACACCGGCGGTGAGGGATGCCGTCAAGCTGAAGAAGGAGTCCTATCGGGTTCTTTTGGCTCATAGGACTCCTGAGGCAGCGGACAGGTACCGACAGGCCAAGCGGTGTGCGGCTTCGGCGGTCGCGGAGGCAAAAACTCGGACATGGGAGGAGTTCGGGGAAGCCATGGAAAACGACTTCCGGACGGCTTCGAAGCGATTCTGGACCACCATCCGCCGCCTCAGGAAGGGGAAGCAGTGCACTATCAACACCGTGTATGGTGAGGATGGTGTTCTGCTGACCTCGACTGCGGATGTTGTGGATCGGTGGAGGGAATACTTCGAAGACCTCCTCAATCCCACCAACACGTCTTCCAAAGAGGAAGCAGTGCCTGGGGAATCTGTGGTGGGCTCTCCTATTTCTGGGGCTGAGGTTGCTGAGGTAGTTAAAAAGCTCCTCGGTGGCAAGGCCCCGGGGGTGAATGAGATCCGCCCGGAGTTCCTTAAGGCTCTGGATGCTGTGGGGCTGTCTTGGTTGACAAGACTCTGCAGCATCGCGTGGACATCGGGGGCGGTACCTCTGGATTGGCAGACCGGGGTGGTGGTTCCTCTCTTTAAGAAGGGGAACCGGAGGGTGTGTTCTAACTATCGTGGGATCACACTCCTCAGCCTTCCCGGTAAGGTCTATTCAGGTGTGCTGGAGAGGAGGCTACGCCGAATAGTCGAACCTCGGATTCAGGAGGAACAGTGTGGTTTTCGTCCTGGTCGTGGAACTGTGGACCAGCTCTATACTCTCGGCAGGGTCCTTGAGGGTGCATGGGAGTTTGCCCAACCAGTCTACATGTGTTTTGTGGACTTGGAGAAGGCATTCGACCGTGTCCCTCGGGAAGTCCTGTGGGGAGTGCTCAGAGAGTATGGAGTATCGGACTGTCTGATTGTGGCGGTCCGCTCCCTGTATGATCAGTGCCAGAGTTTGGTCCGCATTGCCGGCAGTAAGTCGGACACGTTTCCAGTGAGAGTTGGACTCCGCCAAGGCTGCCCTTTGTCACCGATTCTGTTCATAACTTTTATGGACTGAATTTCTAGGCGCTGTCAAGGCGTTGAGGGGATCTGGTTTGGTGGCTGCAGGATTAGGTCTCTGCTTTTTGCAGATGATGTGGTCCTGATGGCTTCATCTGGCCAGGATCTTCAGCTCTCGCTGGATCGGTTCGCAGCTGAGTGTGAAGCGACTGGGATGAGAATCAGCACCTCCAAGTCCGAATCCATGGTTCTCGCCCGGAAAAGGGTGGAGTGCCACCTCCGGGTTGCGGAGGAGACCCTGCCCCAAGTGGAGGAGTTCAAGTACCTCGGAGTCTTGTTCACGAGTGAGGGAAGAGTGGATCGTGAGATCGACAGGCGGATCGGTGCGGCGTCTTCAGTAATGCGGACGCTGTATCGATCCGTTGTGGTGAAGAAGGAGCTGAGCCGGAAGGCAAAGCTCTCAATTTACCGGTTGATCTACGTTCCCATCCTCACCTATGGTCATGAGCTTTGGGTTATGACCGAAAGGACAAGATCACGGGTACAAGCGGCCAAAATGAGTTTCCTCCGACGGGTGGCGGGGCTCTCCCTTAGAGATAGGGTGAGAAGCTCTGCCATCCGGGGGGAGCTCAAAGTAAAGCCGCTGCTCCTCCACATCGAGAGGAGCCAGATGAGGTGGCTCGGGCATCTGGTCAGGATGCCACCCGAACGCCTCCCTAGGGAGGTGTTTAGGGCACGTCCGACCGGTAGGAGGCCACGGGGAAGACCCAGGACACGTTGGGAAGACTATGTCTCCCGGCTGGCCTGGGAACGCCTCGGGATCCCCCGGGAGGAGCTGGACGAAGTGGCTGGGGAGAGGGAAGTCTGGGCTTCCCTGCTTAAGCTGCTGCCCCCGCGACCCGACCTCGGATAAGCGGAAGAAGATGGATGGATGGATGGATATATATATATATATATATATATATATATATATATATATATATATATATATATATATATATATATATATATATATATATATAAAATCCCCTGGATCTTGAAGATTATCCCCTGAAGAGCAGGGAAACCTGCGAAACAGGCTTCTAGGGATGAAATAGCCTCTGTGTGTTTTCCTGACCTAACATATATATATATATATATATATATATATATATATATATATATATATATATATATATATATATATATATATATATATATATATATATATATATATATATATATATATATATATATATATATATATATATACATATATATATATATATATATATATATGTATATATATATATATATATATATATATATATATATATATATATATATATATATATA
>NC_084736.1:48012285-48192285 GCF_033978785.1 Entelurus aequoreus
CCACTGTGTTACATGGCTTTCCTTTTAACAACACTCAGTAAACATTTGGGAACTAAGGAGACACATTTTTTAAGCTTCTCAGGTGGAATTCTTTCCCATTCTTGCTTGATGTACAGCTTAAGTTGTTCAACAATACGGGGGTCTCCGTTGTGGTATTTTAGGCTTCATAATGCGCCACACATTTTCAATGGGAGACAGGTCTGGACTACAGGCAGGCCAGTCTAGTACCGCACTCTTTTACTATGAAGCCACGTTGATGTAACACGTGGCTTGGCATTGTCTTGCTGAAATAAGCAGGGGCGTCCATGGTAACGTTGCTTGGATGGCAACATATGTTGCTCCAAAACCTGTATGTACCTGTCAGCATTAATGGCGCCTTCACAGATGTGTAAGTTACCCATGTCTTGGGCATGGGTAACTAATACAGGGCATGGGCACTAATACACACCCATACCATCACAGATGCTGGCTTTTCAACTTTGCGCCTATAACAATCCGGATAGTTCTTTCCCTCTTTGGTCCGGGCGACACGACGTCCACAGTTTCCAAAAACAATTTGAAATGTGGACTCGTCAGACCACAGAACACTTTTCCACTTTGTATCAGTCCATCTTAGATGAGCTCAGGCCCAGCGAAGCCGACGGCGTTTCTGGGTGTTGTTGATAAACGGTTTTCGCCTTGCATAGGAGAGTTTTAACTTGCACTTACAGATGTAGCGACCAACTGTAGTTACTGACAGTGGGTTTCTGAAGTGTTCCTGAGCCCATGTGGTGATATCCTTTACACACTGATGTCGCTTGTTGATGCAGTACAGCCTGAGGGATCGAACAGCTTACTGCACGTAAGCTCAGCTGCTTACATGCAGTGATTTCTCCAGATTCTCTGAACCCTTTGATGATATTACGGACCGTAGATGGTGAAATCCCTAAATTCCTTGCAATAGCTTGTTGACAAAGGTTTTTTCTTAAACTGTTCAACAATTTGCTCACACATTTGTTGACAAAGTGGTGACCCTCGGCCCATCCTTGTTTGTGAATGACTGAGCATTTCATGGAATGTACTTTTATACCCAATCATGGCACCCACCTGTTCCCAATTTGCCTGTTCACCTGTGGGATGTTCCAAATAAGTGTTTGATGAGCATTCGTCAACTTTATCAGTATTTATTGCCACCTTTCCCAACTTCTTTGTCACGTGTTGCTTGCATCAAATTCTAAAATTAATGATTATTTGCACACAAAAAAATGTTTATCAGTTTGAACATCAAATATGTTGTCTTTGTAGCATATTCAACTGAATATGGGTTGAAAATGATTTGCAAATCATTGTATTCCGTTAATATTTACATCTAACACAATTTCCCAACTCATATGGAAACGGGGTTTGTATTTTGTTTAATGTTTAATGTTTAATTATTTTTACTTTACAGCGTTTCATCAGGGAGAGCCATCTGCCTCAGAGGTTGTCAGCCGTGCTGTAGGGGCGCTTTGTGTCAGCGCCTGGTGGCCGTGGTCTGATGACCTCCTGGTGCAGATGGCTCCTGTGATAGTGTTTACTCAACTGGCTTCTCTGTACTTAAGTTAAAGTTAAAGCACCAATGATTGTAACACACACACTAGGTGTGGCGAAATTATTCCCTGCATTTGACCCATCACCCTTGATCACCCCCTGGGAGATGAGGGGAGCAGTGAGCAGCAGTGGTGGCCGCGCCCGGAAATACATTTTGGTGATTTAACCCCCAATTTCAATCCTTGATGCTGAGTGCCAAGCAGGGAGGTAATGGGTCCCGTTTTTATAGTCTTTGGTATGACTCGGCCGGAGTTTGAACTCACAACCTACCGATCTCAGGGCGGACACTCTAACCACTAGGCCAGTGGTTCTCAAATGGGGGTACGCGTACCCCTGGGGGTACTTGAAGGTATGCCAAGGGGTACGTGAGATTTTTTTTAAATATTCTAAAAATAGCAACAATTCAAAAATCCTTTATAAATATAAACAAATCTTTTTTTCCAAATAGTTCAAGAAAGACCACAACAAATGAGCAATCTTTTGCACTGTTATACAATTTAATAAATCAGAAACTGATGACATAGTGCTGTATTTTACTTCTTTATCTCTTTTTTTCAACCAAAAATGCTTTGTTCTGATTAGGGGGTACTTGAATTAAAAAAAAATTCACAGGGGGTACATCACTGAAAAAAGGTTGAGAACCACTGCACTAGGCCACTGTGTGCGCACGGTTATGGGGGATATGGGTCATTGGGATCTTGTCTTTAAGTCTGTAAAGCACTTTGTGTTGCATTTGTTTTATGTATGAAAAGCGTTTATGAGGTTTGATTGATTGACTGACTGTTTTTAAACTTTAAAATTAGTTAATAATACATCAAATATGATATTATCAAGCATTACAAACATGTCTTTCTGTTAAGATTATATAAATTTATTTCGCGTTATAGGAAGAGGTGGGGGGTGGTAGGGCGATGGGGGGGAGGGGGGGGGGGGATCATTTAGCAATGCAGTCTGCTGAAGATGATGAAAAGCGCCACTCCACATTAATGATGCTGTGATTAAACTTGGAATTGCCACAAAACACATTTTAGGATATTATACTCTCTACTGCCGTCTAGCGGTTAAAGTGGATAGTGCAACCCCCCAGTTCGTCACGTTTCATGTGTCAGGTAAACTGCGATGAATAGGGCCATATATATATATATATATATTTTGTTGTCCTGTCCGTCTTCATCATAATGTTTTGCCTGATTTACTTTACAAAAGAGAAGTGTGAGATACTTCTCTTGTTGCCTTATTTGTATTCGACTTTATTACATTTATTTGTATTATTATTTGGCGCAGCCGTACCGCAGCAGGAGGGGATAGAAAGAGAAAAAAAGGAAAACAGAGGGGGAAATTGCGGGGACAAGAGGAGGATAACACAGAGAGAAAACAACAAAAACAAACACAACAATAACAACAACAACAGAAAAGCATCAGTAAATACGATATGTACAAATATAGTAAAAGTGATAGCAAAGGAGCAGTTAGTAAGTCTAGTATTAATAACACAGAAATGACAATGAACATTATTACACTACAAATGGAGCAATACATATACCAATAGAAATAGCACTATTGATAATTAATAATAACAATAATTACCTCAATTATCAACAATACAATTGTTTCAAATGCAACAATACCTATATGTAATAACTTGAACTACAAAAGAAAGCAGATAAATGTAGAGGTATATTAATATTAATAGGGCCATATTAATCCCCTTTCCTACTGTAAAGGTGCAACTGTAAATAATTGTACTTTATTAAGTGTGAATATTGGTCTCAATGAATGTAGTGGCTTACTGTAATAAAACACCAGACTGCGTCTTTGACAGAAAAGTAAATATTTAGGGTAAAAAGGTAGTTTTTTCCTCTGCATGAGTGCAACAGGAGTCAGTGCATGTCACGTGTTGTAGTGGTTGTATGATACTGAATTACTGATATCTGCTTTTTTAATGTGTCATTGCAACATGAGCTGAAAGAAATGTTCCTAACCATGTGTGCACTTGAAGGACACCATTTTGAAATACAATTCACATGCACTCATATTCACATCTTGAATTATTTCCTTATGCATACTGCCAAAGGCTAATCTAACCTGAATTGCACTTCTGTTTGCAGGATGGAGTTTCAGCATGGGCTCGGCGTACCAGTTCCATAGTTGGAGGGTGTTTGTGGTCGTCTGCGCCCTGCCTTGTGTGTGCGCCGTGGTCGCACTTACCTTCATGCCTGAAAGCCCCCGATTTTACCTTGAGGTACAATTTCTTCCCCAATAATACACACAAATAGTCGAGCTGGAAATAGTTGCTTACTGCACATTTTTCCTGACTGCATCTGCATTATGTTGCATTATTTTCACAGATTCCCTCACTTTGCTGTGTCAGCATTGACATTCACGTGACATGCAATGCTACTACACTATGCTTATTAGTGAAGACTCACAAAATATATGCCTCGACCCACATAAAGCAGTAATGAGCAGTGAAAATACTGTACAGTCACAATTAGGTTCACTTATGTGATACTGCCTTGATAATAATGCTCAGTTGGGATTGACACTGTCAGAAATGCAATAATTCAACAATAGGGTTAAGCAGTTTATGATATAAATCATATATATTTGCCTGCTTGATCCTATCATTAAATCAGGATAACACACGTTGACACATTCTAGCTGTGATAGTGACAAGCGAAAGACTACGTGTCCTCCACGCATTGTAGCAAGTTAGCGGCTAACGCTCCTCCACAGTGTAAAGCTGCTTCTCAGTCAGCAATCCTCGCCTCCACGGCGACATGAATAATAATAAATAAACTATCATACGTTTTTTAGAAGTATCACTGAAGGACGAGGAATAGCTTAACATAGCGGTTAATATGCTAACCGCTAACCGCAAGCTAAACTCATAAAGGTAAGCAGAGGTGCGCGAATAGATACAAATACTGACAGTAATGATAACAAGTATAGTATGAATATATTTATAATGTATTTTTTTAATTATTAAACCATATTTTGCCGTTTTTATTATTGTTTACAAACTTAGGAAATAAGTCCCTAGACAAACGAGGGCTTTAAGGGGATAACAATATTTTAAATATTTAATTGATATTGTCAATTGTCAAATATTAAATAATTTAATGATCGTAAAAAATGTCAGTATCGGAATTGTTCTGACCAATACTGCTCCTGTAACACTAACTACTTGGTATGGGATCGGCACCTGTATTTGTATAATAAAAGTGCTTGTTACATTTTAACAAAAGTGTAGATATAAACATGTAACAAGAGAAAGTAACCAGATTTTACCATTAAATGAACAAGTAAATTAATAATAACAACATTGAAAAAAATAATACAACCACAAATGATCCAATGTGTTATTGCATACGTCTGCAGCCAAATTAGGAACCTTTGAAACCTGTTTTGAAATGCTTTTATCATCATTTACATACCAAATAGTATATTGTGATATACATCGTTACAGCAGGAGGCTGCAATACATATCGCTATTTAGATTATAGGCCATATCGACCGTCCCTACCTAACATGTTTATTATTGTAGTTTTACATCAATCAATCGAACTCGATTTATAAAGCGCTTTTCATACATAAAAGAAATACAACGCAAAGTGCTTTACAGAGTTAAAAACCATAACCCAGTGACCCATATACCCCATTATCACATACGTACGCACGGACACAGAAACCAAACACAAACACACACACAACATTCACACATATGCAACTATATGGACAAATGATTGCATGGCTGAGTACAGAGGAGACATGTGAGTAAACACTATCATAGGAGCCATATGCACCAGGAGGTCATCAGACCATGGCCACCAGGACGCTGACACAAAAGCACCCCCACAAGCACGGCCGATAACCCATGAGGCAGATGGCTCATCTGAGGAACGTTGGAAAATAAAAATAATAAAACTTGTAAAATAGTAAGAACCATGAGTAGAGATAAAGAATAAAATACAAGCAAGACATATGAAGATTCATAGAAAAAATAAAATGAATATACAGTTAATACATTGAACTAAATAAACTCTTGCATAACTAATAGGATAAAAACAAAATTCCAAATGACTTCAATACAATACTTAATATCGGGTAAAAGCCAAATCAAAAAGGTGGGTCTTAAGCCTGCTCTTAAAAACATGAACGCTCTCCGCAGCCCTGAGGTGCTCTGGCAAGCTGTTCCATAGACGGGGGCCATAATAGTGGAAAGATGTCATCCTGTGACTTTGTGTCCTGACTTTTGGAATAATTAGTAGATGAATGCCGGAGGATCTCTGGGCCCGGGAAGGGTCATTGGGTAAAAGCTAATCTGAAAGATAAGAAGGCCCAATACCATACAAACATTTATAAACTATAATAAGAATCTTATAATTGATCCTGAAACACACGGGGAGCCAATGCAGACATTTTAAACTGGTGTAATGTTAGCCCGCCTTTTGGTCTTCGTCAGGACACGTGCCACTGAATCTTGAAATAATTGTAAAGGTGCAATAACCTTTTTAGGAAGACCAGAAAGCAGGGCGTTACAATAATCTATACGACTTGCAGTACATTTGCTTGTACTGCATCATGCTGATGGCTCGTTGAAGGTAAACGTTTGGTCAAGGTTTAATTATTTATATCGCACAATTAAAAAAATCTACTCCCCTAAATTGCTGTACAAATTAAAACATATAATTAAAATCACATTTAGTACAAACAAGGCTATACATACGCAGCTAAATGAACCCAATAAAAACATGGCAAAAACTAAATAAGCAGTACAAATTAAAGTAAGGAATATCCATAAAATTAGTGAAAAGACATAAATAGAAACGTAGAAATGTCCAGCTCAGCTTGTGTTTAACGCCAATGCAAATACGTGTGTTTTTAAAGGAGATGTGAAATTCTCGAGAGATGTACTGAAGCAGCTCTGGGATTCAGAGGGAGTGCGTTCCAGACTTCAGGGCTTGCTTCCGCAAAAGCGGTCTCTCCCCCGGGGCTCATGTACAAAGCTTGCGTATGCACAAACACCTGCCGTACGCCACTTTTCACGGCAAAGATCAGTTGTGGGTACAGGCTGTGGATACATTAGCAACAAACAGAGGTGGTGCTGGGTAACAGTTGACAGAATCCTCAGACTGATCCATGAGGGACATATGAACAATTTCACATTCGGCCACATTTGATTTTAACAGATTGACGCAAGGACACAAAATCCACTTTTTTGTCAATGCATTTAATGCTTCACATTCATAATAATATTTGTGAGGACATACAGTATATTAATTTATCCAGGCGATCGTTTCTGTCAAGCGACGACAAACGAAGCGTTGTGGAAGACGCAGGATGTTGTTGTGATTTTAGGATGCAGACGAGCAGTGTGAGGTAAAAAGGGGTATTTATTAATTAAAGAGGAAAAAAACAAAAGGCGAGAGCAGAAAGGAAGTGCTCCAAACGGCCAGACTATGAAAGACACAAAACAAACTGCTGAAACCCAGCAAAACACTCACAGGAAATGTGGAGCAGACGGCGTCCACAAAGTAGGAGCGTAACATGGAAAAGGATCGTCCGTAGTCACCAGTGAACAGATAACACCATCATCGATGTCGCGACAACGCAGGTAGAAAAAGGATCAACTGAAATAGTCTTGATTGCAAACAGAAAACAGGTGAGGGGAAATGCTCCAGGACAGAAGTGAAGCAGCAACAAGAAAACACCAACAAAACCGGAAGAGCCGCCAAAATAAAAGCATAGGACAAGAATTAACACAAAACACTGACAAACCCCATCATAAAGGCACGGCCTGGTGTAACCAGCCGTGACAATTTCGCCACAATATTCCGTGACTCCAGCAGAAGCAGGTGGCAGCACACTAGAGCATCAAAATCTTTCATGTCCCTTTTTATAGCGCTGGCAGGTTAAAATGAAGAATAAGCTCGCGGGGACCAGCATGCATACTGTATGAACATATTTTGTTTTAAGTTACACAAATTATACTTCTATGAATCACTCACCCTTCTAAAATTTTACGTATATAATACGTAAAATGGTCGATGGTCGTCCGAGTGGAGCGTGCGTCTGTTTTGACGATGTGCAGCCATCTTCTTCTTCACTTTCTTTGTTCCCGATTGTACAAAAGACTGTCTTTGTAACGCTTTTCTTTTTGTGTCATTGGGTTGCTTGAGTGTAGTTCACTTTTACGACGCTGGAGGGGGCATTGAACGCATCATTTTTAAAAAAAATATATATATACTGTATATATATATATACATATATATATATATATATATATATATATAAATATATATATATATATATATTTTTTTATTATTTTAATTTTTTATAAACCTTTATTTATAATGTTCAACATTTACAAACAAGCATATAACATGTACAAAAACAGTCCAATATCAAGATCTGATAGCTCAGTTACAGCTCATTTTATTACCATATTATGTTGCACGATTGCACCAAGAAAAATTCCTAGTTTGTGAACCCGTTCTCAAACAATGGCAATAAAACCTATTCTGATTCTGATTCTGATTCCATACAGCGCCAGGGGGTTGTAAACTCAATAAAGCAACTAAAGTAGAATGCAAAATATATATATGTAGCAATGTGTAAAGCCATAGGCTCACACAAGTTCCGTAAATAGTCCAAATTTGAAGCACAGCATCATAGTTTTCACAGCTTTTTGGTTGTTAGATGTAGATAGCGTTTTAAAGTAAAATTCTAAATCTTTTTTAAAGGCACAAAAACAGGTGGGGTATTGAGCAACTTATATTTATGAATATAACACTAAGCCAATAGTATAATGAGGTTGCAAACGTAAAATTCCTTAATTAATCTGCAAGCTCTGAAAGTTACGGTGAACTTCGTTGTCAATTGTTTAATTGTCAGTGTGCGTCAATACAGAGTGAGTTACTTTATATACACTTTAATTTCACTTGCTATGTGCTTAAAACTGTACTGCAACTCATTTTGCCCGTTTTATTGTAGTCTAATGGCTGTTTGGCATCAAGTTCACCAGCTAACTGCTAGCTGAATATCATACCCTGGTTGGGGCCTGTTTTTGGCATTGGACATGTTTGAACTATATTGTTGTGATGCTATTTACATTTTGTTAGTCATTACATTACTTAGGGCTGAGATGTTCAAATGATGTGCATTTATGTACATGTATATAAGTGATTTATATTTCAACAGCCCTGTAGCAGACTTGTGCCTATATTTCATTGCATTGTGGTCACTTTAGTTGATTTACAATGATTGTATTTGTTTTGTATAGGAAACACACACAACTCATGCATGTCTTCAATAGACAGTCTAAACTACAAATCTGGACTTGGACAGTCTATTATTTCTCCTGCACTCGCCTGAACGCATAATTGCTATCCTGACCCGACACCCTGAAGTGATTGCTAATCCATATTAAACCAGTTATAGTCGTCACTACAATTATTATTATTATTATTATTTATTTTTTTGCCTTTGAGCTGTTTTTCGTAGCCATTTTCAGGCCATGTCCACACAAACACGGAGAGTTTCAAAAACACATATTTGGGGTTAAAACAATCTCCATCCACCCAAGTGTAGTTTCAAAACTCTATGTCTACACACAAACACATACACCTGCTGTCATGCACATTTTGTCCAATCAGAAGCCTGAAAAAAGCAGCAATATCTGACTTGGTGCAGCATTACACCTCCTATTATGTTTATTTTGATCGACTTTATATGTACAATGACATGTACATTATCTTTCAAACCAGCCTGCACGTGCACAGAGCCCTGGGAACATTATTAAAGAGTGAATGCACGCCTGTGCTGCTGAAAGCCAACACTCATAGAATTATAACGTGTTCAGCAACATGGTGTGTACATGTGCAGTGAGGTGTACATTATTTCTAAAATCAGCAAGCACTATCGAGCCAAGAAAACCATTTTGCATGTTTAAGGGAATTATAAAGCATTTAATCATGGATATAGTGATATGGTACATGTGTAATGAAGTGTATATTGTCTTTAACATCAGTACACACTACAAGGAGGACGCTACATTATGTTTTTTTTAGTTGCTTGGTTCCATCTACAAAAATGGAAGCAAGACACGTAAGTTAGCTTCATGATTTGTTGTTAAACAAGGACTAAAAACATAAGATAGTGTTGCACCTTTCTTATGACACAGAGCAAAAAGTCTTGCTTGTCAAAGTTGTCCCATCAGGTGGAGGTTTAACAGCGATCGTATGCAAAATAGCTGACTGTCATTAACGCCGGTGGGAGTGTCGCAAAGCCCATTTTGATGTGTCTATTTTAATAATGTTGACTGAAAATAGCAGCGTGTTTACGTTCAAACATACATTAAGTGTTCTTATAGTGTGTTTAAAGCCAGCAAGGCAGTGTTGTTCAGCTTGGAAATGACAACGCTCAACCGTGACGTCATCACAAGTCTCCGTTTGTGCCGTGTACACGCATACGCTAAGTGGAGAGTTTTGGAACGCTACACTTTGGCCAGCTTATGTAAAAGTCTGCGTTTCAAAGACGAAAGTATGCGTTTATTAGGTATCTGTGTTTGTGTGGACATGGCCTCAGTCACATGGATACTTTCAATATGATTTGCGTATTTATAAGGGGACGTGGTCTGGGCGTGCCAAGCCGTCATATACAATTAGATTGTGATGTAACAAAGAAATGTGCTTGGATTTGTGCGTGCAAACACTTTTATACACATGCATTTTTACTGGCATACACCGTTTTCTGGATTTCATCGTACATTCATTTTTTAGCAGGAAAGCCACCGAAATCATAAGGCCCCTGGTCTTCAGCTTCGAACTTGGACACTCTTAAAAAAAAAAACATTGATCAAGTTACTTCGGAGCTCAAGTAATCAAGTAAATAAGATAAACATGTTGGAGCCAACCCATGGAGAGATTTCAAAACACATAATCAAATCTTAAACTGAATTCTAAAAACAACATGCAGCCAATGGAGAGAAACGAGTGATGTGGTCACGTTTTGTCATTCCTGTGAACAGCCGTGCTGCTGCGTTTTGAAGTAAACAGCGATTAAAGGACTGAATAATGTCAAAGTACAATTAGTCACAGTAGTCCAATGCATGCACGGCTGTTTCTAACTCATTTGAGGGCAGGTATGGTTTGATCTTCCAAAGGAGTCTGAACTGGAAGAAAAAAGTATTTTTAACCACTGAGCTTGTTTGCTTCTTGTGTTTAAAAGAAGTATCGAAAAAAACACCAAAAGCCTGATCTACTAAAGGTTTGCATGTACTAAAACACGTACAAACTTGATAGCAAACGCAAAGCTGATCCACTAATCTTCTGCGCAGAGGATTGTGTCTCTTAAGTGACGAGAAGGGAGTGCAATCCAGTTATCATGTCTTCATGAATATGCAGACTGTATCATCAGAACGCCCACAATACTGGGAAGAAAAAAGCAAATATAATAATATTTGGTAGCACCCTCAGTGTGATCTGTCAAGACTGAAATTGTTCTGGAGCCGCTGTTTTGCGCCTTTATTTAGTAAAAGTATTATTTAGTACGCTTCTCAACACATATGAGTTGTCTAAAATAGAAATGTTAGACATATTGTCTATTCAGCAATATAATTTTATAGCTGCTGGATGACTTAAAGGGGCTTTATCATGCAAAACCAACTTTTCTTACCTATTGGTTCCTGCTGTTGTGTATTTGGGATCTGAATAAGTCACGAACATTTGAAGTCAAACCGTGGGGGCATTGCAGAAATATTTATAAAACAATCTTGACATACTTCCAGGAAACAAGCTCTTTGGAATTTTCCCATTTGGTGGCGGTTTTCCCAAGTGTGAAATCAGACATATATATTATAAATTTACCCAGATTGCTTTGCGCAAGTTCGCCATTATAGTCCGCGCTGTTTTCGGTCAGAAAGTGGCTTGAAAATGGTCTGTAAAACATTATCTATGCAAATTTTTTACCAAAGAACCACCTTTACGTGTTATTATCGTATTATTACTCAAGGAAGTGTTTTAGATGCAGAAAACAAATCATAATATGACGACCCCTTTAAGGGGAGGATTAAAACAAATTCTGTTAATGCGTTTTGGTGTGTGCCAGTGTTAATGACGTTCATTTTTTCAAACAATTTGTCATTTAGATTGAGAAAGTTTATGGACATCCAGTCTTTTAACTCTTGTCTGTGTTTAAGTTCTGTTTCACGTGAGTCCATATTGAAATTTAAAGATAAACACATTTGCACCTCAATTGCAAAGAAATAAAAAGGGGCTTTAAGTTTTTTTTTATTCATTTATCCCAGCTGCAGCATGTAGAGGGAGAACAATACTCGGCCCAAAATAGAGCCTTGAGGGACCCCACATGTTGGAGAAGCTTTTTTTGAAGAAAAATGTCCAATGTTGACAGTGAAAAACATGTCTGTCAAATAAGATTGGAAACCACCTTAGGACAGTGTCTTTAAGTCCCGCACTAACTTAAAGGAGCCATATGTAATAATGTGGTCAGGAATGGTACTGCAATCACGGTCAAAATTCTGTAGTCCCCTCCCTCTCTTCCTGACTGATGTTGCCAGATACGCAGCCGAATCCAGCTCGATCGACTGGGCTACTCCAAGGAACTTCAAACTTCCATTGCTTACTAGGGGCTGAGGTGCTGGGACCATAATAGCTGAATAGACAAACATTTTGTCAATAACAAATCTCTAACCAACACATTTTACACAGAAATCAGGCTGTTTTCAGGAAGAAGTACGTGATGCCTGCGTACAATATCACAACAAATGGCAATCATATGGTTATTGTCAGTACTATCAGAAAACAAGGACTAAAACCAACTACAACAATTACTAGTAATGGTTATACTGGTGAAAATAAGTAGAGCATGCTTAGCAGCCTAATGTACGCCCAAAACTAAACAGGAGACATTTTACCAATGCGTATAGGCTACAAGAATGAAGAATTATTTTATCATGTAATTTGGCTGTCTCCATATGTTTCACTTTGCCATGATGACAGCCGTGCTAATGTTGGAACCCATTTCCTCAGCATATCAGCATATTGAGAACGATATAGGCACTGATACTACCCATATCCTCATAGGTTTTATTTGTCGAAATATATTTTGCCCTGTTAGTTCCAATACACATCAACATACAGGCTAACAGGCATGTATTTCCCCCGTTAACCTATATGTCGATGTGTCATTGACCGGGCTAGCATGTTAAGCATTACACTAGGAGCTAAGCACCATCACACAGCATTCGTTGCACGAACATACTAGCTTTGTTAGACACGATCATAGACTGTATTGGTCAATATAGTTTACATACCAAATGTCCATTTCCATTTATTACAATTAATAGGAAAACGTAAATGCCTGACTTACCTATCAAGGCAAAAATTAGCAAGTTTGGCGTCAGATGAAAAAATAATCTCCGCCTTCAATCGTTTCCATCTTTCAACGGCATCCCCGATACAAATCCTTGTTTTGTTCCTGGCTTTGTCATGAATAAGTCGAGAATCGTAGCGAGGCCTTTTAGATTTACTAAGGTCTGACATGTTTAGTAACTTTACCAGTGGCAGTAGCTAGACGAAGATGGCGGTGCGTAACTGGCAACCTGGATATGACACACTCACTGACTTTTTAATTGGTCAAACGGTACAGGGCGGGGCATCGAAATGAAAACAATAACAATACTTTGGGGCTGTAAATCTAATTTTGAAACAAGCATATCGCGGCTGAACTACTGTTATCAGTTATAGAGTTATTCAAAAAGAACATGATTCATTCATGTATTTTTACATATCAGGGCCATCTAATGACTTAAGATTAATCCTTACATATGGCTCCTTTAAGACGTGATGTTAAAATGCTGTGGTCAACAGTGTCGAATGCCGCTGTCAAATCAACAAGCACCAGCACAGCTGAACTATTAAAAGCGTCAGCTATTTAAAGTGATGACATTTTAAACCTGATTGAAATTTTCCACAGATGTCACTTGAAATTCAGTAGGAAGAGGATTCATATGGCCCCATTTGTTGCGGGTTACCTGGCGCATGAAACGTCACAAATTGGGGGTTGCACTATCCACTTTAGCCGCCAGATGGCAGTAGAGTGTTGAGTTTTACGGCACTTTCCATCATTTTCAGCAGACTGCATTGCAAAATTATTACCCCCCTTTCCTCTCAGGAGAGATCCACCCAGGAACGGGGCTGTATGAATCCCTTCCCTACTGTAGGGCGCGATTGGACTCGAGTATAGACCACATTCTGTCGTATTTGGATAAAAACGGTTGCTTAGAGATTGGCCGGCAGTTTGACAGATCCAAGACAAGATTTTTTGCATGTGTACCTACTTAAATGTAATTGCACAAGGCAAACTGTTGCTGTCGCCTAGTGACAAACATGTTTTTCTCTCTCTCTGTCTTTGCCCGCTGTCAGGTGGGGAAGCACGACGAAGCCTGGATGATCCTCAAGCAAATCCACGACACCAACATGAGAGCACGCGGGCAGCCCGAGAAAGTCTTCAGCGTGAGTTTGTGTTTGATTTTTCCTCGGAGCTGCTCTGCCTTTGCCTTCTTGGAAGGAAGCAAAGAGGCTTATTTTTTTTTTTTGCCACCACTAGGACACGTTTTAACACACGCTGGCTCCCTTAGCTGTTCTGTGTCATTCAGGATTATTTGCAGCTTGAACTGCATGTTAAGTAGTCATTGATGATTGAGTTGTGTGTGTGTATATATATATATATATATATATATATATATATATATATATATATATATATATATATATATATATATATATATATATATATATACAGTACAGGCCAAAAGTTTGGACACATCTTCTCATTCAATGCATTTTCATGACTATTTACATTGTAGATTGTCACTGAAGGCATCAAAACTATGAATGAACACATGTGGAGTTATGTACTTGACAAAAAAGGTGAAATAACTGAAATCATGTTTTATACTCTAGTTTCTTCAAAATAGCCACACTTTGCTCTGATTACTGCTTTGCACACTGTTGGCATTCTCTCGATGAGCTTCAAGCTTTTTAATTTTCCTGAGGGAACCCTCCTGAAGGAATCAATAAAGTACTATCCATCTAAGATGTAGTCACCTGAAATGTTTTTCACTTCACAGGTGTGCTTGAAGCACACCTGTGAATGTGTCCCGTGAAAAACTGTCCGACCGGAACTCTGTAATAACTAAAGTTCCGTGTGTGAAACATGTAAGTAAACCCACTACACCGGTATGTTTTAGCGCTTCAATAGCGAGATATAAGTTAGAACTTTACGCTACTTTATATTACAAATGGGCGCAGCAGAGGATGAATGTCCCATAACAAGAAGTCAGCACGGACTACAATGGCGGACACGCGCAAAATGTGTCAAGTACCAAAATATGATTCTGAAGTACCTACAAAATTAGCTACAAAGCTAACATGTTAGCATGCTAACAGATCACGAATCATGCGTCTCACCTAGAAAATTGATTGCTGAGGACATACTTTGACAAGTTGGTACACTTTGACAGCCATTTAAGACCTGAAAATGGCGAGAGGGTCTTTTTGTGTCGAAAAAGATGGATGTATGCAACAATTCATAATGCTTTTCAACACACTTTTGCTTATTGTCATTGTTTACTTTCACAGGTGAACAGGATAAAGATCCCAAAGCAGCTTGATGAATTGGTTGAAATGGAGTCACAGTCTGGAAATCCAGTTTCCAAAGCTATCTTCCGGATGAAGGCTGAAATCCACGGGGTGTGTTTTTCTCTCACCTGTTTATTTTCAACAATTTAGTCAGGATAAAAAAATGCATATTTTGAATAAAACCCTTTGCTGTCCGTCACAGTCCAAATAGCTCTGCACTGTAGTTGGCACCCCATATCATTGCAACTATTAAAATAACACTGGAATTGAGCCGTAAACATTTTCGTTTTTAGGTTATTCTAAAATACATTTTGTGACTAGTGACGTCATCCAGCCCCCCCACCTTGTCACAATCTTTCCAGAACTTGTCCCAAACGTTTGTACTACATTTGTGCTGCAAATGTTTTCAACGCAATAATATTCACAACAGGCCCCCAACTATGTCAACATTTCCCCAAACGTATCCCCTTTATTTGTGCTATGTTTGTGCTGCAATTCTTTTTACTAATTATTTTAGTTTTTAGGTTAAATAATGATTTATTATTCATAACCACCAAGTAAAAATCCCCCCAAACATTCCCATTTATTTTTTGTGCTGCACATTTTTTTTCTAACTATTACATTTTTTACTTTAACATTTTATGTTTCATACCCAGCCCCCCCCCCACCTTGTCAAAATCTCCCCAAACTTCTTCCAAACATTTGTGCTGGTTTGTGCTGCAGCATTTTTTTTGTCTAACTATTATAGTTTCCAGCACCCCCGCTGTAATGTGTTATAACAAACCCCCAAACCTTGTCAAAATCTCCCCGAACTCATCCCATGTGTGTGCTACAATTTTTGTCCAAAAATTATAGATTTTATGTTAACGTTTTATTATTCATAACCAGACCCCCCGCCCCACCCACACACACACACATTGTCAAAAAATTGTCTAACTTATTGCAGTTTTTATGTCATTAACATATAGTTTTTATGTTATTAAGTTTTATAGTTTTTATGTTGTCAACGTTTTATAGTTTTTATTGTTATGTCGTACTGGGGAAGGAGACGGCACGACAACAGGATATCAAGCTCAATAGGTTTTATTGTGTGCTTGATGAGTGAATGGAGTGTGTATGCTACTATATGTGTTTGCATGAGAAAACTATGTGAGTGAATTTCACCATATAAATACCGTAAGGGGTGTTGAGGTGCGTGTGGAATGAAAAGCATCCAAGTCCAAAGGGAATGATCCAAAAGGGTGTCCAAGGTCCAAGCGGGGTCGTTGCAGGAGGGCGAAATCCAGAAGTCCAAAACAGGGTCAAGGGTCGGGGAGAGCAAGCAGAGTCCAGGAGGGAAATATGGCAGCAGAGGGATACAGCGAGGCTGGGACACGTGTACTGTGGGGAGGAACGAAAGACAACACTGGGATCAGGAAATGAGGCACAAGGAAAAAGAGCGAGAGCTGGAGGGAAGTCAGATACGTGAGGCTTACTGCGAGCAGAGCGACGTTCCGACGACGAGGAGTCAGTGTCGGGGCTCTTTATACTGTCGTCCCTCATCAAAGCCAGGTGCGTTGTTAGTAGAGTGTCTCCAGCTGCGGCGGAGTGTGGGCGCGGTCTGCGTGATGAGCGCGGGGGCGTGTCTGGTGCTCACAGCGGAGCCTCTGAGCGCTCCAGTAGCAGAGGGAAGCAAGGAGCGCGCGTGTGCCGTAACAGTGCCCCCCCACTTATGTGAGGCCCCCGACGAGCGCCGAAGGGCTCCAGGGTTGGCCTGATAGAATTCCTTAAGAAGGCCGGGGTCAGCAAGGTAGGAAGCAGGGACCCAAGACCTATCCCCAGGTCCATAACCCTCCCAATCTACCAAATAAACTAACCCCCTCCCCTGCCTACGGACCCCGAGGATTTCCTTAACTGTCCAAACAGGATCACCATTGTCCAAAATTCTAGGAGGGGGAGGGATGGGGTCAGGGGAGGAGAGTGGAGAACTAGAAACAGGCTTTATCTGGGAAACATGGACTACTGGGTGACGTTTAACTGAAGGTGGCAAAGATAATCTGACTGCAACAGGGTTGATGATAGCCTCAATAGTGAAGGGTCCTACAAAGCGGGGTGCGAGTTTACGTGATGGTACCTGTAGATGAAGGTCCTTGGTACGTAGTAGTACTTGTTGGCCTGGAGAGTAAACGGGGGCCGGAATGCGTCTCCGGTTGGCACTGTTGCACATTCTTTCGGAAGATCTAAGCAGAGAAGCACGGGCTGCTTTCCAGACCTGGTGACACTTCTTGATATGTTTGCGAGAGGAAGACACAGACGCTTCAATCTCCTGTTGGGGGAAACATAGGGGGCTGGTAACCAAGGGAACACTCAAATGGCGATAACCCAGTAGCTGAACTCTTCATGGAGTTATATGCAAATTCGACCCATGGCAGGAACTTGCTCCATGAGGATGGTTGGCGAGTGGAAATGCAGCGCAACATGGTCTCCCCACTCTGGTTAGCCCTCTCTGCCTGACCATTACTCTGCGGATGATAACCAGAAGTGAGGCTGACCGTGGCCCCAATTCCCTTGCAGAAGGCCTGCCACACCCTGGATGTGAACTGGGGGCCACGGTCCGAGACAATATCCACCAGGATGCCATGTTGTTTAACAATGTGGGTGGTAAGAAGGTCAGCAGTTTCAGATGAAGATGGAAGTTTGGGAAGGGGAACAAAATGTGCAGCTTTGGAAAATCGGTCAATAAAGGTGAGTATGGCGGTATTACCTTGGGACAGAGGAAAACCAGTGATGAAATCCATAGAAATGTGAGACCATGGGCGACTGGGGACAGGGAGAGGACACAGCAGTCCTGCCGGCGGTCTGTGGGATGGTTTATTTCTAGCACAAGTACTGCATGCGGCGATAAACTCACGGGTATCCTTAGCCATGGATGGCCACCAGAACCGCCGGCGGATGAAGGAAAGAGTGCGTTGGAATCCCGGATGACAGGAAAAGACACTGGAATGCCCCCACTCCAAAACTTGAGGATGTAGTTCGCGATGGACGAATAGTCTGTTGGGAGGTCCGCCTCCTGGTCCTGGTCTCTCGCTCAATGAGTCTTGGACAAGACCCTCCACTTTCCAAGTGACCATGCCGATAATCCTGGAGGGAGGAAGAATGGATTCTTCTGGAGTACTATCAGTGGTTTCTTCCGAGAACTGGCGAGAGAGTGCATCAGCTTTGGTGTTACAGGATCCTGGTCTGAAAGAGAGAACATAATTGAAGTGACCAAAAAATTGAGACCAACGGGCCTGCCGATCATTTAGTCTTTTGGCTGATCGGACATGAAGAAGGTTTCGGTGATCAGTGAGAACTTGAAATTGATGTTTAGCCCCTTCCAACCAATGTCTCCACTCCTTTAATGCCTTGTAGACAGCAAGTAACTCCCGGTTACCGGCATCATAATTACGCTCAGCAGAGGATAAACGTCTAGAAAAAAATGCACAAGGATGGATCTTGCTGTCCAGTTTGGAGCGTTGCGAAAGAACTGCCCCAACTCCGGAATCAGATGCATCAACCTCAACAATGAAGGGGCAGTCTTGATCCGGATACACAAGGATGGGTGCAGAGACGAAGCTCCTCTTCAGGCACCAGAATGCCATACCTGCTTCACGGTTCCACTGAAAAGGTCTGTTGGTTGATGTAAGTGCATGAAGGGGTGCGGCCAACTTACTGAAATCCTTGATAAATCTTCTGTAAAATCCAGCAAATCCCAGAAAACGACGTAATTCGGTACGAGAAGAGGGTTGAGGCCATTCCACCACCGCAGTCACTTTCTTTGGATCAGCCTTGATGTGTCCCTTTTCAATGACAAAGCCGAGAAAATCAACTGACGAGGAATTAAACTCACATTTTTCAGCCTTGACAAATAGGCGGTTCTCCAGTAATCGTTGAAGTACGAGACTGACGTGGTGCTGGTGTTCCTGAGGATCTTTGGAAAAAATGAGTATGTCATCCAGGTAGACTACAACAAATCGATCAATCATATCCCTAAGAATGTCATTAACAAGGGCCTGAAAAACAGCAGGAGCATTGGTCAGTCCAAAAGGCATAACCCTATATTCAAAATGACCCAGGTGAGTATTAAATGCTGTCTTCCACTCATCTCCCTCCCTGATGCGGACCAGATGATACGCATTGCGAAGATCTAACTTGGAGAAGATGGTGGCAGGGGTGAGAGGTTCAAATGATGAATTAAGCAGAGGTAGAGGATACTTGTTCTTGATGGTGATACCGTTAAGTTGACGGTAGTCGATGCAAGGACGAAGTGACCCATCCTTCTTGCTCACAAAGAAAAATCCAGCGGCGACAGGTGATTTAGATGGTCTGATGATTCCAGAAGCAAGAGACTCAGATGTAATCCTTCATAGCTTGTTTTTCAGGGAGGGACAAATTATACAATCGACTGCTAGGGAGGGCTGCATTAGGGATGAGGTCGATAGTGCAGTCGTAAGGTCTGTGAGGTGGCAGAGTCAGGGCTTGTTCCTTACTGAAAACGGTGGCTAAATCGTGGTAAACTTTAGGGACTCGGGAGAGGTCCACCGTTGGTGACGCTGGCCTAGGGCTTTCGGAATGAACTACTGCAGATTTGAGACAATGAGCATGGCAGTGATTACTCCAAGCCAGAATCTTGCCAGTAGACCAGGAGATGTGGGGATCATGTTGAACTAGCCAAGATCGGCCTAGGACGAGGGGGGCTGCTGGAGCGTCCAAAACCCAGAAGCTGATGGTCTCTGTGTGGTTGCCAGAAAGAGTAAGGGACAATGGTTTAGTACGATATTTGATAGGGCCCAAAGGGTGACCATCTAGAGCCTGGGCAGAGACAAAAATTTCTAAAAGGTACTAATGGAATAAACTTTTCTTTGGCGTACCTTAAGTCCATGAAACTTTCATCGGCTCCGGAGTCCAGGTAAGCGTCCATAAATAACGTCCTAGCTTCCCAGGTCAAGCTAGCGGGGAACAAAATACTGGGGTTCCTCCTGGAGGGAGTCGTGGGGATTGTAGTTTGGCTCACCAGGATCCCCTTGACTGGTGAGCCCGATCTTTTGGCCGAAGAGTGCAGTCACGTATCAGATGATCTGCCCGACCACAATAAAGACAGAGTCGGAGTTGGAACCTCCGTTCTCGTTCCTCAAAGGATAGTTGAGACCTGCCAATCTGCATGGGTTCTTGAGGTGCGGTAAGAATCGGTCTTATGGTGACAGGACTTCGGGTGAAGGGACGATTAGTAGACCCAGAGACTCTAGCAGAAGCAGTGTTGCCAAAACTGATCTCCCTCTCCGCCTCACGTTCCAAAAGTCTTTGGTCAAATAGAAGGGCTAATTCAATGAGGTCTTGACAGTTAGCAGGTCTGTCTCGCAACAAACCGTCCTTAATAGACTCATTGAGTCCTCTACGATAAGCGCTTTGCAGTGCCTTGTCGTCCCATCCACTCTCTGCCGCCAGGGTTCTAAACTCCAAGGTATAAGAAGCCACTGATCCCTGTCGCATGGAATGTAGTTTAGAAGCGGCATCTCCGCCATTAGCAGGATGGTCATATACAGCCAAAAATTCTTTGCGAAAAGCCGCAAAATTGGTGCTTATTCCAGAATTATTACTGAGAGCAGAAGTGGCCCATTTCAGCGCTGGCCCGGATAGTAGGGAAAATATAAAGGCAATTTTAGCACCGTCATTAGCATAACGTGAAGGTTGGTGTAGAAACATGAACTCACATTGAACCAAGAAGCCACGACAGTCTTCAAAATTTCCCTCAAAATTTTTAGGGCTAGCTATCTTAGGTTCCCGGAGGGGTGTAGCTCCCCCGGTGGCGAGTGTGTTGGGTGGGCTAATGACAGGTGTGGGGGGTGTCACCTGACCAGTGCTGAGGTTGTCGATTTTGGACAACAGGCTGGCGAAAGCAACGTCCAATTTGTCCTCCAGGGTGAAAAAACAGATCTGGTGTTGTTGGATGGCACACTGGAGTGAGGACAAGTCTGCACTGGGGGAAGTCCTAGCCAGAGGTCCATGCGAAGACTTAGGAGTGCCGTCTGGTTCCATTGTGGTCGGAACGTACTGTTATGTCGTACTGGGGAAGGAGATGGCACGACAACAGGATATCAAGCTCAATAGGTTTTATTGTGTGCTTGAAGAGTGAATGGAGTGTGTATGCTACTATATGTGTTTGCATGAGAAAATTATGTGAGTGAATTTCACCATATAAATACCGTAAGGGGTGTTGAGGTGCGTGTGGAATGAAAAGAATCCAAGTCCAAAGGGAACGATCCAAAAGGGTGTCCAAGGTCCAAGCGGGGTCATTGTAGGAGGGCGAAATCCAGAAGTCCAAAACAGGGTCAAGGATCGGGGAGAGCAAGCAGAGTCCAGGAGGGAAATATGGCAGCGGAGGGATACAGCGAGGCTGGAACACGGGTACTGTGGGGAGGAACGAAAGACAACACTGGGATCAGGAAATGAGGCACAAGGAAAAAGGCAAAAGAGCGAGAGCTGGAGGGAAGTCAGATACGTGAGGCTTACTGCGAGCAGAGCGACGTTCCGACGACGAGGAGTCGTCAGCGTCGGGGCTCTTTATACTGTCGTCCCTCATCAAAGCCAGGTGCGTTGTTAGTAGAGTGTCTCCAGCTGCGGCGGAGTGTGGGCGCGGTCTGCGTGATGAGCGCGGGGGCGTGTCTGGTGCTCACAGCGGAGCCTCTGAGCGCTCCAGTAGCAGAGGGAAGCAAGGAGCGCGCGTGTGCCGTAACATTTATGTTATTAACGTTTTATAGTTTTTATGTTATTAACGTCTTGTTATTATTTCAAGCAGCCCCCCCAACCTTGTCAAAATCTCCCCAAATTTGCATGTGCTGGTTTGTGCTGCAAAAATGTTTTTGCCTAACTATTATAGTTTTTTGTTATATATGTTAGTTTTTATGATATTAACGTGTTATTACTCATAACCATACCCTCGTCCCCCACACACTCACCTTGTCAACATCTTCCCAAACTTGTCCCAAACGTTTGTAATACGTTTGTGCTGATGTGTGCCCCAATTTTTTTTTGTCTGACAATCATAGTTTTTATGTTTTTAATGATATATAGTTTTTATGTTATCGACGTTTTATAGTATTTATGTTATTAACCTGTTATTATTTCAACCAGCCCCCCAACCTCGTCAAAATCTCCACACATTTGCATGTGCTGGTTTGGGCTGCAAAAATGTTTTTGTCTAACTATTATAGTTTTTTGTTTTATATGTTAGTTTTTATGGTATTAACGTGTTATTACTCATCACCAACACCGCCCCCCACACACGTTGTCAACATCTTCCCAAACTTGTCCAAAACATTTGTAATATGTTTGTGCTGATGTGTGCCGCAATTTATATTTTTTTATGTTATTAACTTGTTATTATTATAACCAACCCTCCGAACTTGTCAAAATCTCCCCAAACGGATCCCATGTTTGTGCTACGATTGTGCTTCAGAAGTGTTTTGTCCAACTATTATAGTTTTTATGCTAGTATCGTGTTATTACTCATAACCAGCCCCCCCACCCCCCCCCCCCCCCCACCCCACACACCCCTCTTTTTTTGGTATTTTCCTGTAGCAGTTTCATGTCTTCCTTTGAGCGATATTTCCCACATCTACTTTGTTTTAGCAATCAAGAATATTTCAGTTGTTTTTATCGTTCTTTGTGGGGACATTGTTGATCGTCATGTCATGTTCGGATGTACATTGTGGACGCCGTCTTTGCTCCACAGTAAGTCTTTGCTGTCGTCCAGCATTCTGTTTTTGTTTACTTTGTAGCCAGTTCAGTTTTAGTTTAGTTCTGCATAGCCTTCCCTAAGCTTCAATGCCTTTTGTTAGGGGCACTCACCTTTTGTTTATTTTTGGTTTAAGCATTAGACCCCTTTTTACCTGCTCACTGCCTCCCGCTGTTTCCGACATCTACAAAGCAATTAGCTACCTGCTGCCACCTATTGATATGAAAGAGTATAACATAGTTACTCTGCCGACCTGTAGACAGCACCGACATTCAACAACAACACATAATTTGCAGACTATAATTACTGGTTTGCAAAAAATATTTTTAACCCAAATAGGTGAAATTAGATAATCTCCCACGGCACACCAGACTGAATCTCACGGCACATGTGCGCCGTGTCACAGGGGTTGAAAAACACTTGATTAGGACACCTGATTCTGATCAGTTCCAGTACTCTGGAATGCCCTCCCGGTAACAGTTAGAGATGCTACCTCAGTAGAAGCATTTAAGTCCCATCTTAAGGCTCATTTGTATACTCTAGATTTTAAATAGACCCCTTTTTAGACCAGTTGATCTGCCGTTTCTTTTCTTCTCTCCTCTGCTCCCCTCTCCCTTGGGAGGGGGAGTTGCACAGGTCCGGTGGCCATGGATGAAGTGCTGACTGTCCAGAGTCGGGACCCCGGGTGGACCGCTAGCCTGTGCATCGGTTGGGGACATCTCTGCGCTGCTGACCCGTCTCCGCTCGGGACGGTTCCTGCTGGCCCCACTATGGACTGGACTCTCGCTGATGTGTTGGATCCACTGTGTTTCACAATATTATGTCAGACCCACTCGACATCCATTGCTTTCGGTCTCCCCTAGAGGGGGGTCGTTACCCACATATGCGGTCCTCTCCAAGGTTTCTCATAGTCATTCACACCGACGTCCCACTGGGGTGAGTTTTTCCTTGCCCGTATGTGGGCTCTGTACCGAGGATGTCGTTGTGGCTTGTGCAGCCCTTTGAGACACTTGTGATTTAGGGCTATATAAATAAACATTGATTGATTGATTGATTGATTGATAAAAACTAATAATAAAACAGACAAAAACATTTTGCAGCACAAACGTAGTAGTTTGGAATAACTTAAAAACCATAATGACACAAATAAAAATGTTATTTTAATAATTGCAATGATAATGGGGGCCAACTTCCCACAGGTCAGTGCCTGTATGCCCAAGATTAGAGTTGTGATTGTCTCTTGTCTCTCTTCAGATCTACTTGAATCTCATGAAGTGTTTCAACTACCCAATGCGAGAAAACATGATACGACTGGCCATAGTGTGGTTCACACTGTCCTTCGGGTGAGCGCTGCACCGTAATGTCATTTGTGCTGTAGAGGAATCAAGTGCATTTTTAATAGCACCAGGCTTGTGGACTCCTTGCATTTCTGTCATTTTGAGCTTGTCGCTCTGAGAAGATGCACGTCGGCACAATCGATCACACTCTTGGGATCAATATTCCCCAGTGTGAGCAGCGACGTCACTGAACTGACGGCTGTTGGGGAATTAAACACACTGGAACTGGCATTGTCTTCATACCGTAAATATTCTGTTTTTCGCAGGTATTATGGTCTGTCGGTGTGGTTCCCTGATGTCATCAAACATCTCCAGGCGGACGAGTATGCCTCCAAAGTACAAATGCATAACAACGAACGCATCGAAGACTTCACTTTCAACTTCACGCTGGAGAACCAGATACACAAAAACGGCCTTTTTATTAATGATCGGTAAGCCATTTGAATCAGTGTTACTTATGTACAGTGGTACTGGGCAAACGCCAAATGTAATTGCCTAAAGCAGAGGTCTTCAACAGGGGGTCCACACTGGTACTGCAGGGGGGTCATGAATTTTTTTGGTTGATTATTTTATAATATTTTTTTTTATCAAACTCTGTTTATATAGCACTTTTATACACAGGCAAATAGCAAACAAAGTGCTGTACGAAAAAATAACATGAAGAGAAGAAAACACACAGACACAGACATACACAGACACACACACACACACACACAGTGGCTAAATGCCGCCTCACCGTGGGTCTTTGTTCCCATATTAGATCACCCATGCAATTTTTCCGCTGGTTTAAATGTATTAAATACACATTACCATTGCTCCAACAGAATGAAGTGTAGTTTAAAAATGGCAGTGACATGGCCACTCACTGCAGATTTCAAATAGAAACTTAAATATATAATTAAAACAGTAATTCCCTGTAAGAAGCTACTTTTTACCCAAGCTTTGAACCTTGCATCTTATACAAAGGCTAATCTATGGATTTTTCTTCGCTAATGGCTAAATTATAAAATGTACTAAGCAAAGAAATTAAACAGTGTACTAAAATGATCCACTTTAAGAAAGTGTTCAAACTCAAAGTACAAGGAAGAAAAATCTTTAAAAAAGGAGAAATTATTTTTCATTTTATTAAGGATGAATAAAGACTTCAACCACTTTTCTGTTTTGTTTGATCAGCCGTTTTACTGCCGTGTTACAAGCACAGTTTGGAAACAATTAAGGTATGTAAATAAACATATACAAAATATTTATATGTAAATATCTAATTTCACAATCTACCAGTATACAGTACAGGCCAAAAGTTTGGACACACCTTCTCATTCATTGCGTTTTCTTTATTTTCATGACTATTTACGTTGTAGATTGTCACTGAAGCCATCAAAACTATGAATGAACACATGTGGAGTTATGTATTTACCAAAAAAAGGTGAAATAACTGAAAACATGTTTTATATTCTAGTTTCTTCAAAATAGCCACCCTTTGCTCTGATTACTGCTTTGCACACTCTTGGCATTCTCTCGATGAGCTTCAAAAGGTAGTCACCTGAAATGGTTTTCACTTCACAGGTGTGCTTGAAGCTCATCAAGAGAATGCCAAGAGTGTGCAAAGCAGTAATCAGAGCAAAGAGTGGCTATTTTGAAGAAACTAGAATTTGGCCTGTACTGTATATCTGCGGCTTATAATGCACTGCGGCTAATACCGTATTTTCCTAACCATAGGGCGCACCGGATTATAGGGCGCACTGCCGATGAATGGTCTATTTTTTATCTTTTTTCATATATAAGGCGCACCGGATTACAGGGCGCATAAAAGGAGTCATATGTATATATATTTTTTCTAAATTGAAAACACTTCTTTGTGGTCTACATAACATGTGATGGTGGTTCTTTGGTCAACATGTTGCATAGATTATATTTCACAGATCATCTTCAAGCCGCTTTCTGACAGTCAACTTCCGGATGCGCCGTTTTGTGGGCGGTCTTATTTACGTGGCTCACCTTCGGCAGCGTCTTCTCCCCGTCATCTTTGTTGTAATAATAATAATAATAATAATACCTGGGATTTATATAGCGCTTTTCTAAGTACCCAAAGTCGCTTTACATGTTAAAAACCCATCATTCATTTACACCTGGTGGTGGTAAGCTACTTTCGTAGCCACAGCTGCCCTGGGGTAGACTGACGGAAGCGTGGCTGCCAATTTGCGCCTACGGCCCCTCCGACCACCACCTATCACTCATTCAACATTCATTCACCGGTGTGAGCGGCACCGGGGGCAAGGGTGAAGTGTCCTGCCCAAGGACACAACGGCATGGTAAGAGGCGGGGAGCGAACCTGCAACCCTCAGGTTTCTGACACGGGCGCTCTACCCACTACGCCATGCCGCCATGTAGCGGTGTAGCGTGCAAGGACGGGAGTGGAATAAGTGTCAAAGGATGGAGCTAACTGTTTTAATGACATTCAGATTTTACGTAAATCAATAACAGAGCAGCATCTCCTCATCTCTCCTCAAACAACCACACCGGAAATGTGTCCTGTAACAAACTGTCCGACCGGAACTCTAATAACCAAAGTTCCGTGGGTGAATAATGTAAACTCACTACACCGGTATGTTTTAGCGCTTTCATGGCGAGTTTACTGACAGATATAAGTATGAACTTTACACTACTTTATATTAGAAATGGCAACAGTGGAGGATGAATGTCACATAACAAGATAGAGAAAAAGAAGAAGCTTATACTAATTTTCAGGATTTATGCAGATCACAAATACAGATCAGCAGGTACCAGAAGGTAAGAAAAATTGCTTTTGCATAATATTGCGAAACAAAACGCCAGATAATATGTCTTACCTTATACACACACCATAATAATACTCGTATGTTTAATGCGCCGACAATCCTTCAAGCGGTGCGGCTTCATAGCTTACTAAAGTCGTACTAAAACATTTTGATAGATTTTTGAGCACTGTGTGTAATGTTCTATATTTTCAATTTAACATTTAAAATGTTGGTGTTTACTTGAGACCCATCGTATTGCAGCCTACACTTAACTATTATGTGTGACTGCCATCTACTGGTCACACTCATCATTACATCATGTACCAAATAAAATAGCTTCGAGGTGGGTAAGCTCAACCAAACGTATTCCTTACATTAGGTGCACCGGGTTATAAGGCGTGCTGTCGAGTTAAAAAATTAAAATAAAAAGGATTTTAATTGAGCTTTATAGTCCGGAAAATACGGTATATGAAAAATAATTTTTTCTTCTAAATTTAGTGGGTGCTACTTATATTTTTGGAAAATACAGTAATTTACTTTGTTTAACGATAGCGTCAATCTGTGACGTCACTAATGGCCCACTGGTTAAAAAACAAAACAAACAACAACAACAACAAAAACATTGAGGGGCATCCAAAACTGCGTGCAAGATTCCGCCCAAATGCATGAACCTTCTGATTTGATGCTGACATTGTTTAACACGAATATCCAACATTATAACAACATTTATAAGCCATAAAAGAGAGAAATCATCCTAGGTCCACTTCAATTACCTTATCCCAGCAGTCATTTTGATTGACACATTGGTTATATTCTAACAAAGTGAAATAATCCTCACATTATGGCTGCAACACCAAACTGATGGTGGTCCAGAAGGGGATGTGTGCATACTCTGAACACAATGTCCCGCACTGTCCCTCCTCAGATTCATAAACATAAAGCTCAAATCTGTCACCTTTATCCACTCGACCTTTCGCAACTGCCACTTTGATGATGTCACCACAGTGGGCTCCTATTTCCATAATTGCACTTTCGTCGACGCAGTCTTCTTCAACACAGGTGAGACGATCGCGTGACTTCCCGGCCTCTGAGTGAAAGTGTTTGGCTCCACTGGGGTGTGTTGTGTTCTTTGGACAGACATTGACGACTCCAAGCTGATCGATGGCACTGAGGTGGTCAACAGCACGTTCACGCACAACAAGACGGGATGCCAGATGACCTTTGATGATGATTACAGCGCCTACTGGGTTTACTTCATCAACTTCTTGGGAACCTTGGCGGTTCTCCCCGGGAACATCGTGTCGGCGCTCCTCATGGATAAAACGGGACGTCTGTCTATGTTAGGTAGGAGTACCAGTCTTAGACGTGTTCATGTTTCATGCTATCGACCAACATGGCAATATAACTTATTGCAGGGGTTTTCAAAGTGTAGCACCACTGCCTCTTAGAGACGGGGTGTCTAAACGTTTTTCCCTGAAAAAAATGTGGTGGGCCGCTTTGATACGTTTTGTATCAAAGCGTATCAAAACGTTAGCTCACCGCTAACAGGCTAGAGCTCCTCAATGTAAACAAATGCCATGGGTGGATCTACTCCTGACTTCCACTGTAACGATACCAAGTACAAGAGCGTATCTAGTCGATACTACTATGATTACATTGATATTTTTTATCATCACAAAATCTTTTTTCCTTTTTTTTAAAATGTATATTATGTTTATAAAGACAGGAAATACATCCCTGGACACAGGAGAACTTTAATTATGACCAAGGCATGATCTTGTGACTATTTGGTATTGGATTGATACCAACATTTGTAATATCACCCAAGACTTATGTAAACTATCCAAACAACAGAAGAATAAGTGATTCTTACATTTTAACAGAAGTGTAGATGTAAAGTAAATCTGAACAGCCGATATGGGCATCTACATCAACTATATGATTTGCCTGAGAAGCTGGACAGGACAAAAAACAAAATATATTTAAAAAAATAAAATAAAATGAAATAAAAAAAAACTTATGTGTTACAGGGCTTTAAAGTGTGAAGTAGAAAACACATTGCATTGTAGGTCTTGCGGTCCTTATTTACATGGCTGAATGCTAGACTTTGTGCTAAAGTTTGGTTCTTTTCTTTGACAAGTTCAAAACATGACGCAAATGTTCGGCATCACAACTGCCACAATTGTTGTCCGAATCGCTTCAGGGGAAAAAAACTAAAAAACTAATATTTCTCATTTCCAGTGTAAAAGCAATGCCAACTACTCGGGTCAGTGTGCTAAAAAAGAATAGCCTGATTATCAGCATGGAGACGATCAAACATCACTTTTAACGCCATCACCTGGTACATGTTGGTGTGGCCATGGCATTCTCACACTGAATCAAAGCATGTTTTTTTCTGTTTCACACGTAGCATTTAGTAGGATGTTAGTGTTAGCTAATTTAGCTGCAATCTTCAAACAATGTACAGTAGTTTGAACAAAAGCACACTGCGTGTTTACTTTTAGTCTTGACTCAGAAGAAAAATTTAAGTAAAGTATTATTTTCAGAGAAGTAGCACAATGATCAAAGTATTCAAAAGTAAAAATTGTTTTAATTTTTTTGGGCTAACCTGCTTATGAAATATACACGCACAATTTGATTGGAGAATAATTAACAGACTTTGCATTCTGAAATTCGGTATAAAAAACTGATTCTGTTGACAAAATATAGACAAGTTTGGCTTTGACAATGGCGCCAGCTTACACTAATCTCACGTCTATTGGACGTGTTATATTTACTATACCTCATATAAAAAACGGGCAATAAAAAACAACACTTTGGTTACCCCTGCCTTGGCGTATATAAGCCATTCCACCGAATCGGTGCCATTGTGAATGTTGTCTGTCTATCTGTGTTGGCCCTGTGATGAGGTGGCGACTTGTCCAGGGTGTACGCCGCCTTCCACCCGAATGCAGCTGAGATAGGCTCCAGCACCCCCCGCGACCCTAAAAGGGACAAGCGGTAGAAAATGGATGGATGGATTGCTTGTTGTAACGCTCTTAAAATGAAATTACATTTCTGACTTTTTTGGACTCCAAATCTGATATTTGAACTAATAGAAATGTGCATTGGCCCATCCCAGGCATTTTTCTTGTTTGTTCAAGGTCTCTAATCCGAAGATGACTCATGTCAGTAACAGGAATAAAAATAACAGTAGTGAGTTTTTAGCATAGAATTAGCAGATACATTAAATTCAGTCACATGACCTTAACAGTATGAATAGTATGTTGACACATTTCAACATTTTTATACCCAAATAACTAAACTGTGTTAAAAAAAAAAAAAGTAACTTAATACTGTCAAAAATATATGATTTATTATATTTCATTGTGTATTCTAATTTTAGGAAGAATATACAGGCAACAAATACTATGTTTCCACTATTCAAGGTAGTTTAAACCGATATTTAAAATTGTATTTAATAAATAAGCAATCAAATCAATCAAATTTTGTTTTACAGTACATTTTTTCATGTATTTATTCATTTTATTTCCCAGTAATATATATCTGATTTAGTGGAATGGCCCTCAAATAACCACCTAAACAATATTTTCTGTAGCTTATATTCTTGTCACTCTGTCTATTCATCTTAACAAAAAAATATATTTATTTTGCCTTTGATCAAATTTGGAAATGTTTTCTTTGTTTTGCTCAAGATGCTGTTTCTGACCTACACTTTTTTTTAAACCCCTGCCTTTGTGAATACCTCTTGAACTTTCACCTTGGTTCCTTTGTCCACCAGGTGGCTCCATGGTGTTGTCTGGCATCAGCTGCTTCTTCCTGTGGTTTGGTACCAGTGAGTCCATGATGATTTTCATGCTGTGCCTTTACAACGGCCTGAGTATCTCTGCCTGGAACTCCCTGGATGTCGTCACAACTGAATCCTTCCCGACTGCCAGAAGGTGAGGTTATGAGTCATGCTGTTATATCTGGCATAGGCTACAATGCTGCTTAATGTACGCCCCCAGGTGGTCATAAGTCTAACTTCTAGCTTCTTCCCTTCAACTGCTTTGAATAAAACAAACACCTTCTGGTGGAGGTAGCTGTCTCCTAAATCTAAATCTGGCTAAAAATAATCATCCAAAAATGTAGTTGCATCTTTTCATTGATGCCATGAACCTTAAAGCTGTTTGGGTTTACAACAGTGTTCTGCCAGATTCTTTTAGGTAAGATATTGTATTAGTTGCTAAGTTACCGTACATCCCAGCAGGCACAAGACATTAAAACAACGTTAAGAACTTTATGAATTAGGTAACGTTGGAACAACATGCTTTTTGACGACGTTTAATCAATGTTGGGTTCTGACGTTGACTAGACCATTGAATTTTTGTCATTTCCCAACTAACATTCTACAACACAAATACAACGTTGAAAAAACATGCTTTTTGACAACGTTTAAATAATGTTGGGTTCTGATGCTGATTTGACCTTTGAATTTTGGTAATTTCCCAAACAATATTCTACAACACAAATACAATGTTGAAACAACATGCTTTTTGACAACGTTTAATCAATGTTGGGTTGTGACGTTGATTTGACCATTTAATTTTGGTCATTTCCCAACCAATATTATTCAACACAAATACAACGTTGAAACAACATGCCTTTTGACAATGTTTATTTTATGTCAGGTTGTGACGTTGATATGACCGTTGAAACAACAACGTGGATCCAACGTTGGACATCAACGTTGTCTCAATTTACAAATACAATAGTGAATTTGCAAACAACAAACATTATGCACAAGGCAAACTACAATCTACTACCCAACAATAAACAACAATTATTTTCAACAAAAGAGGAGAAATATAATCTTAGAGAAAAAGGTCATTTAAAACATTTGTACGCACGTACAAAACTTAAAGGCCTACTGAAATGATTTTTTTTTATTTAAACGGGAATAGCAGATCCTTTCTATGTGTCATACTTGATCATTTCGCGATATTGCCATATTTTTGCTGAAAGGATTTAGTAGAGAACATCGACGATAAAGTTCGCAACTTTTGGTCGCTGATAAAAAAAGCCTTGCCTGTACCGGAAGTAGCTTGACGTCACAAGTTGAAAGGCTCCTCACATTTCCCCATTGTTTACACCAGCAGCGAGAGCGATTCGGACTGAGAAAGCGACGATTACCCCATTAATTTGAGCAAGGATGAAAGATTTGTGGATGAGGAACGTGAGAGTGAAGGACTAGAGTGCAGTGCAGGACGCATCTTTTTTCGCTCTGACCGTAACTTAGGTACAAGCTGGCTCATTGGATTCCACACTCTCTCCTTTTTCTATTGTGGATCACGGATTTGTATTTTAAACCACCTCGGATACTATATCCTCTTGAAAATGAGAGTCGAGAACGCAAAATGGACATTTACGGTGACTTTTATCTCCACGACAATACATCGGCGAAACACTTTAGCTACGGAGCTAATGTGATAGCATCGGGCTTAACTGCATATAGAAACAAAAGAAATACGCCCCTGACTGGAAGGATAGACAGAAAATCAACAATACTATTAAACCATGGACCTGTAAATACACGGTTAATGCTTTCCAGCCTGGCGAAGCTTAACAATGCTGTTGCTAACAACGCCATTGAAGCTAACTTAGCAACGGGACCTCACAGAGCTATGCTAAAAACATTAGCTATCCACCTACGCCAGCCAGCCCTCATCTGCTCATCAACACCCGTGCTCACCTGCGTTCCAGCGATCGACGGAGCGACGAAGAACTTCACCCGATCATCCGTGCGGTCGGCGGCTAGCGTCGGATAGCGCGTCTGCTATCCAAGTCAAAGTCCTCCTGCTTGTGTTGCTGTAGCAAGCCGCTAATACACCGATCCCACCTACAACTTTCTTCTTTGCAGTCTTCATTGTTCATTAAACAAATTGCAAAAGATTCACCAACACAGTTTAGCGGGAAATTTAAAATTGCACTTTATAAGTTAACCCGGCCATATTGGCATGTGTTGCAATGTTAAAATGTCATCATTGATATATAAACTATCAGACTGCGTGGTCGGTAGTAGTGGGTTTCAGTAGGCCTTTAAGACCTTCAGTATATCAGTATGTGGAATTAGATTATGGAATGGATTAAGTAAATAAATCAAACAAAGTACTAATATGATCCACTTCAAGAAACTCTTCAAACTTAAAGTGTTTACAAAGTACAAAGAAGAAGAACCATGATAAACATTCTGAATGTATTTCATTCATCCATTTATTTTCTAGATAATATTATTTATCTCACCATATGAACTATAACTTACTTCACTAATTATTATTTCATTATTTTTTAATTTTTTAATGTTATTACTTATGGAGTATATTGTGAATAAATTGAGAACAGGAAGTGAACAAAAGTTTTAGCAACTGCTATGTAAAGGAAAAGGGGTAGGATTAAATAAGATCTGCTTCTTCCTACTCCTTTTTGGACATGTTGAATAGAGAAACTGGAAGTTGTGATGTATCATGTTGTATTCATGCATTTTCAACACAAACTTAACTCAACTCAACTATTTTGCAACGGTCTTTTCAAATGTTCTCGCAATCAGACAATATTTTCGGCATATTAGCTGGATTTTTTACCAGACATGTGACTGCAGATGACAGTCAAAACATGTCAGGTAAAAATTCCATTTAATATACCGAAAATATTGTCTGATTACAACAAAATTTGAAAAGTATATGAATAAGAAGACATAATGAACCTTTTTGAGCAACATTTTGCAATGTTGTTTCAAAGTCAGTTTTAAAGGATGTGTCTATAATCAACATTGTATCAATGTCTTGTGCCTGCTGGGATTTGTCCATCAAGAGAATCTACGCAGGCCCAAGAAAGACGAAGAAAATCAATGCATCGTAACATAAAGATCAACGTAATTAGGCTCAATGAAGGGCAGAGCGAAAGAGTCGAGCGCTTCAATTGTCCCATTTTACTATCTCCAAAGCTGGATTCACATTGCAGGTGCAACTACCCAGATTTAATGTTGTGATTATACTGTACTACACTAAAGTTAACAATAATAAATAACATAATATCAAATTGGCCTGGACTGGATCTTCCCTGTAGGTTTGAGTGCAGGTAACATTAGCTTCACTGCACACTGGATGTTGTTCTTAGGGCTGTATATATTGATTATTTTAGTAATCGAGTAATCTGTCTTAATTTGTCCGATTAATCGAGTACGGTAATTGGAAAAATCACATTCTATTGCAGGGATGTCAACCATGCAGCACGCAGGCCGGATCAGGCCCACGAACAGGTTCAACGCGGCCTGCGAGACGAGTTTGTTAGGTGTAAAATTGAGCTGCATTTTTAAATGAAAGAAACTGTTGTTATAAATGTGTCCACTCGATGTCGCAATAGCAATTCTGTTAGGCAAGCAAATTGTTTATATAATGGCGAGCAAGTATGCCAAGCAAGAGGTACATGGTAAAGCTGGGCTGTGACTCTTCAAACAGGAGTAAAATAAACAATTAATAACCCCCCTTAAAATGCTGCATGAGACGCACATTGATATAGTTGTGTGAAAATTATTGTCGTCTGTGAAAATTTAAAAAAAAGTGAACAGTGAAAATGACAAATGAGGTAGTTTTTTGTTCAATCCCAGATAGGCTGTGACTTAAAGTTTAATTGCTTTGTAGATACACTGAGATTAAGTCTAAGTTCATTGTGTTCTTCATGGTGTTTTTAAAACTGCACCAATTTTCCTTAGAATTTTCAACTAATTTGAAGTGTTTTGTCAAGTGGATTATTTGTGATATGTACATTTTCAGAATGTGCATGTTCTATTTTGGGCCAAAGCAAAACAAACAAAAAAACAATCTGAAGTTGTCGTAGTTGTATTTTTAAGTTAACGTGCCATGATTGTACCCGTCTGGCCCACGTGGGAATAGATTTTCCTCCATGCGGCCCTTGAAGTAAACTTAGTTTGACACCGCTGCTTATAGCCTCAATGCGTCTTTTAGGCCTTGTTCACACTGCAGGTCAATTCCGATGTTTTTGCCCATATGTGACCTGTGTCTGATTTTTTCATGTCAATGTGAACAGTGCAATTCCGAATTTCTCAGGAGATTCATTTGGCTCTATTCATCACAGCTTACCTGACCGTGAAACGTGACAAATTTGGGCCGTGCACTATCCACTTTAGCCACCAGATGTCAGTAGAGTGTTGCATATCTTAAAATGTGTTTTGTGGCAATTACAACTTTGACCACAGCGTCAGTTGCTATGTAGAGTGGCGCTTTCTGTCATTTTCAGCAGACTGCATTGCAAAATAATCAACCACCCCTCAACCTCCCCTGGACTGGAGTCATATAAATATCTTCCCTACTGTAAGTAGATATATATCGAGTGCAACTGCAGTCTGAACGTAATGTAATCCTTAAACTATAAAGTTTTTTGACCGACTTCAACCATTTGATACTGAAAAATGAAATTAAATAAACTCTATAAATATTGGTGAATATAAAATAATCAGCAACTTTAATTCAGGAGCACAATATATAAAACACTTTAACCTACAAAACAAAACGAATAAAAAAATGTGCGCAAATTTTTTTTTAATCAAAATGAGGAAGTCTGGATTAATGGCTATCATGAGTACGTTTTGTAATGCACTGCTTTTCGAAGCGGGGTTTGAAGCATGATACTGATAAAAGCATGTTCCCCAGGGTCACCCCCCTTACCCCCATCACTATTTGAGAAGAACTGGAATAGTATCACGTAAACAATGTAGCAACTCCTACATGTGGTGGTTAATCTCTTTTCGTTCCTTTTGCAGCGCTGATAGGTGAATATTTTACTGGATTGTCTTCAAACCTCAATCAATGATTGCTATTGATTTTTTACTATCAGCCTCAAGATGGCGTGTGCAGCTGAAGACCAAATCGAGTAGTTCCTCACACATACTTCACTGATTGTGAGTTTTAGAGTTAAAGATGACTAATTTACCTCTCTTCTTGCTGAATCATCTGTGCACAGAGGAACAGGCTTCGGATTCTGCAACGCCCTGTGCAAGATGGCTGCCGTCTTGGGGAACCTGATTTTCGGCTCTCTGGTTGGCATCACCAAGGCCATCCCCATCCTCATGGCGTCGTCGGTGCTGGTTACGGGAGGTCTGGTGGCTCTGCGGTTGCCGGACACCAGGGACAATGTCCTCATGTAACACCAGCAGGAGAAGAAAGGAGCGCTTGGATGATACATATCTTTAAGTATTTTCATCATATTTAACTTCCAGACCAGTCGTCCTCAAACTTACACAAAGTACCACCTCAGAAAACACTTGGCTCTCCAAGTACCACCATAATAGCCACCATTAAAATACAGTAGGCTTAAGTATTCATTAAAACAAGGCAGAAGTTTTATTTAACAAGTACATTTAGTATTGTAACATTACATACAGTTCGAACAGTAACACTGTGTTTCAATATTTAATTAATTGGCGTACCACTAGTGTAGGGGTGCCCATTACGTTGATCGCGAGGTACCGGTCGATCGCAGAGGGTGTGTCAGTCAATCCCCAGCCAAATTAGCGATTATCAATCTTCACTAAGACGTCACTTTCGTCACTTGATTGAGATTCACGGCACCCGAGGGTCTTGTGAGATGACGCTGGCTGCTGCCAGATCATTATTAAGGAAAAATGACCAAGAGGAAGGCGAGAAACACTTTTATTTCAACAGACTCTCGCTGTCAAAACTCTAGAGACCAACTGCACAGTTCCTGTCTTCACAATAAAAGCGCTGCTCCATACTGCCTGCGCTAACAAAATAGGAGTCTCAGAAAACACAAGCTAGCAAGCTACAGAGTTTGCAGCCAATGTATTTCTTGTAAAGTGTATAAAAAGGAGTATGGAAGCTGGACAAATAACTACTGTCACTACTGTCTGATTCCAATCAATGCAAGTCATCAGAATCAGGTAATACACCAACTTATATTCTTGTCTTCATGAAAGAAAGGAATCTATATGTGTTAAACATGCTTGTAGTATCATTAAACACCTTTAACTCGCTAACAAAAATGTCTATTTCATAAATAAATATAAATTATATATATGAATGAGGTAGATCCCTTTGTCTTGGTCAAATGAAAAGTAGCTCGCCTGCAGAAAAAGTGTGGGCACCCCGGCACTGGTGGTACACGTACCGCAGTTTGAGAATCACTGTTGCAGGCAATCGCAACAGTACAAGTGAGTAAGTTACACGTGTTTTCCTGTCAAAAAAATAGTTTTTTATTACATTCAAGGCAGGATTCTAGCTGCATCGGGCATCTTTCGCGGCGTTATCACATCGCTTAAGCTCAAGGCTTTAATATTAATAGTCTTATTAAGAGGAGCCAGATGGGGAGAAAAGTGCAAAACAAGCCGTAATGAGCTCAGCCAGCCTGCTGGGCGATAACGGAGGGAATAGATGATCAGACAGAGCGGACGCACAACGCAGATGCACGGCAGCTGGTTTTCCCCGCAAACACACATGTTGCACACAGGTGCGAAACACACACACACAAAAGTAGCCCGCTTTCACACACGTCCAGCCTGGACTGTGCCCGACTTTGCTCGCAACCTCTCCAGAGTAGACGCACAATAGGTCGCCTGTAAACTAACGATCTGACAACGTTATGCGTTGCAATGATGGCAGCGTGAAGCCGATTCTTCATTACAGTATTGTCCAACTACACTTAAGAAAAAATGTCTCTTCTGGTTTTGCTTTGTGTTTTGTTTGCTTGCGACTGTGATAATGACATGCCGTGCTGCTTTCCTCTTTGGGGACAAAAAGAAACAACTACTTAGATCAGGGGTGTCAAACTCATTGTAGATCGGGGGCCACGTTGAGAAAAATCTACTCCCAAGTGGGCCAGACTGGTAAAATCACGGCACGATAACCATACTTGCCAACCCTCCCGATTTTCCCGGGAGACTCACGAATTTCAGTGCCCCTCCCGAAAATCTCTCGGTGCAACCATTCTCCCGAATTTCCCCCGATTTCCACCCGGACGACAATATTGGGGGCGTGTCTTAAAGGCACTGCCTTTAGCGTCCTCCACAACCTGTTGTCACGTCCGCTTTTCCTCCATGTAAACAGCGTGCCGGCCCACTCACATAATATATGCGGCTTTTACACACACATTAGTGAATGCAAGGCCACACTGAGGGTGGACGTATAAACAAATTTAACACTGTTACAAATATGCGCCACACTGTGAACCCACACCAAACAAGAATGACAAACACATTTCGGGAGAACGTCCGCACTGTAACACAACATAAACACAACAGAACAAATACCCAGAACCCCTTGCAGCACTAACTCTTCCAGGACGCTACAATACACACCCCTGCTACCAACAAACACCCCCCGCTCCCACACCTCAACCACGCGCCCCCCCCCCCCCAACTCCCGAATTCGGGGGTCTCAAGGTTGGCAAGTATGACGATAACTTAAAAATAAAGACAATTTAAGATTTTTTTCTTTGTTAAAAAATAGAACAAACACATTCTGTAAATGTAGAAATTATAATGTTGTTGGCTTTTTTTTACACTTACATGTTGCGGTTAATAGTATTCTATCTTTATTTGTCGTTATTTATACTTTCTGAATAAATTATGAGATAATGTTCATCAGTCAACTCATTGGTTTTTATTTTCAATCTATCAAGATAAAAAAGTGATATAAAAATCAAATTATAGGATGTTATTTATGTAGTTTGATCATTTTCCTCGATTGATGTGATGTGATCATGTGGGTTTTTTTTTTTTACATATGTAGCATAATCTACAGATACAATTAATTGCTATTGCGACATCCAGTGGACACATTTAGAACAGCAGTTTCTTTCATTAAAAAATTTCGGCTCATTTTTATACCTAGCAAACTCATCCCGGTTTAGGCCTTAATTTTGACACCACTGACCTAGATACTAAATGGCCTTTTTAAATGTGCCTCTCCTGCGCTGGAGCAGACGCCCGATGTCATGTGAGGCTATAACAAGCGGAATCTACACTGGTCGTGTTAATGAAATCAGAATACAGCAGTACCTCAACTTACAAGCCTAGTTGGTTCCGTGACAGAGCTCTTAAAGGGGAACTGCACTTTTTTTTTGGAATTGTGCCTATCGCTCACAATCATTGTGAAAGAAAATTAACATGAGTTAAAGTAACTTGACGTAAATAAAAGTCCGCTTATGCCAATTGGAGGTCCTCTATTCCGCCCATAAAATACAATTAAAAAACATTCAAAAACCGCCAACAATACTCCATTTATATTTTGTGATTGGAATATTAAACAAGTATTAGTGATATTGTTATTATAAACGCTAACACAGACAGATTATTTACAACGGCGCATGTGCCTATGTTGACATCATCAAGTGGTAAGCTGCTTCCTCGCCTCCTTTGCTCGTAGAACTTTATTCAAGACCAGGGGTGCCCATTATGTTGATCGCGAGCTACCGGTCGATCGCAGAGGGTGTGTCAGTCGACCTCCAGCCAGGCATTGAAAAACTAGACCTAAAAATTAGCGATCATAAATCTTCACTATGACGTCACTTTCGTCACTTGATTGACATTCAAGGCACCCGAGGGTCTTGTGAGATGATGCTGGCTGCTGCCAGCTCAGTGTGAAAGAAAAAAAGACCGTCAGGAAGGCAAGAAACAGCTTTTATTTCAACCGTACCTCTCGTCAAAACTCTAAAGATCGACTGCACAGTTCCTGTCTTCACAATAAAAGCGCTGCTCCATCCTGCCTGCGCTATCAAAATAAGAGTCTCCGAAAGCTAGCGCACACAAGCTAGCAAGCTACGGAGTTTGCCGCCAATGTATTTATTGTAAAGTGTATAAAAAGGAGTATGGAATCTGGACAAATAAAATGCCAAAACCAACCATTTTCTCCTCCACAATGTATAATCGAAAATGTGGAAGTTGTCAGCACTACTGTGAATCTTGTCTGATTCCAATCAATGCAAGTCATCAGAATCAGGTAATACACCTTATATTCTTGTCTGCATGAAAGAAAGGAATCTATATGTTAAACATACATGTATTTGTACACCTTTAACTTGTGAACAAAAACGGTTAAATAAATAGATAAATACAAATTATATATATTTCTACCGCTTGTCCCTTTCGTGGTCACGGGGGGGTGCTGCAGCCTATCTCAACTGCATTGGGGCAGAAGGCAGTCCTGGACAAGATATATATATATATATATATATATATATATATATATATATATATATATATATATATATATATATATATATATATATATATATATATATATATATATATATATATATATATATATATATATATATATATATATATATATATATATATATATATATATATATATATATAATTTAAAAATATATATATAAATATATATATATATATATATATATATATATATATATATATATATATATATATATATATATATATATATATATATATATATATATATATATATATATATATACAGTATATATAAATATAAATGTATATACTGTATATATATATATATATATATATATATATATATGTATGTATATATATACAGTATACTGTATATATGTACGTATGTATATATATATATATATATATATATATATATATATATATATATATATATATATATATATATATATATATATATATATATATATATATATATATATATATATATATATATATATATATATATACAGTATATATAAATATAAATGTATATACTGTATATATATATATATATATATATATATATATATGTATGTATATATATACAGTATACTGTATATATGTACGTATGTATATATATATATATATATATATATATATATATATATATATATATATATATATATATATATATATATATATATATATATATGAGGTAGATCACCTCGACTTGGTCATTTAAAAAGTAGCTCGCCTGCTGAAAAAGTGTGGGCACCCCTGTTAGATCATAAATCATGTCTCTTACTTGGCTAGTAGGACGAGGACGTATTCCGACAAGTTGGTACACTTTGACAGCCAATATAGACGCGGGAATGGCAAGAACGACACGAAAAGACGCCTGGTTACACATTACTTTTCTTCGCGAGGATTATGATTCATTCTTCATCTAAATGGGCATATATGAACATGCAAGCAGTCTGCATTCTAATGACAGCAGACCTTATACAGTAAGTGATGTTTTATTATGTTTGCTGGCTCTCATGAAGTCTGCAGTGAGTAATAATCAGTGATGTTAAAAGAAAAGCGAATGTGGTGATGCGTTTTTAAAATAAATGCGCCGCGTATGGTCAAAATGATCAAAATACGTTAATATTAAATGTCATTATAAATGTGCCTGTTACTACATTACATATATACTTAAATCATGTCTATACAACATTGATGGAGGATTATGGATGTTTTTTAAAAGGCTTTATAGACAGAATAGCGTGGCTCCCGTAGGCTCCATTGTAAGCGGCCTTTTAATCACATTCATTTAATATTTAGAATGCATAAAAAAACAAATACATATGTGTTCTTGTCTTAAATAAGGATTGTAAATGATGCCCCCCCCAAAAAAAACTATAAAAAACTGCAGTTCCCCTTTAAAGTGTCATATTATGATGTTTTTTCTACATTTAAAACATTTCCTTATGTCTATATCAATGGTTCTCAAACTTTTTTCACCATGTACCACTTCAGAAAAACACTTGGCTCTCCAAGTACTACCACAATGACCAACATTTAAATACAGTTGCGGAGTAGGTTTAAGTATTCATTAAAAACAAGGCAGAGGTTTTATTTAACAAGTTTTTCAATATTTTGGCCACTGTAACATTACACACAGTTTTTTTTTTTTGTTTGTTTGTTTTTTTGTCCTGTCCAGCTTCTCAGGCAAATCATATAGTTGATGTAGATGCCCATATCGGCTGTTCAGATTTACTTTACAAAAGAAAAGTGTAGGATACTTCTCTTGTTGCCTTATTTGTATTTGACTTTATTAAATGTATTTATATTATCATTTGGTGCAGCCGGGCCGGAGCAGGAGTGGATAGAAAGAGAAAAAAAGGAAGACAGAGGGGGGAATTGTGGGGACAAGAGGGGGATTAGACACAGAGACAAAAACAACAACAGCAAACACAACAACAACAACAACTACAATAGAGCAACATCAGCAAATATGACATGTACAAATATGATAGTAAAAGTAATAGCAAATAAGCAGTTAGCGAAAATAAAAAATAATACAGAAATGACAATGAGCATTATTACACACAGTTTGAACAGTAACACTGTGTTTGAATATAGGAACATAAAACCCTGTACTTTAATTAAGTGATTATTTGGCATACCACTCGTGGTACACGTACCACGGTGAAATGGTGGTTCTTTGGTCAAAATGTTGCATAGATTATGATCTTCAAGTTGCTTTCTGACCGTCACTTCAGGATGCGCCATTTTGTAGGCGGTAGTTTTTTTACGTGCCTCCACTTCGACAGTGTCTTCTCCCCGCCATCCTTGTTGTACTTTTGTAACGCTTTGATAGCGAGACTACCGACGGATTAAGTTTGAATTGTATGCTACTTTGTATTAGAAATGGCAACAGCGGAGGATGCATGTGCATGTACGAGCCAGTCTACCCCACGACAAGAGGATAGAGAAAAACACGGCGCTTATTGGCGACACAGCGGACGACAATGGCGGACCCGTGCAAACCACTTACGATAAATCTCTAGTCCCTACCATTTCCAGATAATCCGCTGACATCTCCAATGGCAAAAACATCAACAAATGGGTCCCAAAATGGCTCTTTTCCCGTAAGTATAAAGAAAGGCAAGATTATTTTATAAATATCCCCCAAGGTTTGGTTTCACATTTTTGGGACTTATGCAGATCCCTAATACACAACAGCAGGCACCAATAGCTAAGAAAAGTTTGGTTTTGCATAATATAGCCCCCTTTTAACCTCTCCCATTGAAATTAATTGTATCAGTGCCTAGCATACGCAAAACACACAATTTTAACAGGTAAAACGGCGTTTAAAAATAAAAACAAACTTTGAAACAAGAAATAATTAATTACAAATAATACAATATACCTTGGAGAGTGGAATTCCACAGTATCTCCTTCTAGCTGCTTCTCTGTTAAACACTCCATCAGCAGCTTCTTCATATTTTCATGGATAAATGTCCGCCTTTTAGATACTATTTTAACATCCTTAGCTGACATTCTGCTTCAGTATGCTGCAGACTGTAATTGCTTCAACAAATTTGCTGCACGCTCTGTCAACTTTTGACGATTTCTTTGTTTAATTCAGTAAATATCCTCCACACTGTCCTTTACACTCACTTTGTTGCTTGAAAAAAAACAAAAAACGATTTATGTTCATCTCTAGCTACAAGCTAATGCCAGCGAGTAAGACCAGATGATGACATTTGTTACACAGACTAATGGTGGGAATGCTTTCTTGCAACTGAAAGCTAGCTGAGAGAGGGCTCTTATCTCAAAACACTCTTAAGTTGAGTGTGTATGGATTTAAAACCGTATTGGAGGTCAAGTCTAATTCAGTTTGCCTTTTATACAGATGGGCTTTTTTTTATTATTATTATTTTTCAGGGATTAAAGTAACAACTGACATCACTGGGCTTTATTCTTTTGTTATGCAACCCCTTTCTGAACTCAATAATAACGGACTTTAGTCCCAATTAAGTTTGTTTTGATGGTGGATGCACGTGAAAATCTCTGCCGTGGTTTATAGTCGTCCCTCTGAAGTAATAATTGTTCATTATAGATCAAATATTTTGAGAGTTAGAGCATTGATTCTCAAATTCTGGCTCTATCTAGTACAGACCTTGGCAAAATACGGCCCGCGGGCCACATGCGGCCCATTAAGATTTTCAATCCGGCCCGCCGGACGTTCGACATAATTCTTTTAGACCTTTAACATCAAAACTGTAGCCGCCATTATGATGTGCAGTGCTATTTTTAAATGACCGTAAGTCTTGAACTATAGAAAGTATTTCAATGACTGAAATCTGTGCTTTTGAGTGATATACGAGTTGTTACGGTAATCTACGTCACAGCAGCTCAGACGAGGAACAAAGCAGAGTGGGCGGGTTTTGTGTCAGGAACAGATGCGCAAGCAATTTTGTACAACAAATGTCTGCATAAAAGTGATAATATATCATATTGTAGGTGTTTATTACACTTTGCATTCATATTTTGTTAATATTCAGTGTTTTATTGACCATAGTTAATATTGTAAATCCCACTTTCTTTATTTCAATGTACAAACCCCGTTTCCATATGAGTTGGGAAATTGTGTTAGATGTAAATATAAACGGAATACAATGATTTGCAAATCCTTTTCAACCCATATTCAATTGAATGCACTACAAAGACAAGATATTTGATGTTCAAACTCATAAACTTTATTATTTTTTTGCAAATAATAATTAACTTAGAATTTCATGGCTGCAACACGTGCCAAAGTAGTTGGGAAAGGGCATGTTCACCACTGTGTTACATGGCCTTTCCTTTTAACAACACTCAGTAAACGTTTGGGAACTGAGGAGACACATTTTTTAAGCTTCTCAGGTGGAATTATTTCCCATTCTTGCTTGATGAACAGCTTAAGTTGTTCAACAGTCCGGGGGTCTCCGTTGTGGTATTTTAGGCTTCATAATGCGCCACACATTTTCAATGGGAGACAGGTCTGGACTACAGGCAGGCCAGTCTAGTACCCTCACTCTTTTACTATGAAGCCACGTTGATGTAACACGTGGCTTGGCATTGTCTTGCTGAAATAAGCAGGGGCGTCCATGGTAACGTTGCTTGGATGGCAACATATGTTGCTCCAAAACCTGTATGTACCTTTCAGCATTATTGGCGCCTTCACAGATGTGTAAGTTACCCATGTCTTGGGCACTAATACACCCCCATACCATCACAGATGCTGGCTTTTCAACTTTGCGCCTATAACAATCCGGATGGTTCTTTTCCTCTTTTGTCTGGAGGACACGAGTCCACAGTTTCCAAAAACAATTTGAAATGTGGACTCGTCAGACCACAGAACACTTTTCCACTTTGTATCAGTCCATCTTAGATGAGCTCAGGCCCAGCGAAGCCGACTGCGTTTCTGGGTGTTGTTGATAAACGGTTTTCGCCTTGCATAGGAGAGTTTTATCTTGCACTTACAGATGTAGCGACCAACTGTAGTTACTGACAGTGGGTTTCTGAAGTGTTCCTGAGCCCATGTGGTGATATCCTTTACACACTGATGTCACTTGTTGATGCAGTACAGCCTGAGGGATCGAAGGTCACGGGCTTAGCTGCTTACGTGCAGTGATTTCTCCAGATTCTCTGAACCCTTTGATGATATTACGGACCGTCGATGGTGAAATTCCTAAATTCCTTGCAATAGCTGGTTGAGAAAGGTTTTTCTTAAACTGTTCAACAATTTGCTCACGCATTTGTTGACAAAGTGGTGACCCTCGCCCCATCCTTGTTTGTGAATGACTGAGCATTTCATGGAATCTACTTTTATACCCAATCATGGCACCCACCTGTTCCCAATTTGCCTGTTCACCTGTAGGATGTTCCAAATAAGTGTTTGATGAGCATTCTTCAACTTTATCAGTATTTATTGCCACCTTTCCCAACTTCTTTGTCACGTGTTGCTGGCATCAAATTCTAAAGTTAATGATTATTTGCAACAAAAAAAAATGTTTATCAGTTTGAACATCAAATATGTTGTCTTTGTAGCATATTCAACTGAATATGGGTTGAAAATGATTTGAAAATCATTGTATTCCGTTTATATTTACATCTAACACAATTTCCCAACTCATATGAAAACGGGGTTCGTACATTTTGGGTGTCCCATTCAGTAAAAAAAATTAAAATTCCATTCCGTTTTTTTGAGGTGGTCTGTTTTTAGAATTCTATCGGACATTGTGACTTTTGGTATTAGTGTTTCTGAAAGTAAGGGACCCAATCACACATACTGTACAGCAAATTTTTACAGCTAAATATAATTTATACACACATACACATTGGCCCCCCGGACACATTTTTTCTGTCAATGTGGCCCCCGAGTCAAAATAGTTGCCCAGCTCTGATCTAGTGGTACATAATTTGAATCACTTAATTAAATACAGTGTTACTGTTCAAACCATGTGTAATGTTACAATGGCCAACAATGTTAAATACATTTGACTTGTTTTAATTAATATTTAGACCTACTGTGCTACTGTATTTTAACGTTGGTCATTATGGTGTTACTTGGAGAGCCAAGTAGTTTCTGAGGTGGTACTTGGTAAAAAAAAAAAAAAAGTTGAGAACCACTGAGCTAGAGCATTTTTTTAAATTTTTTTTACGACCTTCTAAATATGTTTTTTTTTAACATTATAAGAGTCTTCTAGTCATGAAGTAATACCCTTCAGACAACTTTACACTCTTTTAATCCAATATATTAGCACTGTCTGAGGCAGAGCCAATCAGTGGCCACAATACTGAACAGCAAGCTCTGATTGGTTTGGTCCAATGCTACTGTCGTATCCATATTCATAGTTTATGTAGCCATTTTTATGCTTGAAAATGCCTATTTTAGGGCCAACAAATTTAGAATAAGCTTTCAAAAAATAAAATAAATTATGTTGCAAGGGACGATTGTATGACAATATACTCTAAATATTCATCTATATTATATGTGTGCTACCCAAACATGCACTGATATAGTAAGTGGTGTACTACATGCAAGAAGAGTGTTAATAATAATAAATTACAATAATCCATAATAATGGAATGTGATAATATCATGGAGAGTATTTTGTTTGAGATATTGGATGAATTTATTTTAGGTACTGTACTGTATCTTATGTGTGTGTGTGTGAGTGTGAGTGTAAGCATGCATGTGTATGCACACACCTACTTGTGTGTGCATTCCAGAGTGTAAATAATGTACATAATCAAAGCTAATATTAGTGAGCGTCAGGAATACATGTGTGTCCACTACTATGTCCATGTTGTACATCTTTGTGTGTCCTTGGCTTCTCCCTGACTCCCTTCTGTATGCGTGTGTATTTAATTGCATGGAAAAAAATCTGATATTTTGTGCGATTGGTTTTGTTTTGTTGATTCCTCCTGCGAAAAACAAAGGCAATATTCAATGGTTTGTTGAGGGGGAAAATGTGAATGTATCACTCTTGCAAGTTGTGTCCATCCTCTTCACCAGAGGTAATCAAATAAATAAAAAGTCGTGTGTGTTGTTGTGAATATCGGGCCTGCCAAGTCATTGCTGAAAGTGGCTGTTCCGAGGTCATTAAGTGTGAAAATATGTGGAGAAAGGAATGCCGAAATGATATGAATATGTTGGGAATTGCAGTCTGTGTTGCTTTTAAAATATGAACAATAAAAAAAAAAAAGATGTTTACTTGCAAATAATTTTCTGTGTTTCTTTTTCACTGCTAGGAGAAATATTACTTTACAGCACTTCCCAGATTATTTGTGTTGTATTAATACAACAACAGTGCATACTTGCCTATCATATTATTTGTTTTTAAAATAACTACTCCGTAAAATAAAACATTTTTTGCACGTGTTTCTACACTATTGTGATTGGTGCACAACTATGGACATACATGACAAAGCCGCTCTATAAAAATGTGTTTCTCTGCATACTCTAGTTTACACTAGTTTTGTAAAGAGACGGTCCACAGTGTAATTGTGACTTCACCCGTGACCCTAGAAATTAAATTGTATTATTAAATTGCGACATATTTTTACCTGACCCTTTTTATGTTCTATATAAATGTATAGCACCAAAAAGATTCATGCTTCTAATAAAATTCATGCTTCTAATAAAATTGTATTATTTATATATTTTCTTAATGTATATATATATATATATATATATATATATATATATATATATATATATATATATATATATATATATATATATATATATATATATATATATATATATATATACATATATTTACATAAATGCATATATATGTGTGTATATATCTATATATTTATATGCCTATATAAACACATATACACGTTGTGTCCTAGGGCAGGACACTTCACCCTTGCCCCCGGTGCCGCTCACACCGGTGAATGAATGTTGAATGAATGATTGGTCGTGGTCGGAGGGGCCGTAGGCGCAAATTGGCAGCCACGCTTCCGTCAGTCTACCCCAGGGCAGCTGTGGCTACGAAAGTAGCTTACCACCAGGTGTGAATGAATTATGGGTTTTTAACATGTAAAGCGACTTTGAGTACTTAGAAACGCGCTATATAAATCCCAGGTATTTTTATTATATATATATATATATATATATATATATATATATATATATATATATATATATATATATATATATATATATATATATATATATATATATATATATATATATATATATATATATATACACACATATTATATATATTTATATATGTGCATATATACATATATTTATATGTATACATACATATATTTATATCTATATATACATATAGTTATATGTATACATAAATGTATTTATATCTATATATACATACATACATATACACATAAATATATATATATATATATACAGATATATATACATATATATATATACATATATATACATATATATATATATATATATATATATATATATATATATATATATATATATATATATATATATATATATATATATATATACATATATGCATATATATGTGTATATATCCATATATTTATATGTATATATACACATATATATATTATATATATTTATATATGTGCATATATACATATATTTATATGTATACATACATATATTTATATCTATATATACATACATACATATATACATAAATATATATACATATATATAGACATATATATATATATATATATATATATATATATATATATATATATATATATATATATATATATATATATATATATAAATAAAATTAAAAAAAAAAAAAAAAAAAAAATATATATATATATATATATATATATATATATATATATATATATGTATATATATGTATATATATATATATATATATATATATAAGAAAAATACAAGCTTCATGGTTTGTGCTGAAAAATCTATACACCAGAATATATATATATATATATATATATATATATATATATATATATATATATATATATATATATATATATATATATATATATACATATATAAATATATATGAAAATATACATAGTACATACATTTTTCTTTATTTGTCTTAGACCAAATGGATAAAGGATAAAAACTGTCAAAATAGGTTTCAAGGCAACATTGTACTTTTTCCATTTATATTGTGCTTTTTATGTATTGTTCCCATATTTCACAGTTTTTCTTTGTAGTTTCATTTATGTATTTATTTATTTTAAATTTCTGTAATGTGCCTCACTCTGGACAGCCCTGACTTAAAAAACCCCGCCTTTTGTCACATCGTTTTTAGTGCCAATCTTAAGCATTAATCCAATCTTAAATGAATTGATTAATTCATACAACGACCACTTCAATTTACAGACAAAAAACGAGTGTGTGCAACAGTCCGTTCATTATTATATCATTATCGCTGAAAAGTCATTTTCACATATCAACGAGAAAGAACACACGCAAACGCCACACTCCCTTGACTAAACCGGAGCGTTTCCGAAGAGTGTAGAAATATACATACTTTTCGCAGCGTTGGTGAACGCAACACAGGACTACTCCTTCTTCTGACCAGCAGGGAGCGCAGGGAGCTCCGCTTTTTCCCTGCCCATAAACCGTTTGAACGTTTCCACGTCATAGTCACTTTGTTGAGAAGTCCCATCAAAGAGGCGCACACCATGGGGACTAACTGTCACAAGGGGAGTTTCTGACAACCTTCATTCTCCTTTAATATTCAAAAAAGAACACCTTTTATTGATTAGCTCCGTGTATTGACTGACACGCTCCAACGAGCGCGTGTTTGGACGTTCGCTTGAAAAAAGAAAAAAAAAAGTTGCAGGGGTTTCATCAGCGGAGGAAACGAGGCAGGATGTATCATGAAGAAGCGGCTTCCCTACATAAGCCACGCTATGGAAGTAAGTTGCACTTTTTATTCTCAATTGTCATTTAAAACGCTGGTGAAATGACACCGGAAGTCGGCTGGTCGTTTGATGAGCAGCAGGTGGTTGAGCAGCACCTGACTCGTTACCTGGAGAAAGTGCTAAAGTGCTAAACAAACAAAAATGGCCTCCATTTATTTATTTATTTATTTTAACACCAAATTCTGTTTAAACTTCAACATCTGCACATTTTGACTTTCCACTCTGTTTATTCAACACATCCGCCACATAAGGTCTTTTCTCATCTGGTTAAGCATTAACTGAAGTGGAAAACAAACAAACTGTCAAGTCATCATTAGGGGCTTCAGTAAAGATGTACTGTAGTTGATCTTGTCACAGTACACATGAGGGCAAAGTGCACGTTTTAAGAGATAAGGCCAATCAATTGTGTCATCTGTGCAGACACACATTGGGAGGTGTGTGCCTGCAGGGCCTACAGGTGCAAATGTTAGCCGAGCACACACAGGACAGCCCAAAGGTATCATTTGCAAATGTTCGCTCCTGAGTTTGCATGCTCTAAAAAAACCGACAAAAGTTAAATAATTTTTTACTCAAATCAACCTCTGTCTCTCCCAGAACCTAAATAACAGAATGAGTCAACACCAAAAAGTCCCATGATGATGTGCACACAAAGGCAACAAAACCTTCATCCTGTGGGTTAAATATACCATTCAAAAGTGCAGGAAGTGTGCATGTTAGTTAGTATTGTTGATTTCCGCATGCAGAGAAACTTCACAGAATGTCCTAAAGATACGATCCCAGATTTTTTTCCCCCAAAAAATTTGATTTACGATTTTTTTCGACCCCCCCCCCCCTACTTTTTAAAGAAACCAATTCATACAAACGACAGCGATAATTTAAGTTTTACTTTTATTTGGTCCAAAACTAGTAGTTTGAAATGGCACTGCATCTTAAAGGCCTACTGAAACCCACTACTACCGACCACGCAGTCTGATAGTTTATATATCAATGATGAAATCTTAACATTGCAACACATGCCAATACGGCCGGGTTAGATTACTAAAGTGCAATTTTAAATTTCCCGTGAAATATCCTGCTGAAAACGTCTCGGTATGATGACGCCTGCGTGTGACGTCACGGATTGTAGAGGACATTTTGGGACAGCATTGTGGCCAGCTATTAAGTCGTCTGTTTTCATCGCAAAATTCCACAGTATTCTGGACATCTGTGTTGGTGAATCGTTTGCAATTTGTTCAATGAACAATGGAGACAGCAAAGAAGAAAGCTGTAGGTGGGAAGCGGTGTATTTCGGCCGGCTAGCTGCAGCAACACAAACACAGCCGATGTTTCATTGTTTACATTCCCGAAAGATGACAGTCAAGCTTTACCATTGGCCTGTGGAGAACTGGGACAACAGAGACTCTTACCAGGAGGACTTTGAGTTGGATACGCAGACGCGGTACCGTGAGTACGCAACCAGAATGTTGCCATAAGCATTTTGTTTAATTTGTATGTGTAACGCAGTACGCAGCTGCGGCTTCCAAACATTTGATCGCTTTGGGACTTTGGGGAAATATATGTGCTGTATGAACTTTGGGGAGGTGAACGGTACTTTGGGCTGTGGGATTGAGTGTGTTGTGCGGGTGTTTGATTTGTATTGGCGGATTATATGGACGGGAAAGGGGAGGTGTTTGTTATGCGGGATTCATTTGTGGCATATTAAACATAAGCCTGGTTGTGTTGTGGCTAACAGAGTATATATATGTTTTGTGTTTATTTACTGTTGTAGTCATTCCCAGCTGAATATCAGGTCCCACCCGCCTCTCACAGCATCTTCCCTATCTAAATCGCTTCCACTGCCCTCTAGTCTTTCACTCTCCCTTTCCTCATGCACGAATCTTTCATCCTCGCTCAAATTAATGGGGAAATCGTCGCTTTCTTGGTCCAAATCGCTCTCGCTGCTGGTGGCCATGATTGTAAACAATGTGCAGATGTGAGGAGCTCCACAACCGGTGACGTCACGCGCATATCGTCTGCTACTTCCGGTACAGGCAAGGCTTTTTTATCAGCGACCAAAAGTTGCGAACTTTATCGTCGATGTTCTCTACTAAATCCTTTCAGCAAAAATATGGCAATATCGCGAAATCATCAAGTATGACACATAGAATGGACCTGCTATCCCTGTTTAAATAAGAAAATCGCATTTCAGTAGGCCTTTAATCTTAGCTAAATTAAAATTTTTATAAATTCTGTTCATCCATTCACCCATTTTGTACTGCTTGTCCCTTTCGGGGTCGCGGGGGTCTCTGGAGCCTATCTCAGCTGCACCCTGGACAAGTCGCCACCTCATCACAAGGCCAACACAGATAGACAAGACAACATTCACACTCACATTCACACACTACGGCCAATTAAGTGTTGCCAATCAACCTATCCAGTTTCAGTTTATTTCGAACACCCATACGATACAATGTAATGCATCACATATTTCCAGTTTCATTACAGCACGTCCGAAAAGGAGTAGGAAGAAGCTGAGCTTATTTAATCCTATCCCTTTTCATACCAATTTTATCCCATTTCCTCGTTCTCTGTTTGTAACAGAACAGTGAATAAATAAATAATATACCATAGTAAGTAAACAAATATTAAATACATAAATAATCTTTATCTCAAAAGAAAAATAAAATGGTTCAAGATGTTCATGATAATTATTGTTCTGTGTACTTTGTAAACACTTGTAGTTTGAATTGATTTCTCTTTAGATCAGATATAAATTGGACTTTGTATAAAATAATTTTCAAAACACAAATGAAATTTAGCTATTGTAGCTAATTCTGTTACAATTACTGTGACACTTTTGCTCGTATGTTGATCAAAATCCATTGTTCTAATCAAAGAGAGAGTCAGAGTAAGGGATTCCTATGGGAGGCAAAACTTCTGTGTTGAAAAGAATACTTCTGTAACAAAAATGTATCTCTAAGACTACGATTACATTGCAGGCCAAAGTGGCCCAAATCTTATTTTTTTCGAAATCATTGTTTTATGATTACAATGCAAGTAAAATGTGATCTTTGTCAGACTCCAGTTTAAACACACACAGACCCCAATGTGGCCCCAATGTGGCCTCGACGTCACATCAATGCGCAGTTTGATAGTGAAAATAAAGGAAGTTGACCGGAATCCATAAATGAACAAGGAAGTTGTTACTACTACTACTACTACAAACTAAAAGTCACCACAGCATAAAATCCCACCTTAAAATGTGATGGCTTTTGATAGTCAAACACTCCAAAATGATGGAATGTCTGTCAGAAATTGGCATATCTTCACAAAGAGGTATTTGGATTTGGGAACAAACAGCTGTCATACGAACTGATTGGGGAACGACCAAAACATTTAATATTAAAAAAGGAGTAAGACAAGGTTGTGTATTGTCACCGTGTCTGTTTAATTTATATACCGAAAACATTTTCAGAGAAGTCGAAAACATGGCAGGTTTATCTATAGGAGGTCTCAACACAAACAACCTACGATATGCTAACAGGACATCCTTATTAGCTGTAAACATAAACAACTTCTAACTGCCTGAATGATAAAGGCAAACCGTATGGAATGGAAATGAATGTAACAAAAAAACAAAGCAATGGTAGTGAGCATTAGTCAACCAGTTCCTCAAGTAAACCTTAAAATAGATGGCAAATCTATAGAACAAGTATCAAATATGGTATATCGTGGTCAGATGCAGTTTGAAAATGGAAGAACTGATAACGAAATAAAAATAAGAATTGAAATTGCTAGGAAATCATATGAAAATATATCAAAACTACTAACATCACAAAAAATAAACATTGAAGCACGGAAAATAATGCTGAAATGCGGTGTGGTCTACCCCACTGTATGCATCTGAGACATGGACCTTAACTAAATCTTCAAAGCTGCACAAGTTTACATGCATGCAATGATTTGATCCCACATGTCTTATTGTGCCATGGTCTGGGGACAGGCCACGAAAGCCCCTGTTGTCATTATATAAACAAACACTAAAGATATTTGACCAAAAACCAATGAAGCCTCATCACTGCCATATTACTCAAAAATATAACATGATGAGTTTTGATAATTTTATACATTTGTCATTTTTAAAAACTATTTTTAAGTGTCTTTATGGATTAGCCCCTGATGTGATGTGTAAAGAAAGACAAAGATACAGTAGTGAAGGTGTGCAGACATGGGAGCTGTAGAGTGAAAAGGTGCCGGACCACTCTGGGTCAGTCTGCGTTCTCAGTGAAGGCCTCACATCTGTGGAACTCTTTGCCACTGGAGTTAAAGTCACAGTTGGACATTAAACTTTTCTCCACAAAACTGAAAAAGTGGCTTAAGGAAAATCAGAAATGTGAGCACTAGACCTGGGTAGTTTTCACTTTTCTCCAGGCCCACTGAAATGAAATTTTCTTATTTAAACGAGGATAGCAGGTCCATTCTATGTGTCATTAAGGCTGCAGCTAATGATTATTTTTCTACCGATTAATCTATAGATTATTTTTTTCGATTAATCGGTTAATCTATAGATTTTTCCTTTTACCGATTATTTTTTTTATTTAAAATGAAGATGAAAAAATAAATGTAGGCCAGTTTTTTCAAAAGGCATGGCTTTTATTTACAAAAAAAAAAGTATGGCCACTCAGTCAACATTGACAACAACATGACAAAATATTCTGTGACAATGTAAACATTTAAAACTTTTAACATTTAACAAAATTAAAAGTAGCTTATTTGCTTTTTAATGTGCAAATATAAAAGTAAACATCCAGTGCAAATCTTAATATTCTGCAATAGTATAAGCATTTCAAAAGTAAAAGTATTGCTTATTTTGCTTTAAAATGTGCAACAATAAAGATAAACATCCAATACAAAAAAGGGCCAATCTAAATATTCTGGAGCACTGTAAACATTAAGTATTGTTTTAAAAATGTGCAAAATAAACATCCAGTCCAACACAGTACACAATAACCAATTCTACTCATTCCAGTGAGTGACTAACAGTTGTAATGAAGAAAGGTTAGCATGTCTACATGCTCTGGGGTGAGGTTGGTTCTTTTCTTGTTTACAATATTCCCAGCAGCTGAAAATAGGCACTCAGAAGGGGTCGATGTGGCTGGAACTGAGAGGTAATTAGCCTTCACCTCAAGCCAGGACTGCGAGTGAGCTGAGCTGCAGTTTAAGTTTCTAGAAGGTCAACGGGCTCATAGTGATGTTACGAGTAGTTGACTGGGAGGTGTTTATTATCATTTGGGGAGAGTCCCCTGCCTGATGCTCACCTGCTAAACACCTATCTGCTCGACGCTGACTACATGCGCTCTGAATACGCACTGCTGATTGGCTGTTAACGCTCTGAATACGCACTGCTGATTGGCTGTTGGCGCTTTCTGTGTACCAATCAGATGGTTGTGTGGGTGGGACAATGCTGCGTGCTGAGACAGAGGCAGAAGGAGAAAAGCAGCTTGTTGAGACTTTAGCTTTAGCTTAGAAACACGTTCGGTACACCCCCGTACCGAACCGAAAGCCCCGTACCGAAACGGTTCAATACAAAACACGTACCGTTACACCCCTAGCAGATACAAATGACACATTCATGTTTTTGTGTAATGATGACAACGTATGCCCACGCGGACGATTGACTATTTGATGGTTGATGGTTTTCTTTTCAAATGTTCTTCATAGCCGTTGTGCTGCTGTGATAGGCCATTTCCGCTCGACACAGTGTATACAACAACGTTATTAGGCCGTGTATTGAAATACTCCCACACTTTTGACGACTTTTGGCGTGCTTTTTCCCCCTCGCTCGCACCGCTCGCATCGTCTGCTTTGCGCTCTGCCATGACGGTAGTGTGACGTAAATATGCGACGCGTCGACGCACAAAAAACGGCGTCGACGTATTTACGTAACCGATGACGTCGTCTTTTCAGCCTTATGTGTCATACTTGATCATTTCGCGATATTGCCATATTTTTGCTGAAAGGATTTAGTAGAGAACATCGACGATAAAGTTCGCAACTTTTGGTTGCTGATAAAAAAGCCTTGCCTGTACCGGAAGTAGCGTGACGTCACAGGTTGAAGAGCTCCTCACATCTGCACATTGTTTACACCAGCAGCGAGAGCGATTCGGACCGAAAAAAACGACGATTACCCCATTAATTTGAGCGAGGGTGAAAGATTTGTGAATGAGGAAAGTGAGAGTGAAGGATTAGAGTGCAGTGCAGGACGCCAGGGTGTATCTTTTTTCACTCTGACCGTAATTTAGGTACAAGCGCTCATTGGATTCCACACTTTCTCCTTTTTCTATTGTGGATCACGGATTTGTATTTTAAACCACCTCGGATACTATATCCTCTTGAAAATGAGAGTCGAGAACGTGAAATGGACATTCACAGTGACTTTAACTCCACGACAATACAACGGTGAAGCACTTTAGCTTTGGAGCTAACGTGATAGCATCGTGCTTAACTGCGGATAGAAACAGAAGAAACATGCCCCTGACTGGAAGGATAGACAGAAGATCAACAATGCTACTATTACGAGACACCGAACCAAACCCTGGACCTGTAACCACACGGTTAATGCTGTCCAGCCTGGCGAAGCCTAGCAATGCTGTTGCTAACGACGCCATGGAAGCTAACTTAGCTACGGGACCTCGACAGAGCTATGCTAAAAACATTAGCTCTCCACCTACGCCAGCCCTCATCTGCTCATCAGCACCCGTGCTCACCTGCGTTCCAGCGATCGACGGCGCGACGAAGGACTTCACCCGATCATCGGTGCGGTCGGCGGCTAGCGTCGGATAGCGCGTCTGCTATCCAACTCAAAGTCCTCCTGGTTGTGTTGCTGTAGCCAGCCGCTAATACACCGATCCCACCTACAGCTTTCTTCTTTGCTGTCTCCATTGTTCATTAAACAAATTGCAAAAGATTCACCAACACAGATGTCCAGAATACTGTGTAATTTTTCGATGAAAACAGACGCTGTTTGTATTGGGAAACAATGGTGTCCCAATACTTCTGTTCAATCCGTGACGTCACGCGCATACGTCATCATCCAAAGACGTTTTCAACCGGAAGTTTAGCGGGAAATTTAAAATTGCACTTTATAAGTAAACCCGGCCGTATTGGCATGTGTTGCAATGTTAAGATTTCATCATTGATATATAAACTATCAGACTGCGTGGTCGGTAGTAGTGGGTTTCAGTAGGCCTTTTAACCAAGCTATTAGTGCACTTTTGTGCATGATGTCCCTAAGATGACATATCAAAACAACACTAAATTAAAGTGCACTTTTTGTACAGAACACCACTACAATAGTTTAAAACAAATACAGTGCACTTTTGTACATGATGTCACACAAGATATTTCAATAACTGTCAAATTAAAATGAGCTGCGTAATAGGAAGTCAAATAGTGTTTGTCCTTCACTATGTGGTAGGTTCCTGTGGACGTTATCTCCTTCTGTTGTTGAATTTTTTTTTTCATACGGTGCTGATCTGGAAATTGTTGCTTCCGCATTTTGTGGGTGTGGCACCGAACGGAGATGTTGTAATGCAGTTTCAAGCACTCTTCATGCTCCAGCGGGTGACTTTTCAAATGATGCTACAAATTAGCAGTTGTGCTACTTTTTGTAGCAACGCTTTTGCCGCATAATTGTTCAACATATTCCCGCTTGAAGCCAAACTACCGCCAGACGATGCACCCCGTGCTGTTTTTCTTGGGAATTAATTATTCCTCCATTTGTTACCAGATTCACACCTTCTCTCTCTCGTATTACCACTCTTAACGCACGGTTAGCATCACAGCTAATGTTACCCATGTAGCTACCTCTCTGCTCGGGGAGGGCGTGTGACATTGCATGCGTGACGTATGTAAGAAGGTGCGCTTGTTTTTCATGTCTCTGTAAGAAGGAGAGACAAGAAAGAGTGGGAAATGCATGCAGTGTAATACCCGCAGCTAAAAGCAACTGTGTGAGAACATATACTCGAATATCACGATATAGTCATTTTCTATATCGCACAGAGACTAACCCGCGATATATCGAGTATATCGATATATCGCCCAGCCCTATGCAAGTATACCCTTTAAATGCAATAAACTTGTATTTCTCATATTTTAACATTGTAACATTGGAATGTAACCTTGTAAATATCCAAGATACATAAAACAAACATATTAAAAATAATAAACTTGGTTCTGTTTTTGTTAAAAAGGGGTTGGGGGACCATTAAAAATACACTACCAATACAATAAATACAATGGCTAAATAAAGTAATTGTGACCAAAATGATCACGGTTGTCATTATTATCGCATTATTGTTGAAAGTGCTCAAAAAGTACTTACACACACACAAACATCTTTTAACCAAGTTGTATTCTTAGGGCAGAGTAAACATAAAATATTGTTCTGAAATCTTAAGAGCCATATATTCATTTGTATGTTTAAACATGTTTATCTTCTTCCAATTTAGTTTGTCAACATTTCAGGATGTTTTTTTTTATTTTTATGAATACAAATCGAGTGATCACTTCGTTTCACTTCTAGTTTATGTGACATCATGCAAGTTCACTTCCTGTTAAAAACAGTCTGTTTCAACGCAACTATGGAGTATATATGCCAATCACTTTGTTCAAAGACAGCACAGCCTTTATGTTAAACATAAATATTATGTGTTTATGTAAGATTAAATTGGGATATGGCGTTTGTTAATGGAAACAGATATTAAAGTATTTTGTTTTCATGTTAGCATTTAAGCTGCTGGCATGCTAATGCTATTCAGTCTATATTTTTATCAACATGTGTTTTTTTCGATGATTTTAATTTAATACAGTAATACTAACCGTCAGGGGTTTTACAGCAGTTATCATTACTACAGTTTATGTGCATGTAGTACAAACGCCCGCAGCTGCTGAAACAGCCCATAACAACGCATGTATAAGAACATTTATTGAGGCTGGCAATATTAGAGAGTTAATTTTCATATATAGTTTAATTGACTTATAGAATATCAGTAGGTCTACGTATCCCGATTATTGTTACTATAAAATTATCAAGGTTACCATAACAGTATAGAATGTGCTCAAAAAGTACTGATACAAACACTGAAATATATTACCAAATTTTACTTAAAAATCTTTCCTTGGCAGAAGAAACATTTAAATATTGTTGAGGATTTTTTGACAGACATATTATTTGAGTGTTTATCTTTTTAATTTGTGAAAGGTTTTAGTGTTTCTTAATTTAAAAAGGCAAAATAGGTGTTATTTGTAAAGGGAAAATACATTAATTTGTCTTGTTTTCATTTTAGCATTTAAGCTAGCTAGCGGTTAGCAAGTCAGTCAGTTAACGATGATTAAAATTTGAAATGACAATATTAAATGTATTTCTTTTTTGTTGCCTCGCTAGGAAGTAGGCTTTGCCATTAAGCTGAATTTCTTATTTGATTGCGCCCTACAAAGTGTTTATTCTGTAAGTATTGTACTTTTTACACACCAGCTGTTTGATTGTACCATGCATCTTAGTTGTAGTTGCGTTACCAAATTTGGAGGTGTTCAAATCTCCATGTATAATCACTAATGCTAATCAACAGCATGTCTATGGCAAATACGATGTCAATTAACATTGAGCTGGCGCATTTTGAAAAGTGGAGCTTTACTTTTGAGCTGTTTCTATTAGGTGTACTTGGGCATGCATACATAGAAATATGTAACATTACCTAGAAGCAGTCTGAACGAGTCTGCTCTGAAGGGTTTGTTTGCTTGCCAAATGTTTGAGTCAGACGTGACATCACGTGCAAAAAGGGTATTGAAATAGGGCATGGTTTAATTTTACGTGAATCAATACCTTGTCGTAATGATGGAATTTGGTCCATGCTTATAAATGTATCGGATTTGGTACCCATTCCTAGTTGTGAAAGTCTTTTTTAAGCTTAATATTTATACTAATTAATCAATTTGTTCAACCACTTTGTCTTGGCACATCAGTGAGCACACAACCTGCAGACAAAATCCACACAAAAGTAAAAGTGTCCTTCCAGACTCACCGGCGGCAACATCAAGTACACCTACTCCATTGCAGGTCTGACACCACTGCGAACTAAAAAACAATAATAGAAGTATACAATTTGTAAAGGCATGTTTTTCTCTATTATAAATGTACCCAATGAAGTGTCTGGTGATGTGCCATGTTCTTCTGGACCTCCATGTGAACAATTTCTTGTCGTATAATCGTCTATCGGGTTTTGGTCAGTGCATCCAAACAGGGGTTCACTCATCCAGAAATAACAAGCTCTGATTGGATTAGGCCACTGTAAGGATCCTTGTTAGAAGTAATTAAACTGCAGGTAAACGCCCTGTCAGAAGTCACTTGGGTCTGCCTGGTCTCCCGTCGTTCATTGTAGCTGACTTTCTCAGGGGTTCATTGAAAGTAATTTTAATTTATATTTGGGGGAACGTTTCATTATGTGAGTGTTAATGTGAGTTATTTTACTGCAATATGTATAAATGATAAAATGAACTACAAAGCTCATATAAAAAAAATACATAAGGTTGCCAGTAGGGTTGTCTCGATACCAATATTTTGGTACCGGTACCAAGATGTATTTCGATACTTTTCAATACTTTTCGATACTTTTCTAAATAAAGGTGACCACAAAAAAATGTCATTATTGGCTTTATTTTAACAAAAAATCTTACGGTACATTAAACATCTGTTTCTTACTGCAATCGAAGAACAATTTCATATTGTCATTCCCCATTCTATTATTTTGTCAAAATTATAAAGGACAAGCTGAAAAAACTAATTATTAATCTACTTGTTCATTTACTGTTAATACCTGGTTATTTTCCGTTTCCACATGTTCTATCTACACTTCTGTTAAAATGTAATAATCAATTATTCTTCTGTTGTTTGGATATTTTACTTTAGTTTTGGATGATACCACACATTTAGGTATTGATCCGATACCAAGTAGTTACAGGATCATACATTGGTCATCATTTAAATTCTCATGTGTCCAGGGACATATTTAATGAGTTTATAAACATAATATGAATACAAAAAATAAAAAAATAAAAAAAGATTTTGTGATGATAAAAAATATTGATGTAATCATTGTAGTATCGACTAGCTACGCTCTTGCACTTGGTATCATTACAGTGGATGTCAGGTTTGGATCCACCCATGGCATTTGTTTACATTGTGACGCCGGTGAGCTATTTTATCCTCCTACGGTGTGTAGTGAAGCATGTTTAGCTATTCCTCGTCCTGCAGGGAAGATACTTGTTAAAAATTAATTTTATTTGTTGCAATGGGGGCAAGGAGTAGTGATTTAGAAGTAGCTAAAACACTGCCGACTGCAGATAGATGTTATCTGCTACCTAGTTAGACATGTCTTAAAGCACCTCTTCCTGAGGTCGTTTCAGTGTTATAGCTTCACCTTTATCGTTAGTTTTCAAGACAAAATGCGTCAATTCTCCCTTTTCTGTCTACACACTGTGTCTGCTTGTAAGTACTCTGTGCGCTGCCGAACATGCTCCTCTGCTCGTAAAACCAGCAATGTAACGACATGATGACGACACGCCGTCATGCCTGTAAAATAAAAAAAAATATGGTGAACCGGTACTTTTCAAACAGAGTATAGTACCGTTTTCGATTCATTAGTGCCGCGATACTATACTAGTACTGGTATACCGTACAACTCTAGTGGCAAGACAAACTTCAATAATGAATAAAGTAGGGCTGGAGATATCGATTGTTTTAGTAAACCAGTAATCTGTCAATTATTGTGTTCGATTAGTCGAGTAATCAGATAAACACACTTCGTAGCCTTAATGAGTATTTTGAGGAAAATAGTTCAAATGTTTTTTTTGCTTGCCATACATAACCTTTCATTTTTTTCCCCTAATAAATGCACACTAGAGATGTAAAAATATGGTTATCAGTATTATTGCGGTATTGTTTGTTTTCAAAAAGTATTTATACACACAAGAAAAAAAAAACAGCTTTGTTTTATTAGTCAACATTGCAACTTTTTCTAAATTACATTTAACCTTTAAGCTTTTTTATTTCACTTTTGTTATGTTTTTGTTTATTTTAATAGTATTTTTAGAATGTGCCGTGGGCCGCAAATGGCCTCCGGGGCACACTTTTGACACCCCTGCAAAAGATAATAAAAAATTCAATCTGATAAATCTATGGATAAAAAGCAGAGCCTGGCGACGCAAGCGCGTTTATCATAAGTCTCTCGCTCTCTCTGTCTCTGCCCCTCCCTCACGAATGCTGCTGCATGCACAATTTGTTTTGTTTTTAACCCCTTCTTAACCCTGAACGTACATTGAAAATACACGCAACCCTAACTCAAAATGCCGGACATTTGAGGCATTTAAGAAACTCCGCCCTGACAGCTCCGCAAAAGAGGACATGTCCGGTGTAAGGAGGACGTATGGTCAGTCTATCGTAGCCCGTTAGCTGCTAGCATGCCCCTAACGGGCTATGCCTCAAATGCCGTGTGTTGTGCCTCGGTGTGCATTGTTTACACAACGTGCGTTATGCTACTTAATATGTCCGTGTGGAAACTCGTTCGGTACACCTCCGAACCGGAACTCCCGTACCGAAACGGTTCAATACAAATACACGTAACGTTACACCCCTAATAGACACTGTTACAAAACCCACTATTTGGAATGTTTTGTGTGTCGTATGCTCGCAATAAGGTGGCGACTTGCCCGGGGGTAGGGCTGCAGTCGACTAGTCGTCGACTATCTTAACGATTAGTCGACTAGTCGGATTATAAAGCATACAGTTATTCAGGCGCTCTAATTTAGCCAGCAACTTTTAAATTCATCTTGAGCTATTGTTAATTTATATAGTAACTATGCTGCTCATTAGGCTGTGACAAAAAATGGAACTACCGTATTTTTCGGAGTATAAGCCGCTCCGGAGTATAAGTCGCACCGGACGAAAATGCATAATAAAGAAGGGAAAAAACATATGAAAGTCGCACTGGAGTATAAGTCGCATTTTTTTGGGAAATTTATTTGATAAAACCCAACACCAAGAATAGACATTTGAAAGGCAATTTAAAATAAATAAAGAATAGTGAACAACAGACTGAATAAGTGTATGTTATATGACGCATAAATAACCAACTGAGAACGTGCCTGGTATGTTAACGTAACATATTATGGTAAGAGTCATTCAAAAAACTATAACATATAGAACATGCTATACGTTTACCAAGCAATCTGTGTGTGTGCAATTGACACTTGTTGTTGTGTTTTTTTTCATTGCAATGCAAATTGACGCTTCTTTTAAAAGTACTTTATTTTCCGCACTATAAGGCGCACCTAAAAACCTCCAATTTGTCAAAAGCTGACAGTGTGCCTTATAATCTGGTGCGCCTCATATATGGACCAATATTGAGCCTCCAACAGGTAAAAGTTTCAATCAATCAATCAATCGCAACTACGGTAAGCAGCCGCCGACTTCATTTTCTCCCGTCTTCATTTTCCCCCGTAGAAAAAGAAGAAGCGCGCGGTGCATGCTGGGATATATAACTGTGCGAGGCATGCCGTTTCATTTCCATTTGTTTGTTTATGTAAAGACCCCAAAATGGTTCCTATTAACAGACACGCTTACGACGCAGAGTTTAAACTTAAGACTATCAGTCACGCAGTAGAACACGGGAATAGAGCAGCAGCAAAAGAATTTAACATTGTCACTGAACTGCTAGACAACAGCAGCGACACTGACTCGATTAATGACGACTTTGACGAGACGGAGCCGGGAATGTTAGATGCCGTATTCGCCCAACTGTTTAATTCGGACACTGAAGAAGAAGAATTCGATGTAATCGTGGATGAGGAATAACTTCATAAAGTGAGCTTTACATTTTGTGTGTTGTGTTGTGTTGTGTGACATTAACGTTTGAGCAACGTTGAGTTATTGATGTATTGTTATTGATCTGCACTATTTCGAGTGTTACTATATTGTGATTGCACTAACGTTTGATTTACCGTAACAGTATCACTGTTTTTTACCTGTTTATTGAATCAGGGAAAAGTTCCCCTCCACTATGTGATATAAATGTTGCACTACATGTTATACCTTGCTGTTGTTAAAAGATATACACTGACTTTACCTCGGGGAAAATAATAAAACAGCTGTTTATTCATTTTGGGAGTGAACAGAGTTCTCAGGACGCTGCTTTGTAATCTATTAATAAAGTTTGACTGACCTATCTGACTGTTTTGTTGACATTCCCTTTAGCGCAGCTCCATCTAATGGATGCATAACATAACCCCAGCCTCCACTGTAGCGTCTATTCTATGCGCCCTCTAATGCTGTGCGCCTTATATATGAACAAAGTTTTAAAATATGCCATTCATTGAAGGTGCGCCTTATAATCCGGTGTGCCTTATAGTGCGGAAAATACGGTACTTGAATTGATTTAGACCATGGGTGTCAAACTCATTTTAGCCCAGGGGTTGCATGGAGAAAAATCTATTCACACACAGGCTGGACAGGTAAAGTCATGGCATTACAACTTAAAAATAAATACAATTTCAGATGATTTTCTTTGTCTTACTTTGGCCAATATTTGAACAAGCACATTCTGAAAATGTACATATAACAAATAATCCTCTTGGCAAAACACTTTGAGGTTAGTTAAAAATTCTAAGGAATAAATTGGTGCAGTTTCAATAACACCACAAAGAACACAATGAACTTAGACTTATTCCCAGTGTATTTACAAAGCAATTCAACTTTAAGCACTTCCTCTTAAGCATTCTCATGTTGGCAGTTCAATAGAGGTGGGAATCTTTGGGCACCTCACGATTCGATTACGATTACAATTCAGGAGCTACGATTCAATTAAAAATCAATTTATGCATCTTTAATTTATGTATATTGATGAAGTTTTGCATTTCTTTTTGTTTCACTAAATAAGCGTTTATCACTTGCAACTTTAAAAAACAGTGCCTTTGTAACAAGAAACAGTTAGTTACCTGTGCATGATTTGCGTAACCATGAAAAATACCTCGGTTTCTTACTGGCTCTGCACCTTACTTGTGGGCAATTTGCGTAACCAAATCAGATGGCAACGTGGCCGGGACAATACTGGAGAAGGAGGCGCGCCTGCATCGGAGCTAAATTGAACAGTTTTAAAGTAGGCCCGTCTGATAGGGCTTCGTGATTAATCAAATTTTAATCATGATCACGATTTTGGCCGCTACGATTAAATCAGGGTGATCGCCGGCGATATTAACTTTTAAAAAAGCAGGCTATCAATTCAAGCACTTTCACAATCAACATTCAACCAACCACCAGGGGGCGACCAAAAGACGGTGAACTCATGTGAGAGTGAGTAAGAGTGTATGAGAACGGAGGGTGATTGACAGTCACCGTCGATCAGCCAGTAGCTCCCGAAAATATTAGGGAAAAATAAATGCATTATTGCATCAGTGCCCTCCCCCCCATAGAGTGATGTACAGGGTGCCAACAGGTAGGCGTTTTAATCATAGACATCTTATAAGTAGACGCAGCATCGACCGCTACTGCCTACTGTCGCTGACGTGACGCGGGGCCGCCATCTTGGAGTGGTCATCCGCTCCACTTAGTGCAATTCATTTGGCACGAGCAATGAACTGTCAGCGCATTTAATTCATCTTACTTCACTGAATACCACTGATTTTCACGCGTTTTTTTGTCACACGTGTAGCTATGATAAAGGACACATGTTTTGGCGTGTTTTATTATTCATAGTTTGCTTAACAGTAATAGAATATTCTTATATGCTATAAGTGACCAGACGTCCGAGATCAAAACTGGGAATACAATCCCAGAGAAGGGGGAAAAAAACGGTCAGCTATTTTGAAGTTCAAGAAACATTATGATTAGGTTATATATACATGCTTATATCCTACATAAACAATGTATGAATACATTAGATATCTATATATCTTCGGGACCTATAGACTGTATCTCTGTTGCTGCAGCAGCAGAGAGTTTATTCTGTCTTGACACTTTGTATTGATATTTTGTATTACATTCTTCCCTTAAATGATTGTGATTGTTTTAAATGCATTTTTTATGTATGTCGCTTTGGATAAAAGCGTCTGCCAAATACTTAAAAATAAACGTATATCCATCCATCCATCTTCAACCGCTTATCCGGAATCGGGTCGCGGGGACAACAGCTCCAGCAGAGACCCCCAGACTTCCCTCTCCAGAGCAACATTTGCGACTTCCTCCTGGGGAATCCCGAAGCGTTCCCAGGCCAGAGAGGAGATGTAATCCCCCCATCTGGTCCTTGGCCTGCCGCGGGGCCTCCTCCCAGTGGGACGTGCAACGAGGACTTCCCTAGGGAGACGCTCGTGAGGCATCCGCACGAGATGCCCGAACCACCTAAGCTGGCTCCTTTCCAAGCGAAGGAGCAGCGGCTCTACTCCGAGTCTCTCTCGGGTGACTGAACTTCTCACCCTATCTCTAAGGGAGATGCCAGCCACCCTTCTGAGGAAACTCATTTCGGCCGCTTGTATCCGTGATCTTAATCTTTCGGTCATGACCCACACTTCATGACCATAGGTGAGAGTAGGAATGTAGATAGCTCGGTAGACCGAGAGCTTTGCCTTCTGGCTCAGCTCTCGTTTCGTCACAACAGTGCGGCAGAGAGACTGCAATACTGCCCCAGCTGCTCCGATTCTCCGGCTGATTTCCTTCTCCATCTTTCCCTCACTCGTGAACAAGACCCCAAGATACTTAAACTCCTCCACCTGGGACAGAGTCTTGTCCCCTACCCGGACTGTACAAACCATTGGTTTCCTGTTGAGAACCATGGCCTCAGATTTGGAGATGCTGATCCTCATTCCAGCCGCTGAACACTCACTCGGCTGTGAACCGATCCAGTGAGAGCTGAAGGTCACGAACCGAAGGTGCCATCAGGACCACATCATCTGCAAACAGCAGTGACGCAACCTTTAGCCCCCCGAGACGTATACCCTCTCCGCCATGGCCACGACTCCGCCTAGAAATCCTGTCCTATATAAATCCTGTCCTATATAAACGTATATAAACACCTGGAAGTCTTTATATCAGTAAAAACCACCAATCTGTTTCACTGGATTCAGAATAAAACCAAATTCTGTCTTACCCAACAATGTTAGTATTTGAATATTGTTACATGAAGACTTATTCCTGGTTACAATTATACTGTTAAGAAAGTATTGTCTTATACTTAGCCTAGAATGAGAATGCATCATAATCATTGTTTTAGGTGGGCCTGAAAGTTTGTAAACCAAACCCCTGTAGGAGGGGGGTCATCCTCCCCCAGAAGATTTATTTGTGATTTTCACATACAAATGAAGCATTCTGGTGCATTCTGACAAAATAATGAAGACAAAATACAAACCCCGTTTCCATATGAGTTGGGAAATTGTGTTAGATGTAAATATAAACAGAATACAATGATTTGCAAATCATTTTCAACCCATATTCAATTGAATGCACTACAAAGACAAGATATTTGATGTTCAAACTCATAAACTTAATTTTTTTTTTGCAAATAATAATTAACTTAGAATTTCATGGCAGCAACACGTGCCAAAGTAGTTGTGAAAAGGCATGTTCACCACTGTGTTACATGGTCTTTCCTTTTAACAACACTCAGGAAACGTTTGGGAACTGAGGAGACACATTTTTTAAGCTTCTCAGGTGGAATTCTTTCCCATTCTTGCTTGATGTACAGCTTAAGTTGTTCAACAGTCCGGGGTCTCCGTTGTGGCATTTTAGGCTTCATAATGCGCCACACATTTTCAATGGGAGACAGGTCTGGACTACAGGCAGGCCAGTCTAGTACCCTCACTCTTTTACTATGAAGCCACGTTGATGTAAGACGTGGCTTGGCATTGTCTTGCTGAAATAAGCAGGGGCGTCCATGGTAACATTGCTTGAATGGCAACATATGTTGCTCCAAAACCTGTATGTACCTTTCAGCATTAATGGCGCCTTCATAGATGTGTAAGTTACCCATGTCTTGGGCACTAATACACCCCCATACCATCACAGATGCTGGCTTTTCAACTTTGCGCCTATAACAATCCGGATGGTTCTTTTCCTCTTTGGTCCGGAGGACACGACGTCCACAGTTTCCAAAAACAATTTGAAATGTGGACTCGTCAGACCACAGAACACTTTTCCACTTTGTATCAGTCCATCTTAGATGAGGTCAGGCCCAGCGAAGCCGACGGCGTTTCCGGGTGTTGTTGATAAACGGTTTTCGCCTTGCATAGGAGACATTTAACTTGCACTTACAGATGTAGCGACCAACTGTAGTTACTGACAGTGGGTTTCTGAAGTGTTCCTGAGCCCATGTGGTGATATCCTTTACACACTGATGTCGCTTGTTGATGCAGTACAGCCTGAGGGATCGAACCCTTTGATGATATTACGGACCGTAAATGGTGAAATCCCTAAATTCCTTGCAATAGCTGGTTGAGAAAGGTTTTTCTTAAACTGTTCAACAATTTGCTCACGCATTTGTTGACAAAGTGGTGACCCTCGCCCCATCCTTGTTTGTGAATGACTGAGCATTTCATGGAATCTACTTTTATACCAAATCATGGCACCCACCTGGTCCCAATTTGCCTGTTCACCTTTGGGATGTTCCAAATAAGTGATTGATGAACATTCCTCAACTTTATCAGTATTTGTTGCCACCTTTCCCAACTTCTTTGTCACGTGTTGCTGGCATCAAATTATAAAGTTAATGATTATTTGCAAAAAAAAAAAAAGTATCAGTTTGAACATCAAATATGTTGTCTTTGTAGCATATTCAACTGAATATGGGTTGAAAATGATTTGCAAATCATTGTATTCCGTTTATATTTACATCTAACACAATTTCCCAACTGATATGGGGTTTGTAGAACATTTCATAGGTTTGCAGAGAACTATATACAATATGCACACGGAAGGCATGGTGCCACCATAGGTTTGCAGAGAACTATATACAGTATGCACACACTCTTTTCACAAAATACAACCAATAGTATGTTAATGTTAAATCTTACTTGTGAAACGTAATCCCCTGATTCCTTTTTTCAACAGTCCGCTCATTTGAGCAGGAAAACGCTGAACACCAGTCATCTTTGTTTTCTACCTGTCAACTGTCAGTTTAGGCTGCTCGCCGGCTCCTCATCACCACTTCAAGATGGTGGCCCGAATTTCTCGCGTCACAGCAGCCAATGCTGCGTCTACTTATAAGATGTCTATAGTTTTAACCCCGGAACACGCCCGCACGCCTCATCGTTCTTGAGGCACCCACCCTCTCACTCGTTCCGTCAAAGCCGGAAATGCTCCCGCGCGTATAAACCAACAAGTTGCACGACAAAGCTGCGTTGGTGTGCACATCTAAACAAAGAATCGAGTCGCAGACACAGGTTAAGCATTAAAAACACTTCCCTTACTCCTCAGCCGACATCATTTGTCTGTGACGTGAAGCTAATAATCCAGATATAGTTATGGTTGCTCACAGAGCGGACTGCCCCCCACCGGCACACAACTCTGACAAATCGCTACAAAAGCAAGGGTGTCCAAAGTACAGCAAGTACAGACTACCGTAAGATCATCCGTAAGATCATGTGGAGGAGCAGCGGCTTTACTTTGAGCTCCTCCCGGATGACAGAGCTTCTCACCCTATCTCTAAGGGAGAGCCCCACCACCCGGCGAAGGAAGCTCATTTTGGCCGCTTGTACCCGTGATCTTGGCCTTTCGATCATAACCCAAAGCTCATGACCATAGGTGAGGCTGGGAACGTAGATCGACCGGTATATTGAGAGCTTCGCCTTCCGGCTCAGCTCCTTTTTCACCAAAACGGATCGATACAGCGTCCGCATTACTGAAGACGCGTCCACTTATTCATACTTTTTGTCTCACGATCCACTCTTCCCTCACTCGTGAACAAAACTCCTAGGTACTTGAACTCCTCCACTTGGGGCAAAATCTCCTCACCAACCCGGAGATGGCACTCCACCCTTTTCCGGGCGAGAACCATGGACTCGAACTTGGAGGTGCTGATTCCCATCCCAGTCGCTTCACACTCGGCTACGAACCGATCCAAAATCTTGTATTATTATACATTATTTCTGGCGGGCATTTTGGCGTCCTACCCTGTTCAGCAGTCCTTGAATGCACCGTAAAAACACATCTCTTTCGTATTCCTCAGAGTGTAGAACAATCACTTTGTTCTAAGAGAGCACAGCTTGTAGTTTCAATGTTCTTAATTGAATATCGTAGTTGCTCAGACACCAAGTAATATGTTTATTTAAGTTTGTATTGGGATATGTCGTTTCTTAATGTGGAAAGACGGTTTTCATGTTAGCATTTAGGCTAGCGAGCTGGCCCCAGTCTGTGAGTTTATCAAAGTGCAGTTATCAATTACAGTTTTTTAAAATTTTTAATTTAAAACGGTAATACTGGCCATCGGGAGTTTTATTATGGTTATCATTAATACAATTTATCGTTAAATCGCTAATCCACACCATTTATTTTGCACTTTAAACCAGAGGTGTGGACTCGAGTCACATGACTTGGACTCGAGTCAAAATCGAGTCATGAATTTGATGACTTTAGACTCGACTTGACAAAATGTAAAGAGACTTGCAACTCGACTTAGACTTTAACATCAATGACTTGTGACTTCACTTGGACTTGATCCTTTTGACTTGACAAGACTTGCTACTTTCCCCAAAACATAAAGATTAAAAAGTTATCCAGGAGTGCTCTATCTTTCATTGTGTACGTGTGTGTGCTGTCGGTACAACATCCAATCAGATTAGATCCACATTGTATTCATCCGACAGCACTCATCCAATCAAATTAGAGATCCACGTTGTTTTCATCCGACAGCATTCATCCAATCAAATTGCAGTACAACCAACGAAGAAGAGCTGTCAAACAACACGCCAGTGAGCAAAAATTATACCAAAGATAGTTTCGTTCGAGTATAAAAACTACGAGTTGGTCAACAAAAAACGAATTGCAGTATGCAAAACATGCGGTTCGAAGATTACAGACGTAGACGCAACAACTTCCAACTTCGTTCGGCATTTGAAGTTGCACAAAGAAGGGTAAGTTTTGAATGTAAGCTAACGTTTATTGGCTAAGTAACGTAACTTTTATTTGCTGTGTAGTTAAATCAGTGAGGCTGTAAACTCACTGCTAACATTATAACGTTATTGCAAACACGGCAATCTGTTGCGTCCACTTATTCATACTTTTTGTCAAGTGATTTTTTTTAAGCAGGGTTGCATGAGGTACCTATAGTTAACATTACGTTAGTCAATGTATCACACACAGTAAAGTAACGTTAGACGGCGGTCAGCAGCATCGTGTATTTTAGCCACCTACAAAAAGACAAACATAGTCAAATAAAGGTCAGTTAAAATGTACACTATATTAAGAATATGTGTACATAGTGCATAGGGCCCTGACATCTAAAAAGTACAACTATGTTCATTGTTATGTTCATGTATTTATGTTTTTCATGTGTACACACACATAAATACACATACAGTATGAGATGAGATCAACGAGATAAGGTAAGAACAGGATATAAACTGCTGTGGAACTGGTTAAAATGCAGTATGCCATGTAAATACAATGTTAACACTTTTGTACAAATAAGTGCAGTTGCACTTGTTTTTTTAAATGTGTTTATTCTGCAAAGGAATGAGTTAAATTTTTAAAATGACTGGTTAATAGTGCTATTATGAAGTGCAATGCCAGCACTATTTTTTCCCCTGCAATTTCAAATGCACTTGTTTTAATAAATAAATACAGCGTTTTAAAAGCATACACAATCTGTGTAAATATATTAGTCTGTGGTTAAAGGACTTGAAAGGACTCAAAACTCAAAAGGCAGGAATTTGGACTTGACTTGAGACTTTCCAGTCTTGACTTTGGACTTGACTCGGGACTTGCCTGTCTTGATCGGGACTTGACTCAATACTTGAGGGCAAAGAGCTTGAGACTTACTTATGACTTGCAAAACAATGACTTGGTCCCACCTCTGCTATTAACATATGTGCATTGACCAAAAAAAACCTCCACTGTTAATCTCTACACAAATAATAGCACCCACACATCGCCGCTCTATTGCAACAGCCGTGGGAAACTGTTTGTGTATTTAACGTTTCAGGCACTCCATGTGGTCCATATGTCATCAACACTCATTAAACGATTATTAAAAGCAACAGCTTTTTAATCGATTTAGTCCGTTAATCGTTGCTGTCCTAAAATAAAGCAAATTATGTTCTACCAAAAAAAATCACTATTATCTACTGTTCTCTAGTGTTACTATAAGTTATTGCGTAGAGCTATAGGGAAATAACTACAAACGTACATTTCACTCACTAATCGTGTTAAGGTCAGTTCGACTAATACATAATTTTGGTTATAGAGAACATTCAAACCATTTATTTATTGATTCAAACATATTCAATTTGATTTGTTATATTTGCGAACTCATTTTTCCCCCAGAAAATGTGTTAGTTAAAGTGGGGGGAAGGGGCGTCGCCCGGGTTAGGCGGCCGGACAGGGAAGGGGGTGGGTGGGTGGAAGGAACAGTGTAACTCGGCCTGTCGCCATCACATCTCCACCTCATCGCTGCCATCACAGCCTGGGGGGGGCAATAGACTACAGACTCTGATTACATTGACCACATTGTTTATTAAAAAATAACAAAATAAAAATATTAGAGAAATAAAGAAGCCTACAATTTTTGGTTGTGTTTTCCACTCCATTTGCAGAATGGCGATATACAATATATATCTCGATATTTTTTCCGTAAAGTACAAACAAAACACAGAACAGTTGTAGTTACCTGAGATACTAAGTATTTCATTATTATGATTTTGTAGGGGTGTAACGGTACACAAAAATTTCGGTTCGGTACGTATCTCGTTTCAGAGGTCACGGTTCAGTTCATTTTCGGTACAGTAAGAAAACAACAAAATACACATTTTTTGGCTTTTTTTTTTTTTACCAAATGTGTAAAAAATGGCTTTATCCTTTTAACATTGGGAACACTATAATAACTCTGCCCACGTTAATCAACATTAAACTGCCTCAAGTTGTTGCTCAGATTAAATAAAATGACACAACTTTTCTTCTTCATATAAAAAGTGCAACATTAATCAGTTTCAAGTCAACTCATCATGCTTCATTTATTACAGCATTTGGGAAGCCTGTAGTTGATTTTTATTATGTAAATGTTATATTTTTATCAACATGTGTTAGCAGGGACCCTGCCATTCAAAACTAGGCTGCTCCATTACTAATGATTAATGTAACTATAGCTGAAAAAATAGTACAATAGCAATAGAGGAGACTACACACACACACACACACACACACACGCACACACACCGCAAAATGAGCTAACGTTACGCTAAAAGCTAATTAGCCTTCACCTTAAGCCAGGACTGTGAGCGATCTGAGCTGCAGTTTAAGTTTCTAGAACGTCAACGGGCTCATAGTGATGTTACTAGTAGTTGACTGGGAGGTGTTTATTTTAATTTGGGGAGAGTACGCTGCCTGATGCTCACCTGCTAAACACCTATCTGCTCGACGCTGAAGCGCTGACTACATGCGCTCTGAATACGCACTGCTGATTGGCTGTTACCGCTTTGAATACGCACTGCTGATAGGCTGTTACCGCTTTTTGTGTAACTAATCAGCAGGTTGTGTGGGTGGGACAATGCTGGGTGCTGAGACAGAGGCAGAAGAAGCAAAGCAGCTTGTTAAGACTTTAGCTTAGAAACTCGTTCGGTACACCCCCGTACCGAACTGAAACCCCCGTACCAAAATGGTTCAATACAAAACACGTACCGTTACATCCCTAATATTTTGACTTAGTAATTTGAGGTTAATTTGTCTAAATTGTCAGACGATTGTTTCTCTGATGTCTCCATCATGTCCAGAAGTCTCTTCTTTATCTGGACGTCTTCTTCTACTGCATTCAGCAACTTTGTCTCAATTGGAAGTTTTCGTTTTAGTCTGTCGTGCTTGTGGCTGTTGAGTTTTGCCTAGTAAAAAAAACCAAGGATTTTTACAATATTACATTCAACAATCATGAATACATTGTTTGGGATAAACCCACTTTAGCAAAGATGTAAGATAGTGTACATGTTATTTACAACATGTCAAATAGCCCTCATCGTCAGGAAACAATGTGTGTCAATAAAGCACTTCATCGAGGTATTTTAATTTTGACAGAAGAAAATAATATTTAATGCAACTGCAATTTTACTTAACTCAATATTATTTATTACAAGAAACTACTCTAAGCATTTTTAATACAACCCTATTTAAATACATCTAAAACAGCTGAACTTTAATATATGCTTGCCATCTTGACTTCTGATTCCAAAGCAAGTATTTTTGTCACACTGTTGTCAAACAATGATGATAATAAAACTAATGGGCAAAATATGATTCCACATTGTTGAAAGTGGTCATCTGAGAGCATTTAATTGCAGTGCAGTTCATATAAAAATGTTTTGATGCCCCAGATATACAACATCTATCTGCCTTTTAACAATATTACTTCCTAGGAATGGAGTTAGTGCCCACATACCTGAAGTAAAGCTCTTCTCTCTTTCACCACAGAAGATTGTGGATTGCTCCCATTGGAATCTTGCTGCTCTTGTACATCATTAGGCATATACTTGTCTATGACCCGGCTGTCAAGGGTGAATGGAGAATCTGAACTCATGTGAGAGCTTGTGTCAATATCTGATGTTTCTATTCCAAATTGAATGGATGTAGTTGATGGAGAACCGCCCGAGATCTGCTCGCATAGTTCGAAGTACAGCAAAACAACTCTACCGTAACCACTTCTTCCACCTGCGTCGACTACAGCCACCTGCGTCGACTGCTTGTCTGTACTTACCACGAATCGCTTTCAGTTTAGTGCCGATAGTTGTTTTTGTGATGTCCTGTTTCCGTTGAGGAAATTCCTCAGATGTCCCTCCAAGTCTGTACCGTTCCAAAATAGGGTAAGAATGTCACCAGACTTGGACTGGCAAGTTTCCCATGGGAAAGAATGTCACCAGACTTGGACTGGCAAGTTTCCCAGTCAACACCTTGTTGAGTTTTGTTAACTTTAAACTCCAAAACGTTGCTTAAAAGTAGCTCTACTCTATATAATTCTTTCTTGCCGTGACTCGCCATTTTTGCTATATGCCGCCTACGGAAATGATGTTTTTGATGTTTCTGATTGGCTGAAATGGTCTTAAGTCCTAGGCTACAGCGCCCCCAGTATTTTGGCATGCGTATGACACTCAGTGTATGCGTTTGCCTGGGGACAGAGATAGTTTTTTAAATGCACACGTGTGGCTGGAGATCTTGTTAAGACGTTAGTTTAGGCGGTGGCTCTTTGTTGTTAAGGCGGCCGCCTTAACAACAAAACGCTGCGGGAAACCCTGGAACTGCTAGAATAATTCCTATTGCGAAGAATGTACAATACTTCAGTGACATATTTTGTCTTAGTTACGTCAGCGGATATCTCTATATATGGTCATGGTTTACCTGAAGAGCTTTGGGTGAGTCTGCCATTTTTACTCAGTTGTAGTCCAAAGTTGTAGTCGGTAAGTTTCCTTATTTTTCTCTATGCTCTTGTTGTGGGGCAGACTGGTTCGTACAGGCATGCTAAAAATCCTCTGATGGTACCATTTGTAATACAAAGTAGCGTGTAGTTCTAACTTACATCTCAGGGTTTTCCTAGATTGCCAAGATACCTGTGGCGGTGGGAGTCAGTATGACATCATCACATTATTTGCTCTGCTGAACATGTTTTCTTTAAAAAGGAAAATAAAATGTGTACACGCTTGAAACAAATCTGTTATTATTAATTATAGTATGAACAAATATTTTTGTTAAATATCAATTTGTTCTATTTTTGTATTTTTGTCTTATTGTACAATGTACTTTGAGGTTTTTAAAAGAAACAAAAACAATTCGAAAGATTTCTCTAATCCTTTTACTTTCTCCTTCTTTAGTAAAAAAATCTGGCAACAAATCTAGCATCTACTCCTGGTGATAATGTAGACGGTACTTGGGTTTGGAGACTTTTTACTTCTGTTCGCGACAAAACGCGAACTCCAGTAAACCTGACGTCACACTTGCTTTGTGCTGCTCAGAGCCTTCCTCTCCATAAAAGCCACCATTGTCATCTTAAATTTGGACATCTCGAGTATATTAAAGTACGACCACATCGCGGACATGCTGCCTCTGATCCAGACAACCCTTACGTCATCAGAACATAAACCTTGATTGCGCTGTTCCGTTATCAAAGTCCGTCTTTTTACGGTGTCCAAATTTTTTATACATCACTAGTCAATAGTGCGCAAATAATTAACTATATATATTCATTCATGCTATACCACCTGCTGTTGTTAATATATATGTTGGTGTGGTTAGATCATGTTTTCCCGTGGTCTGTGAACACACCGTGTCGGCGGAGAATGAGGTGTTGTGTGTCTAGGAGTGAAACGTGTAGACAGACGTGTGTGCACGGAGGAAATACGTGTTGGAATTGGGCCCGTTTTTAGCACAATATTGGCAATAAAAGTTAAAAACAGCATCTGTGTCCTTCTGGACGCTACAGTACATATGACTTTATTTTGTTTTCATGTAAAAAAACTTAATTTTTAAGGCGTGGCGGGTAGGGATGATAACTCGAAACCGGTTATCCCGGTTGTTCGATAAGAAAAGTACAGAGTCCTCGGACTCGAATCCCTTTTTGAGAACCGGTACCTGTTATCGAGACCACTATAGTAAAGAAAAAGATTTGGTTCTTTATTCGAATGCCTGGGAACGAATCCCGTCCCGACCAGAAATGCTCCGTGGAACATCACAAGAAATGACGTCACATAGCTCAGTCATTAGGCGCAGATAGGGAAAGCAGGAAAAACAATGGATGGGAAAAAGCGCTCCAAGGTGTAATAAAGTTCAAAACAAAAGGTATAATCCAATGAATAACTTTACTGAGAGATTTGAGCAGGGTACAAACACATGACGAACACTTTTACGACCAACCGTAAACATAGCAACCAGGCTAGCAACGCACCTCCTTTACGCCAGCTGTCGCAACGTTCTTAAAGCAACCGCAGCACATACATATATATACAACATATATGACATGATCTCCCTTTTTTAACTTTTGTTTTTCTTTCCTTGTAAACAAAACAAAATCACACTGTATATGTGTTGTCTGTCTAATTATAAATAATGCAGAGGAGGCGTGTTGGCTGAGTTCTTGACGTTTACTTTCACAGCGTGCTCATAGCCTCATTCTTAGCTGCCGGGTGGCACATGCAACAACACTTTTCGGGGCTACCGCGCATGCTCGTCACTCCCGTTGCATGCTGGGTAGTGTTTAGCTTTAACTTTTCATTTTTTAGCATTGTAACCACATTTGCAAACAACTTTTCTCCTCATAGAATTTTATTTCAATAAAGAAATAAAGTGCAAAAATGTCAAAGCATCATAACAAACAGTTATGTCAAATAGCAGCAGAAGTGCACTTTTTGGAGAGCTGTATTATTTTCAGTTTTGTGCCCAAGGGACTGATTTTATTTAACACTATTATTATTTATACACCTGTAGTGATCACAGACAGGTTGTTTTTGTGTTACTATATATATTTGTTTTTCTGAAAAATCCCACTTAATATACTTTGGGTAACAACAGACAATATTTATTTATTTTATTTTATTTTTTTAGGGGGGTAACAGTCAATATTTATTTATTTTATTTTTTTCTTATATAATAAAAGTGAGCTTTTGTTAAATCAAATATTGTTTTTTTTCCCCATATACAACAACATATCTGGACTTGATAAGAGAATCGATAAGGAATCGGTTCGATAAGAGCAGGGGTCACCAACCTTTTTGAAAGCAAGAGCTACTTCTTGGGTAGTGATTAATGCGAAGGGCTACCAGTTTGATACACACTTAAATAAATTGCCAGAAATAGCCAATTTGCTCAATTTACCTTTAACTCTGTTATTATTAATAATTAATGATATTTACACTTAATTGAACGGTTTAAAAGAGGAGAAAACACGAAAAAAATGACAATTAAATTTTGAAACATAATTTATCTTCAATTTCAACTCTATAAAATTCAAGATTCAACCGAAAAAAAGAAGACAAAAACTAGCTAATTCGAATCTTTTTGAAAAAATTTAAAAAATAATTTATGGAACATCATTAGTAATTTTTCCTGATTAAGATTAATTTTAGAATTTTGATGACATGTTTTAAATAGGTTAAAATCCAATCTGCACTTTGTTAGAATATATAACAAATTGGACCAAGCTATATTTCTAACAAAGACAAATCCTTATTTATTCTAGATTTTCCAGAACAAAATTTTTAAAAGAAATTAAAAAGACTTTGAAATAAGATTTATATTTGATTCTACAAATTTTCTAGATTTGCCAGAATATTTTTTTTGAATTTTAATCATAATAAGTTTGAAGAAATATTTCACAAATATTCTTCGTCGAAAAAACAGAAGCTAAAATGAAGAATTAAATCAAAATTAATTTATTATTCTTTACAATAAAAAAATAAATTTACTTGAACATTGATTTAAATTGTCAGGAAAGAAGAGGAAGGAATTTAAAAGGTAAAAAGGTATATGTGTTTAAAAATCCTAAAATCATTTTTAAGGTTGTAGTTTTTCTCTAAAATTGTCTTTCTGAAAGTTATAAGAAGCAAAGTAAAAAAAAAATCATGTATTTATTTAAACAAGTGAAGACCAAGTCTTTAAATATTTTCTTGGATTTTCAAATTCTATTTGAGTTTTGTCTCTCTTAGAATTAAAAATGTCGAGCAAAGCGAGACCAGCTTGCTAGTAAATAAATAAAATAAAAAAAAAATAGAGGCAGCTCACTGGTAAGTGCTGCTATTTGAGCTATTTTTAGAACAGGCCGGCGGGCTACTCATCTGGTCCTTACGGGCTACCTGGTGCCCGCGGGCACCGCGTTGGTGACCCCTGGATAAGAGGATTCGATAATAGGCTCGAACTCGATAATTTCTTATCAACTTTATCCCTAGTGGCGGCCAACATGTTGCCGTGGCACACCACCACGATTAAATACATTAAGGGGAAACCCTGTTACTGTCAGTAGACTCGATATGGAAGCGCTAAAAACTACAACATGGATGACGGAGTGGCATACTTGCCAACCTTGAGACCTCCGATATCGGGAGGTGGGGGGTGGGGGGGGGCGTGGTTGTGGCGGGGGGCGTGATTTGGGGCGTGGTTAAGAGGAGAGTATATTTACAGCTAGAATTCACCAACTCAAGTATTTCATATATATATATATATATATATATATATATATATATATATATATATATATATATATATATATATATATATGAAATAATTGACTTTCAGTGAATTCTAGCTATATATATATATATATATATATATTTATTTATTTATTTTATTATACATATAAATAAAATAAATATTTGAATTTCAGTGTTCCGGAGGCTATCCAGTAGATGGCAGCATTGTCCTGTTTAACTTCTCCGTTCATGAATGAGTATATCATTTCGGCCACCGTGTTCAATGGAGAAGTCTGTTCTACAAAATGTACAGGCAACATACACCTTCCCCTTCGAACTGTTCTGGATGAACTGAAATTCTTGTTTCCATTCGTTTTGGAACTTGCAAGCGTATTTCTTCATCTTGCTCGTCGACGGCGTCGCCATGTCTGTAACTTCCTCGTTCTTTTGCTTCGTCTCCTTGTTGAGTGCGCAGTTGTGCACTCTACTCTCTAAAAGCCGTAGATGTTATGACGTCATTGGGCAGGCAAGCTGTTTATATTGTGGGAAAGCGGACGTGAGAACAGGCTGTCCCCACTCAGGTCCGCATTGAGCTGGAGGGGGCGTGGCCTCCAGCTCCGACTGAATACCGGGAGTTTGTCGGGAGAACATTTCTGCCGGGAGGTTATCAGGAGAGGTGCTGAATACCGGGAGTCTCCCGGTAAAAACGGGAGGGTTGGCAAGTATGCGGAGTGGAGACTCAGTCGAAGGGGGCTTGGCCACAAATAAGACCACCCACAAAACGACACATTCTGAAGAGACGGTCAGAAAGCGGCTTGCAGATTGTCTGTAAAACAAAACCTATGCAAAATTTGGACCAAAATCACCACCGTAACATGTTATGTAGACCACAAGGCAAGTTTAAAATGTAGAAACAAATCTTTATATGTACCCATTAAAGAAACTGTTCAAAGTCAGTGTTTACAAAATATGAGATGTAAACAACATGAAAGTAAAACAATGTAGAATGTACAAAACCCCAAACCAGGGAAGTTGGCACGTTGTGTAAATCATAAATAAAAACAGAGTACAATGATAGGCTCCAGCGACCCCCCGCGACCCCAAAAGGGACAAGCGGTACAAAATGGATGGATGGATGGCTTTGCAAATCCTTTTGAACTTATATTCAATTGAATAGACTGCAAAGACAAGATATTTAATATTCGAACTGAGAAACTACATTTTTTTTGTGTGCAAATAATTCAGAACTTAGAATTTAATGGCAGCAATACATTGCAAAAAAGTGGGCACCGGGGCATTTTTACCACTGTGTTACATGGCCTTTCCTTTTAACAACACTCAGTAAACGTTTGGGAACTGAGGAACAATTTTTTTTTAAATTTTCAGGTGGAATTCTTTCCCAGTCTTGCTTGATGCACAGCTGTTCATCAGTCCGGGGTCTACGTTGTGGTATTTGAAGCTTCATAATGCGCCACACATTTTCAATGGGAGACAGGTCTGGACTACAGGCAGGCCAGTCTAGTACCCGCACTCTTTTACTTCGAAGCCAGGCTGTTGTAACACGTGCAAAATGTGGCATGGCATTGTCTTGCTGAAATAAGCAGGGGCGTCCATGAAAAAGACGTTGATTGGATGGCAACATACGTTGCTCCAAAACCTGTATGTACCTTTCAGCATTAATGGTGCCTTCGCAGATGTGTAAGTTACCCATGCCTTGGGCACTAATACACCCCCATACCATGACAGATGCTGGCTTTTGAACTTTGCGCCTATAACAGTCTAAATGGCTCTTTTCCTCATTGGTCCGTAGGACACGTCGTCCACAGTTTCTAAAAAAAACAATTTGAAATGTGAACTCGTCAGACCATAAAACACTTTTCCGCTTTGCATCAGTCCATCTTAGATAAGCTCGGGTCCAGCGAAGCCGGCGGCGTTTCTGAGTGTTGTTGATAAATGGCTTTGGCTTTGCATAGTATAATTTTAACTTACACGTACAGATGTAGCGGCAAACTGTAGTTACTGACAGTGGTTTTCCTGAGCCCATGTGGTGATATCCTTTACACACTGATATCGCTTTTTGATGCAATATCGCCTGAGGGATCGACGGTCACAGGCATTGCCGCTTACGTGCAGTGATTTCTCCAGATTCTCTGAAACTTTTGATGATATTATGGACCATAAGTGGTATAATCCCTAAATTCATTGCAATAGCTGGTTGAGAAATGTTGTTTTTAAACTGTTGGGCAATTTGCTCACGAAGTGGTGACCCTCGCCCCATCCTTGTTTGTGAATGACTGAGCATTTCACGGAAGCTGCTTATATCATGGCGCACTTGTTCCCAATTAGCCTGTTCACCAGTGGGATGTTCCAAATAAGTGTTTGATGAGCATTCCTCAACTTTCTGTCTTGTCTTTTTTGCCACTTGTGCCAGCTTTTTTGAAACATGTTGAAGGCATCAAATTCCAAATAAGCTAATATTTGCAAAAAATAACAAAGTTTACCAGTTCGAACATTAGGTATCTTATCTTTGCAGTCTATTCAATTGAATATAGGTTGAAAAAGAGTTGCAAATCATTGTATTCTCTTTTTGTTTACGATTTACACAACGTGCCAACTTCACTGGTTTTGGGTTTTGTATATAATCTTTTAGTTTCACCTTGACTGACTCTTGCACGAATGGGTAAAGGCAGACCATAGAGCATATTTAGTGGTCTGTCGCTGAATGGGTGTTAACTGGGTTTTCTCTGGTGTTTTGTGTTGATGGTTGTGTTGTGGCTAACATCACTCACGCTCACAATGGCAAAGATTATCTGATCTGTTTGCTCACAGTGCATACATCATTCATTCAATGCCATTCTGATAATCGTATCTGATTTTTTTTTTTTCTTATTTATTTATTTTGAAGCTTGACTTGGTTATTTACGTCCGATTATGTGCATTGTTTACTCCTAACACTACTAAGGATATAACAATATGAACATTCAATTGCATGGTGACCGAATATATCAGGGTTACCAATATTACCTCGGTATTGTTGAATTTGCTCAAAAAGTACTTATACACACATTAAAATGTTTTGACCAAGTTACTTTTTTTAAATAGACAATATGTTAGAAAACCCACTATCCTGCATGATTTGTGTTCATCTTATGCTTCACTCCATCCATCCATTTTCTACCGCTTGTCCCTTATGGGGTTGCGGGCGGTGCTGGAGCCTATCCCAGCTGCACATGGGCGGAAGGCGGTGTACACCCTGGACAAGTCGTCACCTCATCACAGGGCCACTTTACTGATAGTGTTTAAGTCTTAGTATTTTATCTGTTTTAATGGCTAAGCTTTTATTGTTTTAAAATATTGGTTTGTTGCGTCATCCTACTCTGTTCAGCGGTCATTGAAGGCACCGTAAAAACGCCTCCATCTCGCAATCCTTTGATGTAGGAGGATCAGTCTGTTCTAAGAGAGCACAGCTTGTAGTTTCAATTGCAAAAATAAATATATTAGTTGCTCAGACAGTAATGTTTATATAAGTTCAGAATGGCGTATGTGATTTTGTAACGGGGAAATACATTGTCTCTGGTTTTCATGTTAGCATTTAAGCTAGCGAGCTGGCACCAGTTAGTTTGTGAGTACAGTTATCATAGTTTTTCCATCATTTTATTTTAATATGGGGCAACGTGGCTCAGTTGATTTAGCAGCCGTAACAGTAACTTGAAGGTCCCGTGTTCAAGTCACTTCCGTTGTGTCCTTAGGTCAGACACTCTACCCACTCAGTGCCACCCACGCTGGTTTAAATGTAGCCTAAAGATGTAGATAATGGGTTTCAAAAGCGTGTTGAGTCTCTAGAGCAGGAGTGCCCACACTTTTTCTGCAGGCAAGCTACTTTTTAATTGACCAAGTCGAGGGGATCTACCTCATTCATATATATAATTTATATTTATTTATTTATAAAAGAGACATTTTTGTTAACAAGTTAAAGGTGTTTAATGATAATACAAGCATGTTTAACACATATAGATTCCTTTTTTTCATGAAGACAAGAATATAAGTTGGTGTATTACCTGATTCTGATGACTTGCATTGATTAAAAACAGACAGTAGTGATGATAATGTCCACATTTTCAAATGGAGGAGAAAAAAATGTATCCTTTCTGTCCAATACCACATGATAGTGGTTGGTTTTTGGCATCTTATTTGTCCAGCTTCCATACTCCTGGTTACACACTTTACAAGAAATACATTGGCGGCAAACTCCGTAGCTTGCTAGCTTGTGTGGGCCAGCTTTCTGAGACTCTTATTTTGTTAGTGCAGGCATGATGAAGCAGGGCTTTTATTGTGAAGACAGGAACTGTGCAGTCGGTCTTTATAGAGTTTTGACAGCAGGTACGGCGTGAGAGTCTGTTGAAATAAAAAGTGTTTCTCGCCTTCCTGTCTGTAATTTTTTTCTTAATAATGATCTCACAGCAGCCAGCGTCATCTCACAAGACCCTCGGGTGCCGTGAATGTCAATCAAGTGACGAAAGTGACGTCTTGGTGAAGATTGATTTATTATTTATTAGGTCTATTTTTTTAATGCCTGGCTGGCGATTGACCGGTAGCTCGCAATCGACGCAACCGTCGAGTTTTACTGCGGTTGTCATCAATTCCATTTATCTTTACATCCCTAGTGTCTTATTTTTAAGTCTGTGTAGTATAAATTGAGGAAAACATCAATACAGTAATTTGTTTCTAATTTTTGTTGAAATGCTGTACTTTTTAAGGTTAAGGTTACAAGTAACACCTAAATCATTCATAACAAATTGATCAAAAAACAACAATTAAATGTTATTTAAATAAGTAACCCTTTTCTGAAAAAGCTGCCACAAATTCAGGCATTTTAGGCTGCAATCTTCACAATAAAGCCAGCAAAGGCCTGGAAGGATTGAATACTGAATCAAATGCTTTGCTTTTGGCAAAAACACCTTTATTGACAATTGAAAAAATGAGAACTGACAGCATTTTATTTAATTTTTGCAGCCATTCAAGATGATGAGAGGCTGTCAGCAGAAGAGATGGATGAGAGGAGGCGGCAAAACATCGCCTATGAGTACCTGTGTCACCTGGAGGAGGCTAAACAGTAAGACTTGGCTGACAATTGGGAAAACAAATTCATCATTAAAGGAGCGCTTTCAAGTTACTTTTTATTGTATTTTGTGAGAACTCCTGGGCATGTCAAGTGTTTTGTTTGCATATGTTGAAAACCTTTTCTGTAATGTTAGTTTAATTGTTGAACATAACTTGTATGTATTAATAGCAAGAGAACAAAACTGCTGGAGAAGCAAAGCCACGCTTCATTAAATGATGCTCGCCAGCAGCTGTCGAGGCAGGTAGTAGCTATGATAAGATGCACATGAGATGATTACACGCTATTGCGGGCTCTCGTGCGAATTGGAGATCTGCTGACTTTGTAGAGACCAGGAGACTTAAAACACCAACCTTTGTAAACCCACATTTATCATTTATGTCCTAACTATATCAGATTTGTAGTTCACCTGATTTGTTTGCGGAGACAAACCACTTCCTGTCGTCTTGACAACGGCATCCATCTGAGCAGGAAGTGCAGTTGAGCTTTCTTCCCCTTAACACACTGGTAGTTTCAGATTCTTGACATCTATGTACCAGGGTTTCCCCTACATGTAAAACGGTTAGATTACTGCCTCCACACCTTCAAAATGCGTTTTTTCTTTCTTTTTTTTCAATGAAACTTTTTTTTTTTACATGAAAACAAATTTAAGTGATGTATAATTGGATATACCGTATATAGTTTATTATTTACATACTGTTGGCTATAATAAGTTTGACAAACAGCTCAAGTATCATAAAAACGTTCCTCATTGCTTTATTTTGCATTTATAAAAAAACACGTTTTAATCGCCTGTCAGAAGTGCGTCAGCAGCTGGTCCCAGCTAATTAATGCATTTCTTGTTCAAGCCAGTGTAAACTACCCTAAGTCTTTTGACATTACTACCGACAATAATGTCTAGCTTTATTTCGTGTGCGTCTTCAAAGTTAAACCTCTATTTGGACATCGTCGTGTGGAGTGTGCATTTGTCCACGTGCGTGTGTGGTTTTCTCTGGACACTCCAGTTTCTACCCACATTCCAAAAATATGCATGTTAGCTTCATTGGAGACTGTAAATTGTCCATAGATATGAATGTTAGTGTCAATGATTGTCTATCTGTGCCTTGCGATTGGCCGTGCTAATTTGAGTTAGCTTGTCTATGAGCTAGTCCATTGTACGTTAGCATTAAGCTAGCGGCATTACAACTCAACCTTCATCCTGCATAATCCATCCATCCATTTGCTACCGCTTATTCCCTTCGGGGTCGCGGGGGGCGCTGGAGCCGATCTCAGCTAATTGTATAGATTTTTTTTCAGTTTACTCCAAATTATAATATTAATCTGGCATGATTCCTACATGTATGTGCACTTCATGTGTATATATAATGTTCTTTCTTTAGTTAGATTTACAGTGACTTCATTGTGAAGAATTTTAACAAAACACCTAGTTATTTCTTCCAAATCTAACTCAAAGGACTGTTTACATATTTGGCAAACTAAATTGCAACATTAAAGTGTAGCCTGAGATACCTTTTACAATAAGCAGCAGCAATTGAAACTGCATTGAAGAGAGCACAATCTAACAAGTCAAATGATTTGTGTTAAAGCTGATTGTGATTCTTAATCTGATGATATAAGAAAACATGTTAATAATATTGTTAATGGTATTATTAACTAATAACACAAATATTTGTTTAAATAAATAAATAAATGTGTTTAAATATACATAAAACATTTGTTTAGCCTTTTTAAAGAAAATATGTGCATCACTGCAAATCAAAATTATCATGTCACACATGATGCCACGTATATAGTGGCAATAAAGGGGGAACCCTGTGTACGCTGATCTACTGGACATGAGCAAGTAGGGCTGGGCGATAAAACGACAACTGTAGGTATTGCGAAATAACACGTCATTGATAGAAAGACAGTGAATAGAGGTTTGAAATTACTTCTTTATTGGGCTCGGTGAGTCGGTGACAAACCAGTTCACAGTGACTTGACTTGGTGGAAAGGAAACAACTTTGTTTAGCAAACTGCAGACTTTATTTTAACTTGTAGCAACAGGACAGTTTTAGAAACTGGAAAACTCTAGCTTGGGCCATGATTGCGTTCTCTAGCTGTGTACAAATTTGGGGTCTACGAGCCTCAGACTTTGGTTAAAATATATGTAATCATTTTATTTATCTTAAACAGTTGTATTATGTTCTTCATTACTACCTTGGTCAGATAGAAAATACATATTTAAATCAAAATTAACATTCAAATGTCTTCACATTTCACTTATTAGTACGGCTGTGCCGATCGTTTGACTGTCTGTCAGTATTGGCCGATTATCGTGAAAGTACATGATAGCCATTCCTGATTATTGCCTGTTAATACCGATCACAAACGCACATTTGCTTTAGCTGACACTGTATGTATTTTCAGTCCCCCAGGCTGACGAGTGGCTAGCAGCTAATTGTGTCTCCATACAGTGTGGCTTCGCTCCGCTAAACTATTATTAATCACCTCCATTACTGCAAATAACCTGCATTTCTTCGAATCTTATGTATTATTATCACTGGAGGACAAGGTTAAACATCTTACATACTGTAATCCAGAAGCAGGTATGCTAGTAGGAAAGTTAACCACTAGCTTTAAATAACATTAAGAAATAAGTGCTTAGTTACTACAAGAAGTGTAGATGGAACCGCGTTACTGCAAAATGTAAGCAGAAATGAACAGGAATTTAAAAAGTAGATTAATACATCTACATAGAGCAGGGGTCACCAACCTTTTTGAAACCAAGGGCTACTTCTTGGGTACTGATTAATGCGAAGGGCTACCAGTTAGATACACACTTAAATAAATTGCCAGAAATAGCCAATTTGCTCAATTTAGCTTTAACTCTGTTATTATTAAGGCTGCAGCTAACGATTATTTTTCTATCGATTAATCTATAGATTATTTTTTCGATTAATCGGTTAATCTATAGATTATTTTTTCGATTCATCTATAGATTATTTTTCCTTTTACCGATTATTTTTTATTTTATTTTATTTAAATTGAAGATGAAAAAATAAAATTAGGCCAGTTTTTTCAAAAGGCACGGCTTTTATTTACAAAAAAAAAAAGTATGGCCACTCAGTCAACATTGACAACAACATAACAAAATATTCTGTAACAATGTAAACATTTAAAACTTTTAACATTTAACAAAATTAAAAGTAGCTTATTTGCTTTTTAATGTGCAAATATAAAAGTAAACATCCAGTGCAAATCTTAATATTCTGCAATAGTATAAGCATTTCAAAAGTAAAAGTATTGCTTATTTTGCTTTAAAATGTGCAAAAATAAAGATAAACATCCAATACAAAAAAGTGCAAAACGAAATATTCTGTAACAACAGTGTAAACATTTCAACAAAAGTGAAAGTATTGCTTATTTGCTAAAATGTGCAAAAATAAAGATAAACATCCAATACAAAAAAGTGCCAATCTAAATATTCTGGAGCACTGTAAACATTAAGTATTGCTTTTAAAATGTGCAAAATAAACATCCAGTCCAACACAGTACACAATAACCAATTCTACTCATTCCAGTGAGTGACTAACAGTTGTAATGAAGAAAGGTTAGCATGTCTACCTGCTTTGCTTCTTTTCTTGTTTACAATATTCCCAGCAGCTGAAAATAGGCGCTCAGAAGGCGTCGATGTGGCTGGAACTGCGAGGTAATTAGCCTTCACCTCAAACCAGGACTGCGAGCGAGCTGAGCTGCAGTTTAAGTTTCTAGTAGGTCAACGGGCTCATAGTGATGTTACTAGTAGTTGACTGGGAGGTGTTTATTATCATTTGGGGAGAGTCCGCTGCCTGATGCTCACCTGCTAAACACCTATCTGCTCGACGCTGAAGCGCTGACTACATGCGCTATGAATACGCACTGCTGATTGGCTGATAATGCTTCGTGTGTACCAATCAGATGGTTGTGTGGGTGGGACAATGCTGCGTGTGTACCAATCAGATGGTTGTGTGGGTGGGACAATGCTGCGTGCTGAGACAGAGGCAGAGAAGCAAAGCAACTTGTTAAGACTTTAGCAGCTAAAGTTAGCTTTAGTTTAGAAACTTGTTCGGTACACCCCCGTACCGAACCGAAATCCCCGTACCAAAACGGTTCAATACAAAACACATACCGTTACACCCCTAGCAGATACAAATGACACATTCATGTTTTTGTGTAATGATGACAACGTATGCTAACGCGGACGATTGACTAGTTGATGGTTGATGGTTTTCTTTTCAAATGTTCGTTCATAGCCGTTGTGCTGCTATGATAGGCCATTTCCGCTCGACACAGTGTGCATACAGCAACATTATTAGGCTGTGTATTGAAATACTCCCACTTTTGACGACTTTTGGCGTGCGTTTTTCCCCTCGCTCGCACAGTCTGCTTTGCGCTCCGCCATGACGGTAGTGTGACGTAATTATGCGACGCGTCGACGCACAAAAACGGCATCGACGTATTTACATAACCGATGACGTCGACTACGTCGACGCGTCGTTCCAGCCTTAGTTATTATTAATAATTAATGATATTTATCTTTGTGGAAACACTGATCATCTTAATGATTTCTCACAATAAATATATATAGAAACAAATAAATATCAATATGCAACACTTTATTTTTATATTTTCTCTAAGTGCACATTTTTCAAATTGAACATTTTCAAATGATCACTTCTAAGACAGTCTTGTGAAATCACAATATCCCATTTTAACTAGCTAGCCACTAACATTTTTTAACAAACCATTGATTACTTTGCACCATGTTTGTACAAATAATAACTCATGTAAAATACAAAAGTAAACTCTCAAATTTTTAAATCATGTCACACTTTGAACTGGACACCAAATCTGTTATCTGTTTCTTTGTCAGTTAGTGGGAAGCCTGGCATTGCATGCTGTTAACTAGTGTGCTGTACTCTGGTGTGTAACTTGACACTGCAACTCTGAGTGAGTCTTGCAGATGTGCATCAGTTAGGCGTGTTCTGTGTTTGTTCTTGATGAAGTTCATGTCAGAAAAGGCTGATTCACAAAGATAAGATTTTTCCTCATTGTTTGCGGAACCTTCTTAATCTTTTGGACATATTTTCACAGCAATCTGGCCTTAAGCTTAATTATGATAAATGTAAAATGTTAAGGATCGGAAATCTAAAGGGAACGTCCTTTCGAATGGAATGCAAAGTGCCTGTTTTGTGGACAGATGGACCAGTTAACATACTTGGTGTTGTTGTCCCAGAAAATCTGGAAGATCTAGGCTCAGTAAATATTGATAATCGACTAAGAAAGCTGGACAAAATTATGCAATTATGGAAAGGGCAATCCCTAACCTTGTATGGTAAAATGTCTATTGCCAACTCGTTAATTATTCCTCAATTTATTTATTTGTTTTTGTCATTACCAGCTCCATCACAAAACTTTTTTAAGATTTATGAGCGTAGGGTCTTCGATTTTGTCTGGAACGGCAAACCAGAAAAGATTAAAAGAAAGGTTCTGTACAAAGAGTATGAATATGGGGGCCTGAAACTTCTCAACCTTGAAGCTATGTGTCTGTCTTTAAAAGCATCAATTGTTCCAAAGATGTATTTAAACATTGAGTGGTACACAAATGTCCTGTTGGACAAAAAACATGTACTGTATCAAAATAAATTGTATCCTTTTTTACAAGTGATCCCCTCCCAGAGAGTCTGCTGGGAAACATGGCGGGGTTCATAAAGAAAAAAGAGACAATATTTTGCAGCAGTTAATATGGATGAACTCTAATATTGTAATAGATGGAAAGCCTTTCTTTTGGAAAAATATGTTTGAAAGAGGAATCATTTTTGTCAATGATATTATCAATGAGAATGGTAAAATTATGAAGTATGATGAATTTAGAGCTATGTATGGTGATGCTTGCTCAAGCTTTTCATTTTATCAACTAACTGGAGTAATTGGGAAAAGATGGAAACAAATAATTAATTATGGAACTACTAAATTATTAGTTTGTAAACCTCTAATAAGAAATTCTAGTTGGCAAAAAGGAACTAAAATAAATAGAAAAATATATAATTTTTATTTAATAAAGAAATCTTTGAAGGCTGCCTCATACAACACAAATGGAAAATGGGAGGACTTTTTTGACTGCCCGTTGCCATGGGATGCCATATTCAAACTAATCTATAAAACTACTATCGATGTGCAAAATCGTTATTTTCAAATTAAAATTATTTATAACTTCTTACCCACAGGGAAAATGTTAAAATTATGGAATATGACAGAGTCAGATGATTGCCGATTTTGTTGTCAGGAGCCTGAATCCACCCTGCATTTGTTTTGGTATTGTCATATTGTGTCTTTGTTTTGGGTGGAAGTTGAAAAAATGTGTTTAAGGATTGGTTTGTTTATGAAGCTTAATGTGGTTTCTGTTATTTTAGGAGAGTTCATTGACAATCATGATTTAGTCAATTTAATTATAGTACTCGGTAAAATGTTTATTTTTAAGGCCAAAAACAGATATTCACTTAGTATTACTCTCTTTAAAACATTTATTCAGTATTTTCTAACTTTAGAAAGTTACATGGTTGAAAACGATAATGATGCCAAAAAACATTAAAAAAAAGATGACAAGTCCTCAAAGGCTTATTTTGAAAGTATAATTATGTTTATAGATTATATGATATCTGTTGGGTTCCCTAATTTTTTTCTGTGTACATGAATGAAGGTGTGTGTTGCTGAGTCCGACTTGGACATTATCTGGACTGGGCCTGGTTTAAAAAACCCTTTAAACAAATCTAATTTCATTGACAACCTGGTCTGTTGAAGATAAGGCCCTTTTTTAAAAAATAAAATAAAATAAGATAAATAAATAAAAAACATTTTCTTGGATAAAAAAGAAAGTAAAAGAATATAAAAATAATTACATTAAAAATAGTAATTAATGAAAATGTTAGTGGACCAGCAGCCTATACAATCATGTGTGCTTCAGGGACTGTGTCCCTTGAAGATATGTTGTCTATGTTGTGGGAACCAGAATATTGGTAGCAGAAAGAAATAACCTCTTTTGTGTGAGTGGGTGTGGATGAGTGTGCATGGGGGAGGTTGTTTGGGTTGATGCACTGATTGAAAGTGTATCTTGTGTTTTTTCTATGTAGATTTAATTTTTAAAAAAAAATAAATAAATAAAAATTATTATTATTATTATTTTTTTTAGAACAGGCCCGCGGGCAACTCATCTGGTCCTTACGGGCGACCTGGTTCCCGCGGGCACCGCGTTGGTGACCCCTGACATAGAGAATAAATTAACGACAACTGTTGGTGTGTCAGCATTGTCACAGCCAGACATGCAAAAGAGGCGGTGGTGTGGTGTGGTGTCGAAACCAAGAGTAGTATCAGTATGTAATTGTTACTAGAATGATTAGGTTGATAATTTGTATTTTCCTAAAATATTTGTTGTTGTGAATGTTTACAGGGAGGAATAATAGGAGGAAATACTTGCCCTGGACACAGAAGGATGTAGAGGGCAAAAACCAAAGGAAATACTATTGTATTGAAGGGGACGAGCAGTAGAAAATGGATAGATGGATGGATAATAATAAACTGTCAATACCACCTAACATCAATACATTTAAAAATGTAAAGTTAATACTCTTATCGTTATTGGTATCGATGATCAGAATCTTAAGCATAAAACCCTAATCGGAACATCCCTATTTATTATCAATGTACAATTTAAGCGTGACAATAGTCATTTTATTTATATCTTGATACATATTGATATAGACTGATACGGAAAAACAAATTTTTAGATATTTTATTTACTCGTATTGCCAAGCTCCATGACAGGTGAATCTTTGGGCAGCAATCTTTCTGTCTTATAGCTGAATGTGCACTTCAAACTTTGACTGTGTTACCTGCTTATGTAAAAGGATAAAGTAGACTAAACCAAACACACACCCTGTTACCTAGATTATTAACCTCTTACATTGTTTATTAGTTTGCTTTAGTGGAAGTCTTGCTTTATTGTTCTGTGTGGCTTAAACTCAAACCGCTGCTTCCCTTAAACTCAACAATTTGTAATTGTCTTGCTTCTTCCCCTGCAACTCCCTAAACTATGACTCAAAACAATAAAGAATGTTCCTTCTATTCTGGTAAAAGTGTCACATTAGATTAGGATTAAAGCAGACTTCTAATGAAGCAGAGCGAGCCAGGGATTAGACTCTGCACCTCTTGGGTCAGGAGTCAGTGTTCGTTAAACACGTATTGAAGCCACTCAGCTCCAGTTTAGTGGCCCTGTGGAAAAAAACATTGCAAGAACTAGAAAAATATTTTATTTTTGACGTATGATTTAATCCACAGCTAATCATTAGCTCATCCAAAGTGTCTGAACTGAGGTTTTTAGAGCCTTGTTTCCACCAAGCAGTGCAGTGCAGTTCAATCTGGGTTGCAAATCTGTTATTTTTAGATTATGTAGTCATTCTGTTGTTGGTGGTTTCTTTCAAACACATGAATTTCTTCAGTTACACTTGATGATTTGTTATTACCCAGAGTTGGCTATTTGATGCAGGCGAACTCTTGGACTACAAGGTACAGTGCACCCAGAAAGTATTCACAGTGCTTCACTTTTTCCACATTGTTATGTCACAGCCTTATTCCAAATTGGAATAATGAATTTGTTGTCTTCAAAGTTCTACAGACAATGTATTAAAAATACAAAAACTACAAAAAAAAAAATACATGTACATAAGTATCACAGCATTTTCTCAATACTTTGTTGGTGCATCTTAGGCAGCAGTTACACCCTGAAATATTTTTTAATATGATGCCACATACTGTACTGGGCATACGTATTTATCTTTTTGCCAATTCCTCTTTACAACACTTCTCAAGCTCCATCTGATTGGATGGGAAGCGTTGGTTTTATCCATGATGTCTCTGTACATTGCTGCATTCATCTTTCCCTCTATCATGACTAATCTCCCAGTTCCCGCCGCTGAAAAACAATCTCCACAGCATGATGCTGCCACCACCCTGCTTCACTGTGGGGGTGGAAGTGCCTGGTTTCCTCCAAACATGACACCTGGCATTCACGCCAAATAGTTATTTGTCTTATCAGACCAGAGAATTTTGTTTCTCATGGTCTGGGAGTCTTTCAGATGCATCTTGGGAAACTTTTTTTTTTTAACCAAGAAATGGCTTTTGTCTTGCCACTTACCCACAGGGCTGTAAACTTAGATTTTTCACTAGCATTGGTGCTACATTACTAAATGAAAACAATTAGTAACACAAAAACAATTTTGTTGCACAGACAACAATTAGGAGCAATATGAAAGATCCTAAATATCACAATTATATAATTAACACTCAAACAACGTGCACTCATACATATAAACACAATGCCATCATAAGGCCTACTGTAACGCTCAATTAAACACAGATATCATCCCTAAACTCTGCCCGCACTGTCGCTAACACAAGTGTAGGGCTGGGCGATATGGATCAAAACTCATATCCCAAAAGTTTGGCCCATAAACTAACCCATTCATGGAAATATCCGTTGACGTAACTAAATATTTCCACAATGCCTTGATATAACATTTTCTGGACTGATGGGGATCCCAAATACACAACCACAAAAACAAGTAAGAAAAGTAGGTTTTGCAGAATAGGATCCCAACTTAAGAGGTGTTTTGAGATAAGAAAAAAGAAAAAGCCTTGAAATTAATATAAGAAAAGTCAAGTATATTCCTCCAATCTTCTTTAAAAACATTTAGCTATGCTCAATTATTCAACTAACAAAAATACAAAAGAACAAAGTGTTAAGTAAATATCCTGGTTTAAGAGGACATGTTTAAACGTCAGCAGCAACATGAAAATAGTTTATCTTAAACAATGGTGTTTTTATGGGTAAACATTATTATAGGACATACACACAAATATGTTAGTCAGGAACACCAACCTCCCAACTGCTTCACGATGGTGTGTGGCAGGCTGTGTTCTGAAAATTACTTTAAAAAAGTAATTAATTGTAGTTACTTGTTACTTTTCTAAAAAGTATTTGAATTACTAACGAAATTACTCTTTAATACATGTAATTAATAACTAGGTAAAGTAATTCATGTGTTATTGAAACAAATTTCAAATATCTGACATAATGGAGTTAAGACAAGTTTTTGTATGCATCTGTGCTGTTGCCTAGCGACGTGTGACATCAGCGAGTCCACGCTAAGTCTGACTCTCACAGGCATAGCTTGAGCTGTTTGTGTTAGCTTAGCAGGCTTGGATCGGCAATTTGTCTGCTCTGACGGCAGGTTTTTTGAGTCTTTCACTGGTTTGTGCTACCTCTGCTTAATAAATAGATTAAATGTGCTTCCATGGCTGTATGTTCTTGTCAACAAACGGTGTATTGTTTGGGTGGCAAGTTTGTCACTTCAGTCGTAGTTACTGGCACAGAGTGCAGTTTGTGTCGAGTTTGAAGGTGGTGAAAAAAATGTTGTCTTTTACTGACCAATTCTTCCTACTAAGACCTTGTTTTCTTTCATGTTGAAAGACCACTTGGAGCTCCCTCATAGCCGTGCTACAGGTAAAACCCAGCTCCCCTCTGTGCATGAAGGAAGAGAAGGGGGACACACAAGGCGCGCAAAGACTGATCAGTGACAATGCCATGTCAATCAATTGTTCATTTGATTATGGTTTACGTTTATTTCAAACATGTTATACAGAAGGGCAAACATTTTAGTATAGTTTGATCAAATTTGAAATTATTTATTTTTGGAGCAAAATGCTAATTGAAGGGTAAAATCTGTATTCACACGCGTACTTCTTTTATTTGAATTTTTTTAATACTCGCACAACCTTTTTTTTGAGATACAGAGGTGTGGATTTCTTCTGTTGCTGGATGCGTCAGCATATAGACCATCAGAATGCCTCCACAAAGGAAAAGCCCGACATCGGAGGAGTTCGAGGAGATGAAGCTCACACTCCACTCCCTGTGCAGCGATGTGACTGCGGTCAGAACGCAGCAGGAGCAGCTTCTGGGGCTACTAGAGGAGGTGAAACAGCTACGCCTCCAAAACGTGGAAAAAGACTTGCGCATTGTGGACCTGGAGCGGCGAGTGGACGAGCTGGAGCAATACTCCCGCATGAATGATGTGGTCATCACCGGCATCAAGATCAAGCCGCGCTCCTACACGCGTGCGGTTGCCGCGGACAGCGGGGAGCCCAACGAGCAGGAGACACAGTCGGTGGAGCAGCAGGTGGTTTCCTATCGCCAGAGCAGGGGAATAGAGATGGACCTGGAGCACATCGAGGCTTGTCACCCACTGCCAATGAGGAACCAGAGACCACCAGCTGTCATCATGAGATTCACAAACAGGAAAAAGAAAATGGCACTATTGAAGCAAGGACGCAAACTGAAAGGTACAGATGTTTTCATAAATGAACACTTGACAAAGAAAAATGCTTACATCGCAAGGATCGCATGACAACTTAAAAGGCAAAGCAAGATTGAACAAACCTGGGTAACAAACTGTAAGATCTTCATCAAACTAAATGGGACGCCGGAGGAAGCAAAAGTCTTGGTGGTAAGGAAAATAGAAGATCTTGATAAGTATTGACATTGATGCAGTACTTGGTATCAATGTAGCTTTGTGACTTTTACATCATCTCAATGCTACCCACACCAAGAACACAGACCACACCAAGTATTGATATGGACATGTTACAGAAGATCCTACAACATCAACAAAAAGAACTGGACATGTGTGAGTATCAAGAGCACGCCACAACAGAGACTGATATGGAGATAGACCCTGATAATAATTTTTTCTCTGCGATTGTTAAAAACTGTAATTATTTTACCCATGAACAATATGAAAACAGTGTCAAATCAGAAGATAGTCTATCAATAATACATTTCAATAGTCGAAGCATGTACACTAACTTTGAGACTATCAAGGATTACTTGAAAGAATTTCCTCATCCATTTACCATTATTGCAATTACTGAAACCTGGTTCAACGATGATAAAGGTATTGATTTTAGTCTGAATGACTATGAATTAAGATACATAAACAGAATAAATAAAATAGGAGGAGGGGTTGCATTCATAAATCTGTTACATTTAAAGTTTTAACAAACATAACCATAGCAGTCGATGGATTATTTGAATGTTTAACAGTGGAAATCCTAAATGACAAAAAGACAAATCTTCATGAGTTGTGTATACCGGGCACCTGGTTCAAGTATAGAAACTTTCAATGAGTGGATGGGTAAACTATTTTCCTCTGTGAACCATAAAACCATATTTATCTGTGGTGATTTTAACATTGATTTTTTGAACTCAACCAAGCAAAAACATGTTGATGACTTCATTGACACAATGTACAGCTTGTCTCTATATCCAACCATAACCAAACCAAGCAAAATAACAACACATAGTGCCACAATCATCGACAACATTTTTACTAACATTATGGGAAATCAAATCACCAGCGGCCTATTTATGTGATATCACTGACCATTTACCTGTTTTTACTTTATATGACTGTCATCTCAAGAAAACCAAAGACACTATGGCAAAAATCTCTTAACAAATAACAACTGAGGAAACAATCTCTGCCCTAAACAATAGTTTAGCAGTTCAGGATTGGACTTCAGTTTACAGAGAACCAAATGTGGACAGTGCTTATTGTAATCTTTACTTCCCTGCATAATAAACATTGCCCTGTGAAATAATATTTTATAAAAGGAAAACATAAAAATAGCCCTTGGATCACAAAAGGGATCATTAATGCCTGTAAAAAGAAAAACAATCTCTACAAACTGTTCATCAAAATAAAAACAAAAGAAGGTACAAGAGTACAAAAAGTACAAAAATAAATTAACTGATGTTATAAGAACAAGCAAACGGTTATGTTATTAAAAAAAAACCTATGAAAACAAAAACAATATAAAAGGAATTTGGGATGTTTTGAATAGTCTAATCAAACGAGGATATTTAAAGTTGACATATCCTGATTACTTTATTGATGAAAACAGTGAAGATTATAATATGAGTAATGTAGTGAATAAGTTCAATAGCTTTTTTGTAAATGTTGGTCCTAAGTTGGCTATTGATGTCCCAGACAATGGAGTTACAAAATCAACTATTGAACAGAATTCTTTGTCATTCTTCCTCTCAGCTACAAATGAGCAGGAAGTGACAAACATTGTGCGGCAGTGTAAAAGTAAGTGCTCCACTGACTGCCATGATATCAACATGATATTGGTTCAAAAGGTTATACTGAATATTGTAAAACCCTTAACTTATATATGTAACCTATCATTCCAGACTAGCCGCTTTCCAAGTCAAATAAAAATCGCTAAGATAACTCCGCTCTTCAAAAGTGACAGCAAACACGCTTTCACCAATTACACACCAATCTCTCTTTTGCCTCAGTTCTCAAAAATCTTAGAGAAACTATTTAACTCTCGACTTGAATCTTTTCTTGAGAAGCATCATCTACTGTAATCAATGACGGTCAGTATGGCTTTAGGTCCAAAAGAACAACCTCAATGGCGATAACTGAAGCTATTGAAGAAATTACTAATGCACTGGAGCATAAAAGATATGCAGTTGGTATCTTTATTGATCTAAAGAAAGCCTTTGATACCATTAATCATTCAATTTTACTAGATAAAATGGAAAGATATGGAATTAGGGGGCTGGCTTGACTGGTTAAAAAGTTATTTAACAGGGAAGATAAGGTTTCTAAAAATGGGTACATTTTTATCTAATACTCTTGGCATTGCTTGTGGTGTACCCCAAGGGTTCGTGTTGGGGCCAAAACTGTTTGTGTATATTAATGATATGTTTAATACATCCAAAGTTCTGAAATGTATACTATTTGCAGACGACACAAATATATTCTACAGTAGTGATGACTATAATGAGCTCATAAATACAGTAAACACAGAACTAAACATAGTAAAAGAAATGGATGGACACAAATAAATGATCTTTGAATATAAATAAAACTAAGAAAGTGATGTTTGGATATCACAACATAATGTCTGAACAGAAAATAAGTATTGATGGTACCCAAATTGAAATCGTAAATGACAATACATTTTTGGGAGTAATAATTGATAGTAAACTATCATGGAAACCTCATGTCAGACACATTAAAACAAAAATCTCCAAAAGCCTCTCAATTATAAACAAAGCAAAACTACACCTCAATGAAAATGCACTCCATACTCTATACTGCACCTTGGTACTCCCATACCTTACATACTGTGTTGAAGTATGGGGGAATACTTACCACAACACAATTCATCCTCTGATCATGTTACAGAAAAGAGCAGTGCGGATCATTCACATCGTTGGTTATTTAGAACATACTCATAACCTGTTTATGCAATTAAAGTTGCTCAAATTTGATGACCTTGTTAAATATAATACATTAATAATCTTATATAAAGCATTTAACAAATTATTGATGCCTAATCTACAACGTTTTTTTATAAAACGAGTCCAAGCTCATAACTTGAGAGGCTTTGGATATTTCTCATTGCCGAGAGCTCAAACCACTCTTAAACGTTTTTGTGTGCCTTATGCGGAGTAAAACTATGGAACAAACTGGACTTACAACACAAGCAATGCCAAACTATTAATCGATTTAAACTATTATACAAACATTGGGTCTGGTTCAAATATAGAGATGAGGGACTTTAATTTGACCTGCTGTTGTACTCTGTCTCAAAGTGTTATCATGTGCTCAATGTTTCCTTACCATTATTGCTATGTTGTCTATTACCATTATTGCTATGTTCTCTTATTACCATTGTTGGTATATTCATTCTTCCTACATTGTTGATACAAATGATTGTTACAGTGTAATAATTATTGTTACCTGTGGTAATGCCACTATGATACAACATTGGTTTTATAATCCTTAAAGTAACAGTGAAACTCATGTGAATAATCACTGAATGGAGAACTGGGGGTGGGATTAAATACATTATCTTCTTCCCACTCCCTTCCAGGCAAAACTGGACAATCATTCATTACATACTATACATTACCTTTTGCACTATATTAACTTAAATTATTATGTGTTGTCAACCTTGTACTTTAAAAAAAAAAAAAAAAAAAAAAATGTATATGTCATTGCCTGAAATAAATAAATAAATGAAAAAAAAAAAGAAAACCTATTTTTAGCAAATGCGACTCAAGTGCTCGCACTGTACAGAGCTCTTGATGGATTGCTGCAGAGGTGGTTGTCCTGGAAGATTCTCCTCTTTCCACAGAGGAATGCTGTAGCTCTGACAGAGTGACCATCTGGTTCTTGGTCACCTCTCTGACTAGACTAAGATAAATGCAGCAATGTACAGAGACTTCCTGAATGAAAACCAACGCTTCCCATTCAACCAGATGAAGCTTGAGAGGAATGGGCAAAGAGGAATGGGCGAAACTGCCCAAAAATAGGTGTGCCAAACTTGTAAAATCGTATTCAAAAGGACTTGAGGCTGAAACTGCTGCCAAAGGTGCATCAACAAAGTATTGAGCAAATGCTGTGAATACTTATGTACATGGGATTTTTTTATTTTTCATAAATTTGCAAAATTTAACAAAAAATATTTTCACATTGTTGTCATGGGGTATTGTGTGTGGAATTTTGAGGACAAAAACAAATGTATTACATTTTAGAATAAGGCTGTACATAATGTGGAAAAAGTAAGGCACTCTGAATATTTTCCGGGTGCTCTTGTCTTTCACCTCTTCAACAACACTAAACTAAGTCCTACCGCCATCATGACAACACAAACATTCACAATAGCTGAGTGCAAAGGCTTGTAGCACACTTGAGTTTTTGGTTGGACAAAGACAGGAAGTTATGCACTGATAGCTATAAGAACTAGTCTATCCTTCTCCAGGAGACGTTCTTCCGCGACATTGTTACCAACACAGGAAGTGACATTACAGACAGGATGTCCCTTTTTCACTGTATTCCCACCAAATTTGTCCTAATGTTAAAGAGTGAAGGGATTTATATTTATATAGAGCTTTTTCTCTAAAGACTCAAAGCTATTTTTACATAGTGAAACCCATTATCTCCATCTTTAAGCTAGATCTAAACCAGTGTGGGTGGCACTGGGAGCAAGTGGGTCAAGTGTCCTGCCTAAGGACGCAACAACTGACTATCGAACCTGGAACACTCAAGTTGCTGGGACCGCCACTCTACCAACCAAACCACGCCGCCCCGAGTATCTATGATGATTTTAATCTACATTTTAAAACGCTTCCTTTTGGTCTAGATAAGAATGCTTGAGTGTAAATTTAGCAAATTTTTTCCTCCGCAGTCCCAAACTACTTTCTGCCAGTGGCGTGCAGTCACTAGAGGCAGGAGAGGCACGGCCTCACCTGCCATCATGGAAAGAAAAAAAAAAGTAAAAAGAAAAAAAATTAATTAAATTGTTATATGTATCCAGTGATTATACTAAAGTTATTTTCCATTTAACTTCACCAGTTTTAGATTATTTTTATTTTTATTTTCACATTTGCCGTTCAAATACTGAGAAGAGACGGTGCGGTGATCAGCAGCCAGTTGATGCACGTCACGGCGTTGTGCCTCACCATGGATTGTGCGCAATGACTCGGCTAACTGCTGGCCTGCTGTGCAGTGAGACCGTATTGCTATATGAATTATATTATACATTTCCATAGTTTAGTTAGCTGAGGTATATAATGTACAGTGTATTTTGTCAACAACTGTATGTGTGTAACGTATTTATTGTGCTGAGCGATCATAAAACTGGAGGCTCGTCTCATAACCCCGCCTCCTGGTGCCAAGCACCTCCGCCGCAGAATGCACCGCCCGACGGGAGCGCCACACCAACCAAAGCCCACACCCAAACCCTCCACGTGCAAGACCGAATCCACCCAAAAAAAGTCACTTAACAAGAAGCCAAAAAGTGCAAAAACAACAATGCTCGCGCGGCGCGCCGGAGGAGCCGTGAACAGGGACACAACATTAGGTACACGTGCAGACTGCAGCGCGGATTTCATATTTCATTCATTCACAACTCTTCCAACACGAACACCACTGCTCCCGCACTTATAAGTAAAGGTAAGACCATAATAACGTTTTTTTTTATTAAATGTGCTTTTTTGTGTGCTACAGTTTGTAAGTGTAAAGTTAAAGTACCAATGATTGTCACATACACACTAGGTGTGGTGAAATTTGTCCTCTGCATTTGACCCATCCCCTTGTTCACCCCCTGGGAGGTGAGGAAAGCAGTGGGCAGCAGCGGCGCCGTGCCTGGGAATAATTTTTGGTGATTTAACCCCCAATTCCAACCCTTGATGCTGAGTGCCAAGCAGGGAAGAATGCTGGTATGAGCTTTTAAACATAACCCGTTAACTGCTGCCAATCAAATGGTGAATAAGATACTCTTTAGGGTTCATATGTTTGTAAATCTGACTGTGATGAAGTCAGTGCCTCACCTGACATGAACCTCACCGCACGCCACTGCTTTCTGCGTATGTCTGCAAGATGTTCGTTTATGAAAGTGTTCCCTTTAAATTGCAATCGAAACCCTCCACGTCCCGCCCTGTCAAAGTATCTGAATGTATCTTTTGAAAATGTACGCTTTTTTTAAAGGGGACATTTGATGATTTTAATCTACATTTTAAAACACTTCTTTGTTGTCTGGATAGTATTTGTTGCCTTTGCTTTGTAGTAAATTTTGCCCCACTGTCACATTAATTCATAACCCGTTTTTGAGTCTGTCTGCAAGACGTTAGTTTTCTGGAGTTAATCCCAGATCACAAATGTAACCACGCCCCAACCTCTCCGAAAGTATCATTTATCTTTTGAAAATGCACATGGTTTAAAAATATATCTTGAAGTCCTCGCCAATATTTTTTCCCCTATGCACGTAAAATGTCATAAGTGTTATATAGATTGACCGGGTCACAACATCAGGTACACCTGCACAATTTTCGATCAAGTCAGACCTGCATTAAAAAAAGGCGCCCTTTCCGAAATTGAGTGCAAGCTCAAGCCCAAATGCATGAACCGTATGATTTGACGCTTTGGCATTGTTTAACATGAACATCAAACATTGTAACATTTAAGTTAGAAAAGACGAAATTCATCATAGTTATCCTTTAGCTATCTCTAGAGTTGAGTTGAGTTTGTGTTTATTTGGAACATGCATGCATACAACATGATACATCACAATTTCCAGTTTCTCTATTCAACATGTTCGAAAAGGAGTAAGAAGAAGCAGAGCTTATTTAATCCTACCCCTTTTCCTTTACATAGCAGTTGATAAAACTTTTGTTCACTTCCTGTTCTCAATTTATTCACAATACACTCCATAAGTAATGACATTAAAAATAAATAAATAATAATTAATGAAGTAAGTTATATTTAATATGCTGGGATAAAAAAAAATATCTTGAAAATGAATGGATGGATGAAATACACTCAGAATATTTATCATGGTTCTTCTTCTTTGTACTTTGTAAACACTTTAAGTTTGAAGAGTTTCTTGAAGTGGATTATATTAGTACATTTTTTATTTATTTTCTTAATCCATTCCAGAATTTAATTGCACATACTGATATACTGAAGGTCTTAAGTTTTCTCTAAGATTATATTTATTCTCTTTTGTTGAGGAGAATTGTTGTAAATTTCACTTGTGACACAAAAGAAAGTTTTCTTGTGGACCTCTACTACTGCTCAGTGATGACATTTATTAAATTAACAGCATTTTTCCACATGATGTCATATTACTACCCTTGAACTTAGTACTTGCTGCACTCCACACTATTTTTAATGGTAGAGGATTTATTTTATAGTGTCAGAATCCAGTGACATAACTGACATCTTTGTCCCTAAGTTTACTGTACACCCCCTAGTTTTTAAAAGGTCTGTTGTGTTTGTCTTTAATACGGTGTGTGTCCGCACTTAGCCCGTACAGTATTATGTACTTAGCCCGTACAGTATTATGTCAAACAAGGTTTTTTGAATGCACACAATTAAGTACCAAGGTGTGAAATTGGGAGTAAACATGTTATTGCTCACTTACTGAGGGGAACCATGCAGCTAAGGGACTAGGAACCCTACAGGTTTTGGTGAATAATTTATTCCGTTGTTAAGTGGTGGAAAAAACACACAAATACACATTTTCAGCTGCAAAGAGTCATCAGGGAAGGGGTGGACCTTGTGTAGATGGCGTCTTTCCAAGCCAGCCTGATAATGTGTAACAGATTCTCAAACCAACATAATTCACAACCTAACAAATCATTTACCAAAACATTTAGAACAAAATTCCTCTCAGTGTAAGAGAATAGCTGCTGTTCCAGTCCTAAATGAGAACACTGTTCACTAATGTTATTATTCATTAGTTCTGAACTCCGTGGGACACAGCACATGTTTTTTTGCAAAAGTGAAATAAGACATCAGTAGCCTCATAATGTAGGCGTGAGAGCTACCTTGTGAAACAGGGATATTTTCTAAAAGTCTCACATACAGACTGCATCAGTACCTATGTGCACATGGACACATTTATCCGGATTAAGAGCCTAACCGGAATACAAATGCTTCATGTAAACCCACCATTTAGAATATCCTGACCCGATAACACATGTTTGGAATGAGGCTGGTGGTTTATGCCGACAGCCATTTAGATTGAAGCGCATGAAAACGCATATTCCGAAATTCGGGTTGAAATGATCCTTACTGCGCATGTCTTTGACGTCAGCTATACTTTGGTGGTGGAGGGCTACTAAATGAAATAGTCTCGGAATGAAGCGGATCGTCTTGCTGCTGTCTCCTCGCCATTCAACATTTACGGACGTAGCGTTTAATGGTGTTAAGTTTGTTGCTTTAAAACCAGACTAGCAAAAACCTAAAGTACGATCCGGAGTGTCATGTGTCGATGTAACAATAAAAGAAGGAATCCAGTTGTCATCTTAACGAGCTGTTATATTCATGACATTACAGCTACTCCGAGTGCCAACTGCTCATCTCAGGCACATACACAGATTGTGTAACATGAAGACGTGGCACAGAACAGCTCCATTTCAAAAAGAGAGGTAAAACAAAAGTAGTGAACAGAAGGAAAAATGATAAATACAGTGACTTCGACGGACAAACAGAAATGCACAAAGCCCTGTTTGTTTACAGTGGAAGTCCCCTGATTCTTCAGCACCTGCAGTGAGGGAACTCGTCCAAAAGATGGCACCATAACACACCTTTCCGTTTTAAGTACTGCGCATGTCAAAGTAAAGTATTCCGATTTAAGGTGTGACTCATGAAAATGCACGTCAGAATCAAAACATTTTTTTCAGGGTTCATGTACACAGAAACATTCTAATCTGAATGATGATCAGATTAATTAATTAATTTTGTCCGTATACACATCTGTGTTTCCCCCAGAAAATGTGTTAGTTAAAGTGCTGTCTCTCCAGGGGAGGGGGCGTCGCAGGACGGGGAAGGGGGAACAGTGTAACTCGGCCTGTCGCCATCACGTCTCCACCTCATCGCTTGATGTTAGTTTGTCTAAATTGTCAGACGATCGCTTCTCTGATGTCTCCATCATGTCCAGAAGTCTCTTCTTTATCTGGATGTCTTCTTCTCTCATTCAGCAACTTTGTCTCGATTGGAAGTTTTCGTTTTAGTCTGTCGTGCTTGTGGCTGTTGAATACATTATTTGGGATAAACCCACTTTTAGTGACATGTTATTTACAACAATGGCCCTCAACATCATCGGGAAACAATGTGTGTCAATAAAGCACTTCATCGAGGTATTTTAATTTTGACAGAAGAAAATAATATTTAATGCAACTGCAGTTTTACTTAACTCAATATTATTTATTACATGAAACTACTCAAAGCATTTTTAATACAACCCTATTTAAATACATCTAAAACAGCTGAACTTTAATATATGCTTGCCATCTTGACTTCTGATTCCAAAGCAAGTATTTTTGTCACACTGTAGTCAAACTATGATAATATTAAAACAAATGGGCAAAATATGATTCCACATTGTTGAAAGTGGTCATCTGAGAGCATTTGTAATTGCAGTGCAGTTTATATAAAAATGTTTTGATGCCCCAGATATACAACATCTATCTGCCTTTTAACAATATTACTTCCTAGCAATGAAGTTAGCGCCCACATACCTGAAGTATGCTCTTGTACATCATTTGGCAGACTATAAAAATGGGACCCATTACCTCCCTGCTTGGCACTCAGCATTAAGGGTTGGAATAGGGGGTTGGTTAAATCACCAAAAATGATTCCCGGGCGCGGCCACCGTTGCTGCCCACTGCCCCCCTCACCTCCCAGGGGGTGATCAAGGGTGATGGGTCAAATGCAGAGAATAATTTTGCCACACCTAGTGTGTGTGTGACAATCATTGGTACTTTAACTTTAACTTTAATATCTTTGTCTGTGACCAGGCTGTCAAGGGTGAATGGAGAATCTGAACTCATGTGAGAGCTTGTGTCGATATCTGATGTTTCTATTCCAAATTAAATGGATGTAGTTGGAGAAATACCCCGGATCTGCTCGCATAGTTCGAAGTACAGCAAAACAACTCTACCTTAACCATCTCTTCCACCTGCGTCTGTACTTCCCACGAATCGCTTTCAGTTTAGTGCCGATAGTTGTTTTTGTGATGTCCTCTTTCCGATAAAGATATTCCTCAGATGTCCTGTACCGCTCCAAAAATAGTGTAAGAATGTCACCATACTTGGACTGGCAAGTTTCCCAGTCAACACTTTGTTGAGTTTTGTTAACTTTAAACTCCAAAACAATGCTTAAAAGTAGCTCTTCTCTGTCAGTCCACATATATAATACTTTCTTGCAGTGACCCGCCATTTTTGCTATATGCCGCCTCTGGACATGACGTTTTGGATGTTTCTGATTGGCTAAAATGGTCTTAAATCCTGGGCTACAGCGCCCCCAGTATTTTGGCATGTTTATGACACTCAGTGTATGCGTTTGCTTGGGGACAGAGATCGTTTTTTAAATGCGCACGTGTGGCTGGAGATCTTGTTAAGATGTTAGTTTAGGCTGTGGCTCTTTGTTATTAAGGCGGCCGCCTTAACAACAAAGCGCTGCGGGAAACCCTGCACATGGCTAATGTCACAACAATACCTGTTTTTAGAAACCTGCAAAAGCGACTGCAAAGAACACTGGAAAGAAGCGCTATGAATCACTCGCTTGTCTTCATGGACATTCAAAACCATCTTCTGAATACCTTTCATCGGTTGTATACAGTAAGGCTGCAACTAATGACTATTTTGATAGTTGACTAGTCATCAACTATATTGATGATTAGTTGAAAAATCGGATTATGAACCGTACACTTTTAGTAGCTTTTATTTAGACATTAACTTTTGAATTCAGCTTGAAGAATTGTTTAGTTATATGCTGATTAACAATAAAGAGAACTACTTCATTCAACTTAGAAACTGTGCTGCTCATTAGGCTACCACAAAAATAACTTGGAAGCAAAGTTTTTTTTTTTTTAAGTTAATAAAGGATAGTCAAAATGGGAGCAGTAAAAACAAGCAACAAAACACCAACGCTAAAGATATATAGTTTCTTCAGAAACAAAACTGAATTGTTTCTCTCAATAGAAACAAAAAACTAAGTGCTCATACAAAAACAAATATCCCTTTTTATATGTAAGCATGTGTAGGGCAAATGGTAAAAATAACTCTTTTAAACATCTAGGCCATTTAACTTAACATTCATCTAAGGCTGAAATGACGCGTCGACATAGTCGACGTCATTGGTTACGTAAATACGTCGACGCCGTTTTTGTGCGTCGACGCGTCACATATTTACGTCACACTACCGTCATGGCAGAGCTCAAAGCAGACGATGCGAGCGGTGCGAGCGAGGGGGAAAAAGCACGCCAAAAGTCGTCAAAAGTGTGGGAGTATTTCAATAATGTTGTTGTATGCACACTGTGTCGAGCGGAAATGGCCTATCATAGCAGCACAACGGCTATGAACGAACATTTGAAAAGAAAACCATCAACCATCAACTAGTCAATCGTCCGCGTGAGTATACGTTGTCATCATTACACAAAAACATGAATGTGTCATTTGTATCTGCTAGGGGTGTAACAGTACGTGTTTTGTATTGAACCGTTTCGGTACGGGGCTTTCGGTTCGGTACGGGGGTGTACCGAACGAGTTTCTAAGCTAAAGTCTTAACAAGCTGCTTTGCTCCTTCTGCCTCTGTGTTCTACACAGCACCCAGCATTGTCCCACCCACACAACCATCTGATTGGTACACAGAAAGCGTTAACAGCCAATCAGCAGTGCGTATTCAGAACGTTACCAGCCAATCAGCAGTGCATATTCAGAGCGCATGTAGTCAGCGCTTTAGCGTCGAGCAGATAGGTGTTTAGCAGGGGAGCATCAGGCAGCGGACTCTCCCCAAATGATAATAAACACCTCCCAGTCAACTACTAGTAACATCACTATGAGCCCGTTGACCTTCTAGAAACTTAAACTGCAGCTCAGCTCACTCGCAGTCCTGGCTTGAGGTGAAGGCTAATTAGCTCTCAGTTCCAGCCACATCGACCCCTTCTGAGCGCTTACTTTCAGCTGCTGGGAATATTGTAAACAAGAAAAGAATCAGCCTCACCCCAGAGCATGTAGACATGCTAACCTTTCTTCATTACAACTGTTAGTCACTCACTGGAATGAGTAGAATTGGTTTTTGTGTACTGTGTTGGACTGGATATTTATTTTGCACATTTTAAAAGCAATACTTAATGTTTACAGTGCTCCAGAATATTTAGATTGGCACTTTTTTGTATTGGATGTTTATCTTTATTTTTGCACATTTTAGCAAATAAGCAATACTTTCACTTTTGTTGAAATGTTTACACTGTTGTTACAGAATATTTCGTTTTGCACTTTTTTGTATTGGATGTTTATCTTTATTTTTGCACATTTTAAAGCAAAATAAGCAATACTTTTACTTTTGAAATGCTTATACTATTGCAGAATATTAAGATTTGCACTGGATGTTTACTTTTATATTTGCACATTAAAAAGCAAATAAGCTACTTTTAATTTAGTTAAATGTTAAGTTTTAAATGTTTACATTTTTACAGAATATGTTGTCATGTTGTTGTCAATGTTGACTGAGTGGCCATACTTTTTTTTTGTAAATAAAAGCCATGCCTTTTGAAAAAACTGGCCTACATTTATTTTTTCATCTTCATTTTAAATAAAAAAAAAAAATCGGTAAAAGGAAAAATAATCTATAGATTAATCAAAAAAAATCTATAGATTAATCGAAAAAAATAATCTATAGATTAATCGAAAAAAATCTATAGATTAACAGATTAATCGAAAAAAATAATCTATAGATTAATCGATATAAAAATAATCGTTAGCTGCAGCCTTACATTCATCCAATCCCTGATAATGTTCTTGATTCTAGAAACATGGCCATAGGTGTATTGACAAAATTGAGCAAGGGAACTTTGGCTGAAATTATAGTTTTTTTTCCATGCACTCAGTCTCTGTCTGGCTGGTTAGCTAAAAAGCTAACGTCTAGATGTCCAACATGCCTCCGCTTTAAATTTTCTCACATCAGATGTTCTGCCATTCAAAGCAAGGTCCGCTTTAGAAACCGATCAAGTTGTTTGTGTTTTTAGTGTGTAATGTTTCCATTTGATTTGTTGTTTTCACCTACAGTGGCCACAGCCCCCGGTCGCGCTGTCTCACATATGTTAGTGTCCTTCTGGAAAAACCAGTGCAATGATGTCACCGACTGTTACCAACAAATTAATTTGTCGGCAACAACTGTATCATAATTTTTGTCGATTAAATTATTGCACGATCATGTTTGATCTTTGTGTCAACTACAGTGTACATTGTATTCAAAGTGAGCAAAAGTGCAGTCTCTATTTATTGTCAGTATTTATATGTAGGTATTACACTTCACTTAAGTCTTAACAGGAATTTGAAGGTCTTTTTTTTTTTTGCAAGAAAGCTAATCAGACATTTTAAAGGAGCATCTTGCTTTTTGTTCATTGTCTTTTTGTGTGTTCAGGTGGATGGAGGCCTGCCTGGAAGAAGATCTGCCCCCAACAACAGAACTGGAGGAGGGACTGAGGAATGGCGTCTACCTTGGCAAACTTGCTAACTTCTTTGCCCCCAAAATGGTCTCGGTAAAAAGGATATACGACAAAGACCAGGCTAGATACAAGGTCTGTTCTGTTGTTAAGTATTTTAATCCCATATCTGATAATGTATACAAATTTCTGAGCCCCGTTTCAGCAATTCACAGGATCTTGTTACTGTACTGTGATCCTCTTTTGTGGTTTTTTTCTTTTTCTTTCAGAGCAAAGGGCTGCACTTCAGGCACACTGACAACACAGTGCAGTGGCTCAGGGCCATGGAGTCAGTGGGTCTGCCAAAGGTAAGATCTGTTCACAACCAACAGTAGCTCTCTTGTTTTGGCTAACACATGTACAGTACATGCTGTAGATACAGTAGACAAGGTGGTGCAGCCCACCACACTTCTAGAAAATACACTTTTGTTACAAACTTTTAAGGTGGAATTTTGTGTTCTGTGTAGGTCAGGGATGTCCAAACTTTCTGACTAGGGGGCCACGGGCCGAAATATATATGTATATGTGTGTGTGTATATATTAAATATCCATTATGTTAATATAATGGTTACAATTTGATATTAAGAGTATGTGAAAGTTCAACTCCTACCATGTTTACTTAAGTCACATCCTTACAATTTTGTAATCAAGCAGCTAAAGTGCACCAAACATGGATAAGTGTAGATTGTTTATCATTTTTTCCCCATGTATTGTAATGGATTTAAATCGGTGTAATTTAGATTTATTTTATGGTGTGTGGACGTTTTTTTTTAATTTTTTATAATATCCACAAAGTTCAGTGAGCAGGTTGTAATATGTGTGACCGTGTATGTGACCATGTGTGTTGACTGTTTTTTTTTTTGCGCCATCATTGGGGAAGGTTGTCTGGATTGGGTCATATAACTAAATGCTGTGCTGTGTTCACATCAAAACACAATTCATGGTCATTGACCTGAACTAGATACGTAGTCCCCAAGATGGCGGCAAAGTTGCAGCAAAAATATTGTCCAAAATTCAAAATTATTTGGAAAACACCCTGCGGGCCAGATTTCTTATTTAAATTCATGACGTCTCGCGGGCCTAATGGGGGCCGTAGTTTGGACACCCATGATGTAGGTCCTCAGAAAATGTGTTCTTACATTATCCGAGTGTGTAAACCGGGATGCATGCAAGTGTAACACAGTACATCAGCTAATGAGCTACTGGGGTTGTACATGATCTGATAATACACAATTTATTTTCTTTAATCTTTATTTAACCAAGAAAAGGCCCATTGAGATTAAAACCCTCTTTTTCAACTGAGTCAATTAATTCATAAAATGTACATCAAACATAAAAGATTTGCAGCCATTTTTCCAGGCTGGGAAACATAAAGACTATAAGAGCAGTTATCTTTTTTTTGCTTTTGCTTCAGTTTTTACTGATGCATTTTTTCTATGAATTTATTTTAGATATGTACACTTTTTACTTGTATTCCCAATGTTGTAAATGATTCAAATGGGTTCAGGCTGAAGTTACCAACAATGTCATTTTTGTTTGTAAGTCAAGTTCCGTTGTTTAAAAGATTACTTCATGCAGCGTTTTAAATTATAGGGGCACAGATGCTTTGAACAGTTGCCTATCTGTTATTATTTTCTAGAATCGCTTTCTGAAAACGCCTCTGTGACATATAGACAAGTGGAAATGTGCATGGTGACTAATTATCATGACATTTAAGAATGTAGAAAAACCCTTCATCAGTGTCGTAGCATGTGACTTTGTTTCATGTTTTGATAGTCTATTTGGGATCATGTTTGTCAGAGAAGACAGAGTTCTATGTGTGCAATGCAATGTTGTATGTAACTTGCTTATGTGACACAATAAAACAGAACAGTTCGAGGTCCTAATAATTGCCTGGCTGTTAACTTACTCATAAAAGTAAATGAATATTGTTTGGTTTTCCCCTGACTGGTTCAAATATGGACCCTCAGCCACAAGTCACCTGTGTGGTTTACTTTCAGATATTCTACCCGGAAACAACAGATGTGTACGATCGCAAAAACATGCCCAAGGTGGTATACTGCATACACGCACTGAGGTAAGAATAAAAGGTTTTCTAAGGAGCTATCTTAGTAGCTTTTCATTCTCGACAGCAAAATAAGTCAAACACCACAATGCATTGTTTATACAAAGGCAGGATGTGCTACTCTCAAACTTGCCACACCTATTGTATCTACTGAGATATTTTCACTTGTGGAAAGCAAACTTAATGACTAGACTAAGACTAAAAGTAAGCAGTGACTGTGGTAGATTGCCTACAAGTAAAGCTGGTAACTTGCAATAAGAATGTTCTTAAGAACTGTCTATGGCAGCGGTTCGCACACCTTAGGTTGGGGGAACAGATTTTTTCTTTTAAAGGGTAATTGCACTTTTTATTTTGGAATTTTGCCTGACTTTCGCAATCCCTGTATGAGAAAATGTATTGTAAATTGTAAAGAAACGTTAGTAAGATGTTGCGAACAATGCAGGTAATGGGGATTCGATCTATTCTAGTCCTAAACAAGAAATACAAACTACGAACATAATAAACCAATCATTTACTGTACAGTGTCTGCTTAACTGGGATGTCGGCTGATGGGATGTTTATATCTTTCAGCAGCAAGGATTATCTTGTCGTGTCTTCCTAGCAACTTCGGGTCTAAGTTGACCAACTTCTCGTCTAATGTCCAAAACTTTCCAAGAGCGAGGCATGATCTATAATCTAGCACAAACTTTCACCATTTCAGAGGCGATGCAGCAGCTCAGCAGAGAGCCGCAGTAGCCACGTTGCCTCCTCGATCAAGGCGCCATGTTACTAAAAATAGTTCCTCGTGGTTAGCTCTTAAAATAACCATGTCGCTAATACTTGGTTAATATGCAGGTCGCGGCCTGTAAGAGGAGTATTGTTGGCCGTTGTTGGATGTTTTTAGAGGGCTTTTAAGGCTGAATAGATGACTCTCATTAGTTAGCAGTCTACAGTAGTACTGGTACTACTACTGGTCATTTTTCACAATTTAGACTTCACAAAAAAGAAACAACGTGTGCTCTTGACTCAAATAAGGGTTGTGAATGAGAGGCACATTACAAAAAAGTGCACTTACACTTTGAGTAATAAATTATATAATGACCCCTCATTAGAAAGTACATACCGTAATTTCCGGACTATAAGCCGCACCTGACTATAAGCCGCACCAGCTAAATTTAGGGGAACATACAGATTGCTCCATATATAAGCCGCACCCGACTATAAGCCGCAGGGTTTTGATGTGTAATTACCGTAGTATATAGGGGTTCCTGCTACCACGGAGGGGATTGTCGGGACAGAGATGACTGTTTGGGAACGCAAAGCGTCCCATTTATTAACAATAAATCTTTCAATCATTCAATCAAACTTTCACATCTTTGACATGGCGAACAGCATTCGTGCAGAGTACAAATAATACAACGGTGCAAAGTAATACAAAGTGCTCACCTGTACGTTATCAAAATAACCAGCCTACCGGTATATGAAAAGTCAGTCTTTAATCATTGTGTCATCGTCTTCCTCCTGCGTACTAAAACCACCGAAATCCTCTTCGTCGGTGTCGGAGAAGAACAGGCCGTAAATAAGCCGCACCCTTGTATAAGCCGCAGGGACCAGAACGAGGGGAAAAAGTAGCGGCTTATAGTCCGGAAATTACGGTAACTATGATTATGATTGAAGATACCTCTCACTTACATTAGAGTTAGTGAATACAAAACTCGCATTACTCTGACACACCAGATAAATGGCTCACTATACTCGAGACAAACTCGGTGCAAACTGATTGTGCAGATAAAAAAAAACACAAGATAAGTCGCAACGGCCAAAACGGCTCAGCTTAGAGAATATAAGAAACGTTCAATGGAGTCAGGTTTTATTGAGAACAATGACAGAGGGCCAGACATTGCCTTCTGTTTTTAGGTGCTTGAAGATAAGTCCATGAACCCAAGGCTTGAAGGGGAACTGCACTTTTTTTTGGAATTTTGCCTATTGTTCACAATCATGAGTGACAAAAAAACATGTTTTTTTTGTTTTTGGGGGAAATTTTAAAGATGATAAATGCTTGAAAGATGCGGCTAATGGGATTAATCCTTGCAACCTTCAAAGCCCTCTGAGACAACTTAAAAACCTTCGAGCAACATTTTATATAGAAGTTGCTAATAAATATACACTGTATTGCCAAAAGTATTTGGCCACCTGCCTTGACTCACATATGAACTTGAAGTGCGTAGATAGTTGACGGCTAATGCCGTAGCATGGCGATGAATTACTACGCTAGCAAAACAGTTCCTCAGTGTTCGCTCTTAGAATAACAATGTTTCTACAGTTTGGTTATTGTATTATGGTTATGGAACGTAAATGAAGTATTGTTGGTGTTTTTTCATATGCATTTTCAAAGTGGTTTAGAGGTATGATTGTTTACTCCCATTAGCTGCATTGTACTCCCATTAGCTGCATTGCTAGCCACCTACAACGAGCTAATTATTAAAATTTAAAATGAAAAATGAACAAAATCCGTTGTCTTCCTGTCTCTCATAAGGTTTGTGAACGATAGGCAAAATTCCCCAAAAACTTTAACCCTTTTACAATGTTTACTTTTCTGCCAGTACATCCATCGCTGGTTTAGATGGCAGTCCATGGCAGTTCTCAGACCGCCATGAACCATGTCCCTACAATGCCAAGAAGGCTTTGTCAACATTTTTTAAACACTTCTGCAACACGGATGGGCGCGCTAGTAATATGGATCTACCCGAAAGTCGCCACAGTCCTCCACCCTCTACGCCACACCAACCGCAGTGTCTCCGTGTTTAACACCGCTGCCTGTATGTAGTAACCGTGTTCACTCTGTGGAGGTCCAGGAGGAATACGTGACTGGCGGATTATGTTGGTGTTAACACGGTATTATCACGGATCTTGTGGCCTAAATATGAAGGCTGCTGTTCTTTACATAGTGTAATGCGTTTTGAAACGGTCCAACACAAACCGCCAAGGCCACCTCGAAAAATTGAACAGGTATTATTAGAAGTAAGGGAAACAATCAATTTTCGATGCATCGCAATTCGCACATGGACGATCATTAAATCGCTTAGTAAACGTCAATAATCCCTAATCGATATATTTATTTTAAATAAAGTAATGCAGACAGTTCTAAAATTTGGTTGACATCAGCGAGCCACCTCACCAAGAGATCCGACCAGCTCCTTTTGCACACATTTTCATGAATTTAATAAATGTGATGGGAATCCCTTTAATTTTTAACTATATATATCTTAATTATTTTTCTTTTTACAAATGCACTGTTTTTAAAAGTTGCAAGTGATGAAAGCTTATTTAGTGAAACGAAATCTATGGTTCCAAAAAATTTGAAAATCCTAGTTCTATGTACTTGATGGTTTCAACAAGGTATTTGCAGACAGAACAGGGCTAAGATTGTTTACTGCAGAATCTTGACTGTACAGAAGTGATATGAAACAATATTGTGTTCAATTATACACTGCATTACAGAGTTCTCAAGTTTCATGTTCTATTTAACCTAAATATTATAATTGTCACAAATGATGGTTATTTAAGTAAGTAGTATTTTTCCTAAGATCAGTTTTGTCAGTAGAAGTCTATGACATATACATTTATTTTCAGGTCATGAATTATGAAGTGTCATTTTATCTGTTTGACCATCTGGTCAGCCTAACAGATTTACGGAGAGATTACGTGAACTGCCTGGATTGTGTCTCTGTTGTAGTGTTTCGGTCAGGTCCTTTGAGAGTTGGTTTCCTTCCCAACTTATGCACACACAACTTTTTCCTTCCTCTGAGTCCAGCCGGACTCCCACAGGGCTGCCCTGCTTGCTCGGGCAAAAACACGTGTGCACATAGAGGCAAAGCAACAGATGTTTGCAGCGTGTCGGAAATATGTCGTACAACAACAATGTAATATGAAGAAAAATGCCTTACAGTTGAACAGATGTTGCTGGTCTAAGAGTAAGGGTTGGATTTTAAAAGAAGAAAAAAAGCACTTTGTGGTGTTCAGCTAGTGCAATTTGGACCCCACAGTTTATTCTTTAATGGCCTGCAGCATATTCCAATAATGCAATGAAATAAACATGGCCCTGCATGAGAACATTACAAAAAATTAGGCCCACACTTAATTTTTATATACAAGACTTAAGCAAATGGCCCTGCATGAGAACATTACAAAAAATTAGGCCCACACTTAATTTTTATATACAAGACTTAAGCAAATAATTTGAAATGTTATCAATAGTGCTGTCAAATATATTTAAAACAAAATTTGGTTAATCTCACTTTTGAGATGTGATTTAATCGTAGTAAATTACTTGATTGCATTATTGACCCCAATATTTTGACACAAATGGCATTTAACTATCAGCATGTCATAGGAGAACATTTTAAAAATATTTTAATTGAATGTATGTCATTAATGGCTCAAAACTTGTCAACAGTAGCTATGTGCACATGGACACAATCAGAACAAAAATGCTTCATGTAAACACGCCATTTCGGAATATTCCGACCCGATCACACACGTTCAGATCAAAATTTAATTCCGATCGAGATGGGTGGTTTATGCCGATAGTTATTCAGATTGAAGCGCATGAAAACACTTTTTCCGAAATTCGGGTTGAAGATCCTTACTGCGCAAGTCTTTGACGTCAGCGAAACTTTGGTGGTGGGCGGGGGCACTAAATTGAATAGTCTCGTAATGAAGCGATTGTCTTGCTGCTGTCTCCCCCTATTCAACATGCACAGAAGTAGTGTTACATCCTGTCTAGTTTTTTGCTTTGAAACAGAGACTAGCAAAATAAAAAGTACGGTCTGGAGTGTCATGTGTCGATGTAAAAATATTAGGAATCCAGTTGTCTCAACAAACTGTTATATTCACAACCCTACAGCTACTCCCAAGTGCTAACTGCTAGCCTCAGGCGCGTACACAGAAGGTCGTAACATGAAGACGTGTGGCAATTTATACATATCACCACTTGGAGAGCACAGAACAGCTCCATTTCAAAAAGAGAGGTAAAACAGAAGTAGTAAACAGAAGGAAAAATGTATTCCGTCACGTCGCACAAACAAAAATGCACAGAGCCACGTTTGTTTACAACGGAAGTCACTGCTTCTTGTTCTTCAGCACCTGCAGTGAGCGAACTCCTCCAAAAGATGGCGCCAAAGCATAAACAATAAAACACCTTTCTGTTTACGGTATATGGTGCGCATGTCAAAATAAAGTAGTCAGATTTAAAGTTTGATGCATGAAAACCCATGTCATAATCACATTTTTTTTTAGGATCCATGTATACTGTAACATTCTAATTCAAATTATGATCAGATTAAATACATTTTGCCTGTGCACACATTATCTAGTCCCACCGGGTTGTATTTTGAAGTGATAGTTGCCACCGAACAGACCAGTCGGAGACTTCTCACTAAATTTTGCACCAGCCTATGCATTGACCTGATCGCTGACCGTATAGAACTAGTCTAGGCTGATTTTTGCATGTAAACAAAGAAAACGGTTTTAAGTAGGTCAAATTGAACAGATGATTGTGTCAATCTCCTCCTCTGTCACCTTCACTTATATTAGTCAGCTGATTCAGTTTGTCCCTCAAATGGACTCAAAACCGCCTGTGGTCACAAGGACAAAGGGCATTTTTGTGTGTACACACACACTGATCAAAGTGCAGTACACCACTATTGTTTGAGTTTCTCTGATGTCTGACCTTTAAGTATCTATAATTCATTACCACTCATCAGGTACCTGCAGGGGATGAAAGTTTGATGAAGTTTCCAGTCACCTGCCTGTTGAATTCATGCTCTAGCAGTGTACAAACTTATGTGGTTGCTGTCAGATAGTGCTTGTTGATTCTTGAGCCAACACTACCTCCCTGTGGTGTTGTGTGATATGTGCAAGAGTACAAAGAAAACGATAGGAGGGTGTCAAGAATAATCTCTATTAGAAGGAAACTCTTTCTATTTCTTAATAGTTGTTTGTCGCCGCAGCTTGTTCTAAGCTTCTCAGAATTTCCTAAAGTGGTAATGCTAATCTTACACACACTGTTGTTTGTTTCAGCTTGTACTTGTATAAACTGGGAATTGCACCACAGATCCAGGATCTACTAGGAAAAGTCGCTTTCACAGGTAAAACAGTAGAACTATATTTTCTACAGTTGAAAAATTATGAATTGCTGTGTTTTACCACTTTCCAATGCAATGGTTCGAATTACTCGTCCACCTGCCTTATGGACCTGTGTTTGTCTTCCAGAGGAAGAGATCAGTAACATGAGAAGTGAGCTGGAAAAGTATGGTATTCAAATGCCTGCTTTTAGTAAGATTGGAGGAATCCTGGCCAATGAGCTCTCAGTGGATGAAGCAGCATGTAAGTCATCTGGCATATCTACAGTAGTAGCGATGTGACGTTCACCAACAAGTCCAGTCTTTTGAATGTCTCTTTGAAATGAGCGATAAGAACCCATTCGCCGTGGCGAGCTTGTCATAAAGGAAACTAATAAGGATGCCCTTTTTGCGTTGATTGTTTTGTTAATTGACCTAGTTTAGGTGTACACACACCAGATAGGGACTACTATTTTGTATTCACTTCATTTATATATTGTGCATTTTTCTATTCTGGTTATTTTTAGTAAATTTTTTATACACAGACTATTCTAGATCAGTTATTTGCAAGCTATTTTTATTCTGTATCGTTAAAATATTCGCTTAGAAGATATTCCTGTAAAGTAGATTAGCATAAAGTATATCCGTTCGCCTGTATAGTTTTTATTGTTATTTATTCTTAGCTGAGAGAAAATAAAAAATAACGGCGGTCAAAGCATTGGGAGAAGGTTTATGGAATCCAGTGAGCCATAAATCACATCTCTATTATCCAGATGTGTAGAGGTTGACACTTACCATATATTGTTGCTTTTGTCCTTAGTGCATGCTGCTGTGTTTGCCATCAATGAGGCGGTAGACAGGGACCAGGCATCTGTAACGATGACAGCTCTGAAAAATCCAAACGCCATGCTAAGGAACACAGGGGATGATCTGGCTCAAGACTATCAGGACATGCTAAGCCAGGCCAAGACACAAAAACGGGACCTGTCCTCAGGCAATGTAAGAGAAGAACACACGTTCTGTTTATCGGTGTAAAAACTACTGAGACATGAGATGCAACTTGCAAAATGTCTGCCACAAGTTATGTCTGACATTCTAGTTATACTACCTATACTTGCACACCTCTGCCAAGAATTGCTTGGATTTGAATGATGTCACGTCTGGCTGACGTCCAGCTCACTGAATATGTGTGGTAGTCAATCAGCGTCTGTTCTCAATGGGGACTAGGTGCCACTTAGACTTTATCGAAGAAAAATGCCCCTATGCTTGCGTTGTTTTCGGCTGTACGAACCGTTCAAAATGCGAAAAGGATAAAAGTTTTTTCACAGTTCCTCAATCAAGGACAGGAGAGTGTAAGAGTTTACAAAAGGCAACAACAAAAATGGCGTACACTCCAGTACAAGGGAGCAAAGTCCTAGTGACGACTTCGTTAAAGGTCTGTTTGATACATTTTTTATATACTTGTTTTGTATATCCCATTGTTATCTTGACATTATTATTATTTACATTTTTAATAAAGAAAAAACAGAATTGGAAAGGTACTTTTATGGTTCTCTTCTTGTTTGTACACAAAGTGTCAAAGTTTTTCACTTCCGGGAAGATGTGACATAACGGAATACAGGCAGTAGGCAATTTTAATTTTGTCCCCTGTATTTGACTCAATTTTATCATTGCATGTCATGCATTATTCTCTGAGAAGTTCAACATAATGTTGAACAATGCCCAGTCATTTGATAATTTAAGATACACACCTAAAAATGAATATGTTCTGACTTGGCCTTTTCCTCACCCCTTTTATAAAGTCATCATAAAAATACATTCAAATATAAGTTCCTCAGCAGTGTAAGTATACATGGTGTTTATTAATTAATTTGGCTTTCTCTACTAATAACCACAGAGAATAACACCCTTTTATCAACTTTCAGAGTATTTTTTGCGAGTACGACATCTCGACTTTGAAGTTGTCAGAGCAGATGGTTCCAATTGCATCAACCGTAGTGGCCCAGAAAATTGTTGCCCACACCTACTTACTCCAAAGGCCTTGCCAGCACATTCCAGCTGCTGCAGTGTCAGCTGTACTTACCAAACATTAACACTCTGCGCCAGAAGGCAGCTCATCCCCCATTTGCTTTACGAGCACACCGCGATCATTGGGGATTTCTCAGGCTTGAAACTCTGTTGAAAATGAGTTGAAATTAATAATTGTGGCATGCTCAAATAATAATTATAATGTTTTATCTTCATACTAGTATTCCTTGGTATCTACTGAAGAAAGAGATGTTTACGAAGAGCTGCTGACCCAGCAAGAGATTCAGAGCTGCATTGACTTTGTCAACAGTAAGAAAATAAACTCAGTCAGTGGTGATACACAAAGTACACACATTAACACACCACATTTTAGCAAGTCAACATGTTGTTTCCACAGGATTCATTGATTCAGTTCTGACTTAGATATAAATGCAATGTGCAAAAGTTTATACTGAACACATACAGTACAGGCCAAACGTTTGGACCAATGCGTTTTCTTTATTTTCATGACTATTTACATTGTAGATTGTCACTGAAGGCATCAGAACTATGAATGAACACATGTGGAGTTATGTACTTAACAAAAAAAGGTGAAATAACTGTGTAGATTGTCACTGAAGGCATCAAAACTATGAATGAACACATGTGGAGTTATGTACTTAACAAAAAATGGTGGAATAACTGAAAACATGTTTTATATTCTAGCTTCTTCAAAATAGCCACAGTTTGCTCTGATTACTGCTTTGCACATTTTTGGCATTCTCTCGATGAGCTTCAAGAGGTAGTCACCTGAAATGGTTTTCACTTCACAGGTGTGCTTGAAGATCATCGAGAGAATGCCAAGATTGTGCAAAGCAGTAATCAGAGCAAAGGGTGGCTATTTTGAAGAAGCTAGAATATAAAACATGTTTTCTGTTATTTCACCTTTTTTTGTTAAGTACATAACTCCACATGTGTTCATTCATAGTTTTGATGCCTTCAGTGACAATCTACAATGTAAATAGTCATGAAAATAAAGAAAACACATTGAATGAGAAGGTGTGTCCAAACTGTTTTCCAACTGTTTTGTTTTTTTCTGCAGTCCAAGCAGCAGTGAGGCAGGTCAATCATGCAGTGTGTATCCAAGATGAAGCTGCTTTGTTGGCTGCACTGAGGTCGAAAGCTCTGGCCCTGCTTGGTGTACAGGACACAAACCGCAGCTGGTACCTGGAGCAATTTGCCGTCTATTGTCAGCATAAAGCCAAGGTAAACTTGGACACCATGTATGGAACTGGAAAAGAAGTGAAAATTGTTTATTCTATATTCGGTTCATGGGATAGCAACAATGAAACCCAGCACTACCAACAATAATCAAATGTTTTAATTTTCAAGCATACTCTACTTCATATTGTAGACAGTAAAATAATCACAACTGACAAATAAAAACATATTAACTTCTGTAACATCAGATAAAACAAATGCTCTATATATTTGTCATTGTTATTTACATTTTGGAATCACTATTTTGATGTTCTGCAGGATGAAGGAAAGGCTGTGCTGGTAGACAAAGAGGAGATTCAGAGAGTTGTCAACTCTTGCAATGACTTTGCTGAGGCAGAGAGACGAAGTAAGCGTTGTCTTGAGACTTTTATCCGGCAAAAAAATCTGTCTGTGCTAATATCATAATGTTAAACATGATCCTTTTTATTAGAACTTGAAGCAGTTTCCTCAATCAATACTGCCATTCGTCTTGGAGATGCATCTGAGACGGCCGAGGAGCTCATGAACCCCGAAGCCCAGCTTACCATTGTTTACCCAACAGCTGCCAATCTGTATCAGGATGAACTTTTTAGTTTGCAGCTTCAAGGGGGACGGGTAGGATATGATACCATCATGGTTGCTATTATTTGATCAACACAGACCGTTTGTCTGTGTGGTACATGCCGTGTGGTCAAGGGTCACCTCCTGCATTTCTCCTTTACCGTTTAGGCCGGCCTGAGTCACGAAGAGTTGAGTGTAGCTGTGGAGATGCTATCAGCAGTCGCTGTGCTCAATGAGGTGCTGGATACCAAAGATCCACAGGCTGTGATTGAGCAACTAACAGACTCTCCTCTGGGCTTTACGAACATGGACCAAGAGTACTTGAACAGGTACCTTTGTGTTAGTAGATCACATGCAACACGCCTACTCAGAGCATATTTTATTTTTTGCACACGCTGCTAAACACACACCAACTGATGTTTAGCCTCAACGGCTTCAAATATCTTTTCCTTTGGTGCGTTGCGCCTTGACTGAGTCTGTTTTAGCTTGGAACGCTCCAAACAAATGTGGGATGCTTTATTTCCTACGCTAAAGAGGTTATGTTTTCACCAGTGTTTGTCTGTTTGTTCGTGTTACTGTGTCGTGGTCTAGTCTAAAAAGGATGCATAACATAAACGATGGATGCTTTGGACTTACTTGTTCTTATTCAACAGTTTATTTAAAAAAAAAAAAGGAGTGCTATTACAAATTATAGTGTCGCTAATACAGCGAGTCCCGGCAACTTATGCGGGTGCGCGGTGAACATCTGGACTGGCAATCAAAGAGAGAATCTCCCAAAATCCACGCAGAGGTTTATGGGAAATGTAGTTTATTTTAAGAGCAGCCAACGCCAAAGCGCCAGAAAAAACCTACACTTTCCAAGTTTTCGTTTGATGCCATCATACATCACGTCATTATTGTGTGGATTTTGAAACCCCAATATTGTGATAACTCAAAAATCAATACTGTTAAAGGCCTACTGAAACCCACTACTACCGACCACGCAGTCTGATAGTTTATATATCAATAATGAAATCTTAACATTGCAACACATGCCAATACGGCCGGGTTAACTTATGAAGTGCAATTTTAAATTCTCCGGGGAACGTCCGGTTGAAAACGTCTAGATATGATGACGTTTGCGCGTTACGTCAATGGTTGAAACGGAAGTATTCGGACACATTGTATCCAATACAAACAGCTCTGTTTTCATCGCAAAATTCCACAGTATTCTGGACATCTGTGTTGGTGAATCTTTTGCAATTTGATTAATGAACAATGGAGACTGCAAAGAAGAAAGCTGTAGGTGGGATCGATGTATTAGCGGCTGGCTGCAGCAAAACAACCAGGAGGACTTTGATTTGGATAGCAGACGTGCTATCCGACGCTAGCCGCCGACCGCATCGATGATCGGGTGAAGTCCTTCGTCGTGCCGTCGATCGCTGGAACGCAGGTGAGCACGGGTGTTGATGAGCAGATGAGGGCTGGCGTAGGTGGATAGCTAATGTTTTTAGCATAGCTCTGTGAGGTCCCGTAGCTAAGTTAGCTTCAATGGCGTCGTTAGCAACAGCATTGTTAAGCTTCGTCAGGCTGGAAAGCATTAACCGTGTAGTTACAGGTCCAGGGTTTAATAGTATTGTTGATTTTCTGTCTATCCTTCCGGTCAGGCGCTTATTTCTTTTGTTTCTATCTGCAGTTAAGCCCGATGCTATCACGTTAGCTCCGTAGCTAAAGTGCTTCACCGATGTATTGTCGTGGAGATAAAAGTCACTGTGAATGCCCATTTCGCGTTCTCGACTCTCATTTTCAAGAGGATATAGTATCCGAGGTGGTTTAAAATACAAATCCGTGATCCACAATAGAAAAAGGAGAAAGTGTGGAATCCAATGAACCCTTGTACCTAAGTTACGGTCAGAGCGAAAAAAGATACGTCCTGCACTGCACTCTAGTCCTTCACTCTCACGTGCCTCATTCACGAATCTTTCATCCTCGCTCAAATTAATGGGGCAATTGTCACTTTCTCGGTCCGAATCGCTCTCGCTGCTGGTGTAAACAATGGGGAAATGTGAGGAGCCTTTCAACCTGTGACGTCACACTACTTCCGGTACAGGCAAGGCTTTTTTTATCAGCGACCAAAAGTTGCGAACTTTATCGTCGATGTTCTCTACTAAATCCTTTCAGCAAAAATATGGCAATATCGCGAAATGATCAAGTATGACACAGAATGGATCTGCTATATCAGTTTAAATAAAAAAAATTCATTTCAGTAGGCCTTTAAATCCCTAGTATAAACACTTTGTAGGCCTCAACAAAAGAAAAGCCTGGCACATTCAACATAATGGCCAAGACTAATTCCTGGCTATGGCAACGCACTGTAGTCTATTCACTAATGTACTGCCATCTAATGGCTTGTAATTGCAACTGCATGTAAAGTCAGTAAATCTGTACAAAACAGAAGTGTAATTAAAAAAGATAACTGGACAGCACAGCTGAAATGTTAAATAAAAAAAAAACTATTATTATTTTTTTTAATTTATATTTATTACACATCTGAACAAACACAATATAACTGAACATTGGTGTCATTGAGTGTACCGGTAGCGGGAATTAGTATCGATTCAAACGTGAAAAGGTACCCATCCCTATATTTATTTGGTGTCTATTTTTTTTTATTTTTGAAGTGTTTGTCTAACCTCTACTTGGTTCCCTTCATAAGGTATGCTGACACTCTTATCGAAGAGCGAGTGGAGACACTTACCAAAAGACAAGAGTTCCTTACCTGGAATGATGTTCAAAAGTGCATCGACGAAGTCAACATTAAGGTCCAGGAAGAGCATGAACGTAAGAAAGTTGTCAATGCTTTCCATAATACAGCCTAGGTTTTAATGTTGTGCAAATTCATGATGCAATCTACTTATATTGGACAAAGAATTTTCATCCTCCCTCCAGGCATCATAGCTATCGCGGAGATCAATGAAGCATTGAACTCTGGAGATCATCAGCAGACACTTGCAGCCCTGCTCCTCCCCACAGCCAAGTTGTCAGGGGTGAACCCAGCCACAGCCAAACACTACCATGACATCTTACACTATACGAAATTACACATCTGCCAGGTACTAACATTTTATTAGTTTTGTTTTCATGTAAGAAAAAAAAATCAGTCAAATTTCTTCTTGGACATGATTTTCTGTTTAATGACATTTCTTAAGCTCTAAAAGATGGAAAATTGCATCTGCCCTCTTTTTTTCTTAGTTTTTTCATGTTATAATGGTAAAGGGTTGCTGAAATCATGATTCAGCATTTTCCCCACTACGTAGTGTGAATATACAGTACTGTGGAGAAAATCCATATTCACCTCTTGTCTTTTAGTTTATTGATTGATGTCTGACAGTTGATTATAATGTACACATATTTAAAACTATACCAACAACATTAATTACAATGCCGCGTATTACTGCCTTAATGCTGTACACGTTACAGCCCTTATCAACTTTTTTTATTTCCTGGTTTCCAGTTAGTGTCTGGAGTGTGTTTCTGAAGTTATGCTTCCCTGCTGTGTTCCAACAATGGACCCGCAAAGCAACACCTTCTCTTTGCACACAATCATTCACATATCATAACAGCCAGCCTCTCTGGGATCCTGCGGACGGAGATGAATTGTAACTCTGATGTAGCCGATTTAGAAAGGAGCAAACACAGGAAGGGGTCCAAACAACTGTGGAAGCAGCAGAGACATACAGCTCCTCTGTAGTATCCGTACAGTTTGTCGTCCCCGCTGTAAAACAGGCAGATGTAGTGCGCAATGTGCAGGATGCCGCTGGGCAAAAAACACACCACGAAGATGAGGAAAACCAGAGTACTGACCCTGATGAAAGGTCTCCAGTCACATCCAGATTGTCCAAGGTGATATACCACCGATGCCTGTGCAAAGAGTGAAATTATAAAGGGAACTACAAAGCCCAGACAAACCAGCATCAGTCTGTATGGCACCAACAGTGAATGGGATTTTTCTTCAAGGGGAAGCACATCGTGACAGGTGGTGACGCCCATCTGAGCGAGCCAATAGCTTTGCCTAACCAAGAGCTCTGGAACAATAGCTGCCCCGAATAGGAACCACACGATGAGGCACGCCCACGCTGCTAGTGCTGTTTTGGCCAGCCTCCTGTACAAGAAGGGCTTAACCACAGCCAGGTAGCGCTTCAGACTGATGCATGCTATAGTCTGTGCTGAGCAGTAGACATTGCCATAAAACAAGGCTGTCATCAGTCTGCACGAGATTTCCCCAAATACCCAGTTATTTCCGCTAAAATGGTAGTGAACACGTAGTGCCAGGGAGAGCAGGAGCAGCAGGTCAGACAAGGCCAGGTTCAGATAAAGCACAACTGTGGACAAGGACTTGGTTCGAAGTCTCACTCTGAGAAAAGTGAGAATGTAGGCGTTGGAGGGGATACCCACAAGCATAGCTAGCACGTAGGAGAATGGAAGAATCCAGGTGCTTAAAATCCCTGTAGTGTATGCTGCCGCAGCATCGTCTGTGTCCACATCCAGCCAGGGGTCTCCACTGGGATGCAGGCTGATAGACAGCTGCTTGGTCAGATTATGTTGGTATGTTTTGCCTTTGAAAGATTTTGGATCCACTTTGGTTTTGTTTGTGGGACTGGTTATATTCCCTGTATGGATGAAAAAACAATGTTTTTATTGCCTGATTATTTATTAAAGATATGCTATATTTAAGCTACATCACTTCATAGAAAACACATAAATAAATAAACATTATAGGCCTGGTGTACCAAGATCCATATACCATTTGCTGAACAGTGTGTGCAAACTATAAAATTGTGTGTACTATCAGTAGGCATGTTGCGTGTGATCTACTAAGACTGGGTGTGCAATTGAAAAGTGGTGCAGACTGCTTAAATTAAGTTTTTGTGTGTACTACCGGCATTATACTCAATATTTTGCTCTCCAACCTGTGTGACGACGTTGAACTAGCAGCACAGATCTATAGTCTTGAACACCTTTTCTGCAATATAGAATCATAACCTGTAGACAACAGAAACTATTTTTAGCATATCTGACGCCATGCAAGGAGGCGGTGGTCCATCAGCACCATTACAGACCAATGAATATGCAAGAAAATTCATATGGAATGTCGTTTTTTCATATAGGAAATGTATTATAATTTCCTGAATAAAAAACGGCTAGCAAATTGAATTTGTTTTAGATCAGCTATAAAATTATAAAATATTGCTGAATAGACCATTACATTTGTTTTAGTTATGAAAGTCCAATTATGTTGACAGGACTGAAGTTTCTCTGTCCATTGTCTGTTTTGGCAGCATGAGCACTTCCCTTCTCACAGTTGTGTGCGGAACTGTATCAGTTTGGACATACTTTTCAGACGTGCTAACATGCAAAATAACGCTCACAGAACAGTGATCAGCCATGGTAGATTACACTGCACATGCTGAATGATTATATTTGCATCTTCTTCCAGTATTGTGGGCGTTCTAAGCAGCCTATATTCTGCATTGGACGCTAATAGATTGCGCTAATTATTCTGCTCAAGTACAGTAGAAGACACAATTCTCTGTGCACAAGTTTAGTAGATAATTTTTGCATGTGCTATCAAGTTTGCACATGTTTTAGTACATGCAAACCTTTAGTAGATCAGGCCCTTAGTGTTTTAATTTGGTAGTTTCACCAATAGTTATTTTGGGTTTTCTCTTTACAATGATTTGTAACTGTCCTAAGTACAAAATTGCCATTGTAAACACCGTCATTTCAATGAGGCTAGGTTTGTTTGTATTTAGCAAATGGTACTCACCATCATCCTGGATGGTTGGAACTGCTGTTAGGAGACAAAGGAAAAATCCAGCTAAAATTTCGGCCATCGCTCTTGGATGGAGAAAATGTAAATGTTCTTGGGTTTTTCGTGTTATTCAGTAAGTGCAGCAGTTCTCCACCGATGAAATCCCCGTTGGGGCATCTCTCCACTGCTAAAGTACAACTGCAAGTGATGTGTACTCAAGCTTGGCTTCCTCACAGTATACATACAACGAGAGCTTGTCTGTTTGTTCGGTGCTGCAAGCACGTTTCCTGTCCAGCCTTGAAAACAGAATTCCCGAGCTGCCTACGTCAGTAACGACCCTCTGACTCACGAGGGAGGGAGGATACAGCTTCATGGTTTATCATGTGCTGTGATATACTGTATGCTACACACTGTATTTACATAAACATTGTTTTGGTTTAAATATCAGAATTAAGCAATATAATGCTAATACTGAATTTTTTTTCATTACAGGGACCATCCACTTTAATATAATGCAGTGCAGTGAACACATTTCATGTTTTTTTTGTGGTTGCAATACCATACAGTAGTCTTGTGTACAGGAAGATAAGGCTATCAAGTTATTCATTTTCTTCAAATGAAACTTTTATATAACCAATTGTTGAGAATAATTTAATGAGAAACTAACCCAACAGATGCAGATATAAACATGTTATTTTTAGTCCCAAACGTTAATGGTGACTTCCTTCCTGTCGGCCCTGTGGTCGGAGATTGCCTTATCCCTCTCCAGAGTTCTCTCAAATTAGCCTAAAAAGAAATGGAAAAGTTGGATTGAACAAACATTTTTTTCTGCTGTCATGGTTTTCTAGGTACAAACTGATCTAAACTAAATTGAATTAAAGCAATAATTTTTGAGTACTTTTGAGTACATACGGTATCTAAAATCTCTGATTGCAGACATCTGGAGATGAATCTGCTGTACTGTGGCTGGACCAAATCCAAGAGGCTATACATCAAGCCAACAAGGATGAAGAGGAGGCTCTCACAAGTATGTGAATACAAATGAAATTCATTAAACCTACAGCTTCAGCAATAGAAGATTTTAGTCAATGTCCAATTAATTTCCCAAAACAAATATATGATCAATTCTCAAACATCGCACTAAACAACTTTTTACGTTGGAAAATTGTATTTCCAGCTCCTTTACACAGATATTGTGACCTTTGTATATTATATATTAAATACAGTGGAACCTTGATTTACGAACTTATTTGGTTTTAGATCATGTTTAGTAAATTAAAAAGTGTGTATAGTGAAGCACATGTCTCCATTAGAAACAATGTAAATATAAATTATGGGTTCCAGCCTTGACAAAAGTCCCTATTTTAGTTAAGGTTTGTATACTTTAAACACAAAATAAAGTGTTACATTGTACTGTATAGCAAACAAACATAACAAGGAGGTGATGAATCAACTGTCTTTATGAACAAGCCAAAACAACAACAAGCTGAACTATCGTGTATGCGCTGCTCTGCCTACATGCGCACACACAGAAGCCCCTTTGGTGCCCTCACAAATGATGAGAAATCACAAATACCCTCACAAACGATCAGAAATCATAAATATTCTAAACATTAACAACCAAATTGCTACAATGATGAACATTTTAAAAAGTAGAACCCACTTACAGTAAATTAATATCGCCAAATGTCCTCGTAAGCTGCTCCTTTGGCTCACGAAAGGGAAAGAAACAGCAGGCAGAGGGAGAGAAGGGAGGGATGGGGGGAGAGGCTGTGTGTGTGTCTGTGTGCTCTGGAAGAGGTGCCACTGACAGGTAGTCTTCTCAGCTGGGAAATAAATCCACTTGGGCATCTTTTTCCATAAGTCTGTTCTCATCACAATTAAAAACTTACTGTGGTTTGAAGCCAGCTTCCTCAATCTCTTCAATACAAGCAAGCACAAAAATTAAATTTAATATAAATCTGCTTGTCCCTCATAATTTTGACAAAATAATACAAACCCCGTTTCCATATGAGTTGGAAAATTGTGTTAAATGTAAATATAAACGGAATACAATGATTTGCAAATCATTTTCAACCCATACTCAGTTGAATATGCTACAAAGACAACATATTTGATGTTCAAACTGATAAAGATTTTTTTTGGGCAAATAATCATTAACTTTAGAATTTGATGCCAGCAACATGTGACAAAGAAGTTGGGAAAGGTGGCAATAAATACTGATAAAGTTGAGGAATGCTCATCAAACACTTATTTGGAACATCCCACAGGTGAACAGGCAAATTGGGAACAGGTGGGTGCCATGATTGGGTATAAAAGTAGATTCCTTGAAATGCTCAGTCATTCACAAACAAGGATGGGGCGAGGGTCACCACTTTGTCAACAAATGCGTGAGCAAAATGTTGAACAGTTTAAGAAAAACCTTTCTCAACCAGCTATTGCAAGGAATTTAGGGATTTCACCATCTACGGTCCGTAATATCATCAAAGGGTTCAGAGAATCTGGAGAAATCACTGCATGTAAGCAGCTAAGCCCGTGACCTTCGATCCCTCAGGCTGTACTGCATCAACAAGCGACATCAGTGTGTAAAGGATATTACCACGTGGGCTCAGGAACACTTCAGAAACCCACTGTCAGTAACAGTTGGTCGCTACATCCGTAAGTGCAAGTTAAAACTCTCCTATGCAAGGCGAAAACCGTTTATCAACAACACCCAGAAACGCCGTCGGCTTCGCTGGGCCTGAGCTCATCTGAGATGGACTGATACAAAGTGAAAAAGTGTTCTGTGGTCTGACGAGTCCACATTTCAAATTGTTTTTGGAAACTGGACGTTGTGTCCTCCGGACCAAAGAGTAAAAGAACCATCCGGATTGTTATAGGCGCAAAGTTGAAGGTGATGGTTTGGGGGTGTATTAGTGCCCAAGACATGGGTAACTTACACATCTGTGAAGGCGCCATTAATGCTGAAAGGTACATTCAGGTTTTGGAGCAACATATGTTGCCATCCAAGCAACGTTACCATGGACGCCCCTGCTTATTTCAGCAAGACAATGCCAAGCCACATGTTACATCAACGTGGCTTCATAGTAAAAGAGTGCGGGTACTAGAATGGCCTGCCTGTAGTCCAGACCTGTCTCCCATTGAAAATGTGTGGCGCATTATGAAGCCTAAAATACCACAACGGAGACCCGCGGACTGTTGAACAACTTAAGCTGTACATCAAGCAAGAATGGGAAAGAATTCCACCTGAGAAGCTTAAAAAATGTGTCTCCTCAGTTCCCAAACGTTTACTGAGTGTTGTGAAAAGGAAAGGCCACCCCAGACTGTTGAACAATTTAAGCTGTACATCAAGCAAGAATGGGAAAGAATTCCACCTGAGAAGCTTAAAAAATGTGTCTCCTCAGTTCCCAAACGTTTACTGAGTGTTGTTAAAAGGAAAGGCCATGTAACACAGTGGTGAACATGCCCTTTCCCAACTACTTTGGCATGTGTTGCAGCCTTGAAATTCTAAGTTAATTATTATTTGCAAAAAAAAAATAAAGTTTGAGTTTGAACATCAATATCTTGTCTTTGTAGTGCATTCAATTGAATATGGGTTGAAAAGGATTTGCAAATCATTGTATTCCGTTTATATTTACATCTAACACAATTTCCCAACTCATATGGAAACGGGGTTTGTAGAATAAGAAATGACAATATGACACTGAATGTCAGCAGCCACATTAGAAGCCTTTGTTTGCTTACTTACTACTAGAGAGTAGTTGTCTAGAATGTTCACTATTCTTCTTTTAATTGCAATAAGAAACATGTTTAATGTATCAAAATATTTTCTGTTAAAATAAAGCCAATAATTCCTTTTTTTTTGGTTGTCCCCTTTATTATGAAAAGTATCTAAATACATTTTGGTACCGGTACCAAAATATTGGTATCGGTAAAACCCTAGTTCAGACACAGAAACATGGTTTGCACAAAGAGGCATATTTGGCGCGATCTAAAAGTTTGGAAACCGAAAATAGAAGGGTTTGTAAATCAAGGTTCCACTTTGATCAATTCATCTGTCAGCGGCTACGTCATTGTGACATTCTTCTGGTATGACTTCCCAATTCTTTGTGGCCATCCAACACAATATATGAGTAACGTTACAGACACTCTTGTGTCTGTTTTGATATCGACTCAGCACAACCCTCTTTTGTTTTGTTAGTGGCTAGAGCACTAGCTGACATCAACAAGATGGTGACAGAGGGTGACTCCCAGAATACACTGCAGGCTCTGCAATCGCCAAACGCAGGACTGCGGTCACTGCTCTCTGAATGTGCTGACACGTATCAGAGCGAACTGGCAGTGAGACAAACAAAAAAGGCAGCTGAAGGTAATTAAGCCATCCAACGTAATAGTGCTCCATATTAAAGAAACCAATGTCCTTGTGCATTTTCCTATAGGTAGTGCTGATAGTGTGTGGCTGAAACACTGCATTAATGACAGAAATGACTACTACTATAACCTGGAGACAGGACAGGGTATTTGGGAGGAGCCAGAAAAGTTTGAACACAATTGTGGCCACCTCAGTAAAGAGGAAATTCAGGTACAATGCTGAATTATATAGCCAGTGCTTTGCACATTTATTTCATTTGCTGGTGCTCCGGAAGTTAAATTGCTTGAATATGAAAAATGTGTTCTTCCATTCAGAGTGTTGTCAGTTGTGTAACTGCAGAATATAACCGAGAACAGCTGTGGTTGGCCAATGAGCTTTTTGTGACAAGGCTGCAGGCAAGAATCCGAGGTTTTCTGAGAAGACGAAAGCACGCTCAGAGAATGGAGTATTTGCGTCAACAAGAACCCCATGCCATTAAATTGCAGGTAGTGTTTTATTAAAGCTTGCAAGACATTGTTAGTACAGTATGTGTCATTCAGACATGTACAGTGCATCCAGAAAGTATTCACATTGCTTCACTTTTTCTACATTTTATGTTACAGCCTTATTCCAAAATGGAATACACACAATACCCACCTCATGTGGGATCTGAGCCGAGGATGTCGTTGTGGCTTGTGCAGCCCTTTGAGACACTCGTGATTTAGGGCTATATAAGTAAACATTGATTGATTGATAATGAAAATGTAAAAAACATGTTTATTTATTTTTTTAGAATTATTTGCAAATTTATTAAAAACTAAAAACACATGTACATAAAGTATTTATAGCCTTTGCTCAATACTTTGCTGAGGGACCTTTAGCAGCAAATACAGCCTCAAGTTATTTAGAATACAATGCCACAAGCTTGGCACACCTATCTTTGGGCAGTTTCGCCCATTCCTCTTTGCAGAACCTCTCAATCTCCATCAAGTTGGATGTGAAGCGGCAGTGCACAGCCATTTTCCAAACCCCCCAGAGATGTATTTAAGTTTGTGGTCTGGCTGGGCCACTCAGCCACATTCACAAAGTTGTCCTGAAGCCATTCCTTTGATATCTTTGCTGTGTGCTTAGGGTCGTTGTCCTGCTGAAAGATAACCGCTGCCCCAGTCTGAGTTCAAGAGCGGTTTGGAGCAGGTTTTCATCCAGGATGTCACTGTACATTGCTGCATTCATCTTTCCCTCTATCCTGACTAGTCTCCCAGTTCCTTCCGCTGAAAAACCACCCCCCGCATGATGCTGCCACCACCCTGCTTCACTGTAGGGATGGTATTGGCATGGTGATGAGGAGTGCCGGGTTTCCTTTAAACATGACATCTGGCATTCACCTCAAGGAGTTCAATCTTTGTCTCATCAGGCCAGAGAACTTTGGTTTTCATGGTCTGAGTCTTTTTCAGGTGCATTTAGAGACACTTTTACAAAGAAATGGCTTTCGTTTGGCCACTCCACCGTACAGGACTGATTGGTGGATTGCGGTAGATATGGTAGTCCTTCTGTAAGGTTCTCTGCTCTCCAAAGAGCAACGCTTTAGCTCTGACAGAGTGACCATCGGGTTCTTGACCACATCCCTGATCGCTCTGTTTAGACAGACAGCCAGCTCTAGGAAGAGTCCTGGTGGTTCCAAACTGGGCCCCTGAGCTCATTGGAACCTTTAAGGCAGCAGATCATTTTCTGTACCCTTCACCATATCTGTGCCTCGAGACAATCCTGTCTCAGAGGTCTACAGACAATTTCTTTGACTTCATTCTTGGTTTGTGCTCTTCCATGTACTGTCAAGTGTGGGACCTTTTTATATAGTCAGGAGTGTGCCTTTACAGCTCAGGTCACAGCTCAGGTCACGAGTGAAATGAGAAGATACAGGTTGGACATCCTGGGAATAAGTGAATGCCGATGGACCAGCTCTGGACGCCAGGTGATGAGTGATGGCACATTTATCCTGCACTCTGGGCACTCCGATCAGCACACGCGCGGCGTGGCCCTCATAGTCTCAAAGGAGAAGGTCAACACCTTGCTGGACTGGGAACCCCTCGGCGACAGGCTGATCAGAGCCCGCTTCAACTCCATGCACTGCAAGTTTACCATCATTCAGTGCTATGCACCAACCAATGAAGCGAAAGAGGAGGAAAAAGACCAGTGGTATGAGGAGCTACAGCAGACAGTCTCTAAAGTCCCCCAGCATGACATGCTAGTGATCATGGGTGACATCAACGCCAAGGTGGGAGCTGATAACAGATTGTGAGAGAGCTATGGGGAAGCACGGGTGCGGTGTGATGAACGACAATGGCGAGCGTCTTGTTGACTTCTGCATGACCAACAACTACGTCATCTGTGGTACCATCTTTCCCCACAAAACAATCCATAAACTCACATGGAAGTCACTTGATGGTTCCACCACCAACCAGATTGATCACATCTTGATCAATGGAAAGTAGCGCAGGTCTCTCCAAGACGTTCAAGTTTATCGTGGAGCCTATGTCAACAGCGACCATTACCTTCTAACAGCCATTAACAAGCTGAAACTAAGGAAAGCGCAAAAGCGGAGTCAACGTAGGAAACATCTTGATGTAGCCAAACTAAGATGCCCCAAGACCAACAAAGAGTTCTGCCTGGAACTGAAGAACCGCCTCAGTGTTCTCGCCAAACCTGCGAACGAAGACTCAGACACCCAAGGCAAGTGGGAGAACATCAAAAAGTCTTACGTACGGGCAGCCACCAAAGTCTTGGGCTATAGAAAGAGAGGGAACAAAGAATGGTTAACATCTGGCACCTGGCAAAGAATTGAAGAAAGAAAACAGCTGAAAGCCAAGATGCTTAGCACAAAATCGCACAGGCTCCATGAGCAGGTCCAGAAAGCCTACAAGGAAAAGGACAGAGGTAAAGAAGAGTGCAAGGAGTGACAAAAGGGCTTTTGTTGAGGATTTAGCAGAGAAAGCTGAGTGTGCAGCTGCATGGGGTGAGTTGAGTACGATTTACAAGATCACAAAGCAACTCACAGGCAAATACAAGAGCCAGCCGGCCCCTGTTAAAGATAAACAGGGCAACATCCTCACCACTGAGAGTGACCAGATCTTAAGATGGGTTGAGCATTTCCGTGAGGTACTCAACTGCCAGATGATCCTGCCAACCCTTCATCAGCAGAAAGTCTCCTTGACATCGAGACCACCCCCCCCCCCCCCCCCCCCAAGTAAAGAAGAGGTCAAATTTGCCATCAAAGCCTTGAAGAATGGGAAAGCCGCCGGCATAGACTCTGTCTATGCAGAGATGCTGAAAGCTGACCTTAACACCTCTGTCAATGTGCTTACTGATCTCTTTAAAGACATCTGGGAGAAGGAAGTAATACCTCAAGACTGGGACAAGGGCCTGATTGTCAAACTCCCCAAGAAAGGAAACCGCCAAAATTGTGACAACTGGAGGGGCATCACGCTGCTATCAGTAGGTCTTCTGCAGGATTTTACTCGGCAGAATCGATTCCACTATTGATCAGAAGCTACGGCAGGAACAAGCAGGGTTCAGGAGAGGAAGGGGCTGCATAGATCAGATCTTCGCTCTGAGGAACATTATCGAGCAGTGTGTAGAATGGAACACTCCTCTGCACATCAACTTCATCGACTTTCGCAAAGCCTATGGAAGATTGTTGGGGCCTATGGAGTTCCTCCAAAACTGGTCACTCTCATAGGGATGTTCTACCGTCACTTTGAATGCAGCGTCATTGTTAATGGTGAGCCATCTACATGGTTCAATGTGTAGTCAGGTGTGCGGAAAGGGTGTACTATTTCCCCCATTCTCCTGATTGCCATAGACTGGGTCATGCGGAATACAACTGACAGACCCAGGGGTATCCAGTGGACTTTGTTCTCCCAACTTGAAGATCTAGATTTTGCTGATCTTGCACCAAAGCACATCCATCTGCAGGAGAAAACTGACAGACTGAACAAATTCACCCAACAGGTAGAGCTGAACATAAATGTGTCCAAAACACAAGTGATATGCATTAATGCCACTCCAGATGTACCAATCACAGTGAATGGACACGCTCTCGACTATGTTGAGAACTTTACCTATCTGGGAAGTCTCGTCAGTAAGGACAACGCTGCACAAAAGGACATTAGAGCAAGACTCTGAAAGGCACAGGGTGCTTTTGCTAGGCTACACACCATCTGGAAGTCCAAGCAATATAGCTTAAGAACAAAAGTTACCGACTTTACAACAGTAATGTAAAATCTGTATTGTTGTACGGCTCGGCGTAAATCATGTCCGTCAAACTGAATTCACCACAGGTGGACTCAAATTAAAGGCCTACTGAAATGATTTTTTTTTATTTAAACGGGGATAGCAGATCCATTCTATGTGTCATACTTGATCATTTCGCGATATTGCCATATTTTTGCTGAAAGGATTTAGTATAGAACAACGACAATAAAGTTCGCAACTTTTGGTCGCTGATAAAAAAAAGCCTTGCCCATACCTGAAGTAGCGTGACGTCACAGGAGGAAGGATTCCTCACAATTCCCCGTTTACAATGGAGCAAGAGAGATTCGGACCGAGAAAGCGACGATTACCCCATTAATTTGAGCGAGAATGAAAGATTCGTGGATGAGGAACGTTAGAGTGAAGGACTAGAGAGGCAGTGCAGGGTGTATCTTTTTTCGCTCTGACCGTAACTTAGGTACAAGGTCTCATTGGATTCCACACACTGTCCTTTTTCTATTGTGGATCACAGATTTGTATTTTAAACCACCTTGGATACTATATCCTCTTGAAAATGAGAGTCGAGAACGCGAAATGGACATTCAGTGCCTTTTATCTCCACGACAATACATCGGCGAAATGCTTTAGCTACGAGCTAACGTGATAGCATCTTGCTTTAACTGCATATAGAAACAAAAGAAATAAACCCCTGACTGGAAGTATAGATAGAAAATCAACAATACTATTAAACCGTGGACATGTAAATACACGGTTAATGCTTTCCAGGCTGGCGAAGGTTAACAATGCTGTGCTAACGACGCTATTGAAGCTAACTTAGCAACCGCACTGCACAGAGCTATGCTAAAAACATTAGCTCTCCACCTACGCCAGCCAGCCCTCATTTGCTCATCAACACCCGTGCTCACCTGCGTTCCAGCGATCGGCAGAAGGACGAAGGACTTCACCCGATGCGTTTGGCGGCCCGGAGACGCAGGAAGTCAAGGTGAAGTCGGCGGCTAGCGCGGCTAGCGCTCCAACAAAGTCCTCCTGGTTGTGTTGCTGTAGTCCGCTGCTAATACACTGATCCCACCTACAACTGTCTTCTTTGCAGCCTTCATTGTTCATTAAAAAAATTGCAAAAGATGTCCAGAATACTGTGGAATTATGAAATGAAAACAGAGCTTTTTGTATAGGATTCTACGGGGTACCATAACTTCCGTTACTCGGACTTCGTCACGCGCATACGTCATCATACCGCGATGTTTCAGCCGGATATTTCCCGGGAATTTTAAAATGTCACTTTATAAGTTAACCCGGCTGTATTGGCATGTGTTGCAATGTTAAGATTTCATCATTGATATATAAACTATCAGACTGCGTGGTCGGTAGTAGTGGCTTTCAGTAGGCCTTTAAACAAATTGCAAAAGATTCACCAACACAGATGTCCAGAATACTGTGGAATTGTTCGATGAAAACAGAGCAGTTTGTATGGTGACACATTGGGTACGAATACTTTCGTTGCCGTCGTGACGTCACGCGCATACGTCATCATACATAGATGTTTCCAACCGGAAGTTTAGCGGGATTTAAAATTGCACTTTATAAGTTAACCCGGCCGTATTGGCATGTGTTGCAATGTTAAGATTTCATCATTGATGTATAAACTATCAGACTGCGTGGTCGGTAGTAGTGGGTTTCAGTAGGCCTTTAAGCTGTAGGAACTTTTCAATGATAATCAGTTAAAACAGAATGCCCCTGATCTCACTTTTAAGCTTCATGGACAAGGCTGTGAATACTTTTGTACATGCAATTTCTTAGTTTTTTAATTTTAAATAAATTTGCACAAAATTTTAAGTTTTTCAAATTGTCATTATAGGGTATTGTGTGTAGAATTTTGTGGACAAAAAATTATGAATTGTTTGGAAATAAAGCTGTAACAAATGTAAATGTGGAAAAAGTGAAGCGCTGTACTTTGTGGATTAACTGTAGCATTTCTTACATTCAATTAGGTGTCTTTACCTGGTACATGTGTTTAAAACATCTTTCCCACAGGCTTGCTGGAGAGGTTACAAACAGAGACAAATATACAAGGACAGAATGAAACTACTTCATAGAAATGTTGCCTCGGTGGTCAAGGTGATACGTTTTTTTGGCTTGTTGTCATACATTACCATTTTAAATAGTTTCAAAACATAAAGGTTTTCGGTGTTTCTTTTAGATTCAGTCCCTGGTAAAAATGTGGAAGGCCAAACGTAAATACAATGAACGTCTGCAGTACTTCAAAGACCATGTGAGTAACAATTGTGCTATGTAGACATACAGTAATACCTCAATTTACAAGCTTAATTGGTTCTGTGACGGATCTCTTAATTCAAAACACTTGTATCTTAAATTACTATTGAAATGAAATAAAATCAATTTGTGGTTTGTGGTTGCTCCCCAAAACAGCACACTTTTCTCATCTAACTATTAGATAAGGAAAACATTACAATGACTAACAACTGTAGTATTTTTTTGAAGGAATGTAGTAATAATGTACAGTATTTACAAGGGCTGAGAATCTTTGTGCACCACAATATTTGCTCTGATTCTTGAGGGTAACTATTCGATTCAGAATCGTATTTTTGATTTAGAATCGATTCTCGATTTAAAATCAATACTTTTTAAATAACATTGGGTGCCAGTTCTAAGAAAAACTACATTCCTCCATAAACATAGATAAACATATCTGATGCATTTCTATATTACTTAAAAGAAAACGGGTTTTGTTTAATAAAATGCTACCCAAACACGTAATAAAGTCAAATACAAGTAAGGCAACAATTGAAATATCCAACATTTCACTTAGGTAAATAAAATCTGCACAGCAGATATGGGCGTCTACAACAACATTATTTGCCTGAGTGACAGGACAGATTTAGAAAAAGAAAAAAATATATATACATATATATTTAGATATATATATTACGTTACAAATAAGAATCGCAATTAATTAAAACAAAATTTGACACCCCTAGTATTTACCGTCCACATTATCTAATTCTATCTGCTGTTCTGTCAAACACACCATGAGCAGTGTTTCCATATGTTCATGGTCCACGGTTTGGACATTATTTTAACTTTTTGTAGTTCCATTGGTTGGGGAACAAAGTTGTGTCAGTCTTTAGCAATAAGTCATTGCTAGCAAGACCAGATGTTTTTGGTCGGATTTTCAGATCTTGCTACGCCAACTATTGCTTGTATAGTATCTAAAATGTTTGCTTGCAACTTGATGCATAACAATTAGCTTTGAGGCAGCTCTTATCTCAAAACATTTGTTAGAGGAAGCAGAATGGAACATCTTAGCATTGGCCTTCCTTCTTCTCTTACACACATACCAATTTCTGTAGTTTAATGGTTTCGTAAAGTACCAGCTTGGAGAGAGAGAAGAAAATGTGTGCGTGCTTGGCACACACATCACGTTAACTTAACTGTCAAGGATATGAAACCTAGGTGGGCACAAGCATGAGAGACGTGCGACCAATTTAGAGACTGCTTCGACCTTTATATAGCGCAGTTCATTCTCACAGCTGTGGTGTTTCTATTGTTTGTAGTTACTCCTGTTTTTTTAAAATACATTGTTAAACTTAAACCATCATTTTAGACCGCCTTAGAATATAAGGATCTAGGTGGATTCTCTCCTTCAAACTGTATTTAAATGTTACATGTTCACGTGTTTACATGTTTTTTTGTCCATAGGAGAAGGACATTGTGACTATACAGGCTTTTCTAAAGGCCAATAAAGCCAGAGATGACTATAGAACCCTGAGTAAGTCAGCATATGTCCCTGGATTTATTTGTCAATGTTAAAAAAAAGTGTATTGTAAGTCCAATTTATCTTTATGTACAAACAAGCTGGAGCCAAGGACCCACCCTTATCAGTAGTGCGCAAGTTTGTCCACCTGCTGGAGCAGAGCACTTTGGATCTGCAGGAGGAGCAGGAAGTGTCGCGACTCAAGGAGGAAGTGGTCACCAAAATTCGCTCCAACCAGCAGATGGAGCAGGATTTGAACTTGATGGACATCAAGATTGGGTTGCTGGTGAAGAACAGGATTACACTGCAGGTGGCTAAACCTCGCTTTGATATGTGCAGATGTCGGTAATATTGGGTCATTTAATCATTGTGTGAAAATGGCACACATTTTCTTTTTCTCCTGAAAGGATGTTGTGTCCCATAATAAAAAAATGAAGAACGTAAAAAATAAAATGAGTACGGATGACCAGGCTGCAGCTGACAAACTGGGAATAAAGGGGTTAAGTAAAGGAAAACGAAAGAAACTGGAGGCCTACCAACATCTCTTTTATCTCCTGCAGGTAAATCAGTAGCGTGTCTTTTCTGTATATCACAAATTAATAATGTCACATGATCTTCCTTCTCTTTCAGACCAATCCATCCTACTTGGCCAAACTCATCTTCCAGATGCCCCAAAACCGGTCCACAAAGTTTATGGACACTGTGATCTTCACCTTGTACAATTACGCTTCCAACCAGCGAGAGGAATACTTACTGCTCAAATTATTCAAGACTGCTCTCGAAGAAGAAATCAAGTAAGGCCTGCAGCATACATTCCCTCTCTAAATGATGGGGACAAGTTCACAGGATGGTTCTGATTTACTGTAATGTTCTCACTCTGTCTCAGGTCTAAGGTTGACCAGATTCAGGACATCGTCACAGGGAATCCCACAGTCATCAAGATGGTGGTGAGCTTCAACAGAGGGGCTCGTGGCCACAACACTCTGCGCCAACTGCTTGCTCCTGTGGTTAAAGACATCATTGAGGACAAAAGTCTTGGCATCAACACGAACCCTGTGGATGTTTACAAATCCTGGGTCAACCAGCTAGAGACAGCTACTGGAGAAGCCAGGTAGTAAAGCAATGTCAGACGATGTAAAGGATGGGGGTCTGTTGTCAAATAACTTGACAATTTTATTTGTGTGCAAAATACGTTTTTAAAATTAAAAAAAATTGACATACAGTACAGGCCAAAAGTTTGGACACACCTTCTCATTCAATACGCTTTCTTTATATTCATGACTATTCACATTTTAGATTGTCACTGAAGGCATCAAAACTATGAATGAACACATGTGGAGTTATGTACTTAACAAAAAAAGGTGAAATAACTGAAAACATGTTTTATATTCTAGTTTCTTCAAAATAGCCACCCTTTGCTCTGATTACTGCTTTGCACACTCTTGGCATTCTCTCGATGAGCTTCAAGAGGTAGTCACCTAAAATGGTTTTCACTTCACATGTGTTCATTCATAGTTCTGATACCTTCAGTGACAATCTACAATGTAAATAGTCATGGAAATTAAGAAAACACATTGAATTAGAAGGTGTGTCCAAGCTTTTGGCCTGTACTGTACGAGTAAAATGTTAACAGCTCCGTCTTTGTGTTATGTGCCACAGCAAGTTACCTTATGAAGTGACTCCTGAGCAGGCCATGTCACACGAGGAAGTGCGCAACAGGCTGGAGGCGTCCAGTCTGGCACTTCGCTTTGCAACTGATAAAGTTCTTAACTCCATTGTGTCCTCTCTGGATAATATCCCGTAAGTTTTAGCCTCTGGCAAATGTCCATGTCAGTCTTTGTCCTTTCTGACAGTGTTATCTCGAGCAAGAAAAACAATTTTTCTATGTATTTCAATTGTGTAATGCAGATTTATTCCCCCCAGCCCCCACTTCTGATATTATAGTACCGTATTTTTCGGACTATAAGTCGCTCCGGAGTATACGTCGCACCGGCCGAAAATGCACAATAAAGAAGGAAAAAAACATATATACGTTGCACTGGAGTATAAGTCGCATTTTTGGGGGAAATCTATTTGATAAAATCCAACACCAAGAATAGACATTTGAAAGGCAATTTAAAATAAATAAAGAATAGTAAACAACAGGCTGAATAAGTGTACGCCATATGACGCACAAATAACCAACTGAGAACGTGCCTGGTATGTTAACGCAACACATCATGGCAAGAGTCATTCAAATACCTATAACATATAGAACATGCTATACGTTTACCAAACAATCTGTCACTCCCGATCGCTAAATCCGATGAAATCTTCCTCCCCGGTGTCGCCTCTGGTATGCGCTGTTTTCTTTCTTTCTGCTGCTCAATCGCCGTTTTCTGCTGCATATTTCACTACTTCCAGCTTGTAATCTGCAGTATATGATTTCCTTTTCGGTGCCATTTTAGTTCAGCCCTTCTCAGTTTTTATAAGTTATCGCCAATGTTGAAATAATCCATTTTAAAAGCTACGGATGTAGCAGCAGTTAGCATCCCATGACCCACAATGCACTTCTGCCATGACCCACAATGCACTTCTGCCATGACCCGCCCCAGCCGAATTCTTATTGGTTGACGTGTGTGACGATTGCTGACGTGTGTGAGACGATTGCGGACATTTGCTTCATCTCTTACGCGAATGAGATAAATAATATTGTTTGATATTTTACGGTAATGTTAATAATTTCACACATAAGTCGCTCCGGAGTATATGTCGCACCCCCGGCCAAACTATGAAAAAAAACTGCGACTTATAATCCGAAAAATACGGTAAGTTATTTTGCACACTATGGCCCCGTTTACACTGCACACCAAATCAGATTTTTTTGCCCTCAAGTGACACACAGATCTGATTATTTTTTTGCCAGTCTAAACGCTCCAAAGTGCTTCAAATCTGATCTTTTGGCATCAGATTCAGGCCACATCAGGAGGTTGTCCTGAATCTGATCTTTTCAAATGTGATTTTAGTCTAAACGCAATGCGACCTGAATGTGATTTTTTTTGGGTCAGCTTCGGACGCAGTGGCCAGCGGAAATGGATATTTCATCATAACCTACCGTTTCGGTTTCTATTTAAGATGACCAAATTTTCGGTGCGCAAATAATAGGCTATATGTAATACATGAATATATATTTTGATCCCGATTAAATATCGATTGTTGAAAGACCCAAATTGACGCTGTGGCACATTTGCTTACATGTAAGTTGAAAAATAATGATGTCCGTGTCTCCTCGACTTAACAGCCATAAAAATATTACAACCCTCCCAAATATATTACACTATATACATCTATTCATACATCATATATATCTTTAATTTACTTTCACGTTAAAAAACACTAATTTTTGAGGTGTTGCGACTTATTTTAATGGTCAACGTCCTTTGTTTGCACTTCATCGAAGTGCGCTTGCAAGTGACGTCGAGGCCACATTGGGGCCTGTGCACAATTACACTGGAGACTGATAAAAATCACATTTTACTTTTAGTGTAACGAGTCAGCTGGAAAATGTCAGATCTAAAAAAAAAAAATCAGATATGGGCCACTTTGGTCTTCAGTGTAAACATAGTGTTTGATTTGGGACAGGGGGGAAACACTTGGAAGTACCAACGTTTTAAATCCAGTAGATGGTGCTAATGCTTCGATAAGACTGGATAAGTGCAGAACCTATTTATTGACATGCATCTAATGGTTTAGCATTGATCTCTTTAAACACAGGCATAAATAGTCCAAAATAATTATTAGTCCAGTATTTGTGATTGCCTTTTGCCTCCACTGTCATTTTCTACAATCACATTTGTTTGTGTTCAAAAATTTTTTTGCATGCAGTTATGGCATGAGATATGTAGCAAAAGTTCTGAAGAACTGCCTCCACGAAAAGTTTCCAGATGCATCAGAAGATGAGCTGTTGAAGGTAGAAGTCTTCAGTTTAATAATTTATGAATTTAATATTTATCATGAAGCACTTTTGTTCCAGTTTTGTTTGTGCTCTCTATCACCATGTATGCCTCAATTCCTTCCTATTACAGGTTGTAGGAAACCTGCTTTACTACCGCTACATGAATCCTGCCATCGTAGCTCCAGATGGATTCGACATTATTGACCTGTCAGCGGGAGGCCAGCTCCATGTTGACCAGCGACGCAACCTGGGGTCCGTGGCAAAGATGCTCCAGCATGCTGCTGCCAACAAGCTGTTTGAGGGCGAAAACGCACACATGACGCCTATGAACAACTTCATATCTCAGACATATGAGAAGTTTCGGTGAGAATTCACGATTAGTATTGTGCTGATTCTGCAGATGCCTATTTTTTAATACATCTTTGGTTAATGTGATGCAGTCGATAGTTTTCCACACAAAGGAGACAGAAAGACTTTCCAGTAAGAACATTTTAGACAAACAGTCAGCCCTATTGCAACAGCCATTCCAACTAAGACCTGGAACATGTTGAACTGACAGGAAAAAGTTCATGCAGTTTGGCAAAGGGAAAGGCAGAATTTGCCAAGTCAGCATTTGTGATATCTGTTCACTCAAAAACAGGTTTGTATATTTGAAGCAGACCAGAATTTGGCCTTGTTGGAAAAAGTGGAAGTATCATCTCACTTCCTGTTCATCTTTTATTTTTATACATTAGTCACTGAAAATTAGGGATGTCCCGATCAACATTTTTGGCTTCAGATCAGATATTTATACAATAGGTTATAGAAATAAGACATATTTTGTATCAAGTAACTAAAGTAAACACAATAAAACAGTTTTTAAATATAATTTAGATTGTGCGAGTATTGCTGTAAATTAGATAATGTATTAATAAATGTATGGTATTGAATGCTGCATACACTATTTCAAACAAAATAAAGAGGTTACTACACAACTAAACATAAGCAAGAACTACTATCAGCTCCTATTTAAATCATTTGGGTTTGCCCTTTATGCCTCTTTATCCAGAGACTTACTGACTTTGTAAAAGGTAACAAAAAAAACTAAGATTATTTTGTAATAACAAAAAGAAAAATATTGATCTAATCACTTTAATATCAGATATACAGTAGAGGCCAAAAGTTCGGACACACCTCATTCAATGCGTTTTCTTTATTTTTATGACTATTTACATTGTAGATTGTCACTGAAGGCATCAAAACTAGGAATGAACACATGTGGAGTTATGTACTTAACAAAAAAAAGGTGAAATAAATGAAAACATGGTTTGTATTCTAGTTTCTTCAAAATAGCCACCCTTTGCTCTTATTACTGCTTTGCACACTCTTGGCATTCTCTCGATGAGCTTCAAGAGGTAGTCACCTGAAATGGTTTTCACTTCACAGGTGTGCTTTATCAGGGTTGATTAGTGGAATTTCTTGATTTATCAATGGGGTTGGGACCATCAGTTGTGTTGTGATTGAGAAGGTGTGTCCAAACTTTTGGCCTGTACTGATACTATACCAGGTCCAGTAATGAGAAAGTTCCTGCTTCAAATCCTGCTTCCTCCATCTAAGTCGCTGCTGCAGGACACAACCCTTTGAGTTGTCCACAAAGGAGAGCTTCATCAACAGAGAAGCTGAACCATGACGAGCCAGATACGGTCCCTGGGCACTACATGATGCCTGCCCACTATTCCTCAAGTGAGGATGGGTCAAATGCAGATATAATAAAGATGATCTTCGTCTTCTTCTGTTAGGGGCCACATTTCCAGAGAGCTAAGGCCCGGGGAGCCAAACTTCTCTCCTCACTAGCATTTTTATCTATTTTGTGCAAAAAATCTAGTCAAAGATTATATGACAGAACTCAAATGTTTTTAGGAATCTGCTGCAAAATCTTCCCCTGAGGTTTGGAAGAAGTAAAAAAATTTGCATTGCAGATCAATTCCAATGTTTTGCCCATATGTGACCTGTATCTGAATTGTACATGTCAGTGTGAATAGCACAATCCCAATTATTATTATTATTATTTAAAAAAAAAAAATCAGACCCAGGTATCTTTTGTCTGAACATTCAGGTGGCGTTCATCAATCGAAAGATGACAAACATCACAATTCTTAGCCAAAACTGAAATGCGCAAAAGTAAATGGTAGAAGAAGCAGAAAACAGTCAGTGATGGAAACAATTATTTTTTTTTAATAAGTGATTACAATCTAGGTAGCCTTGCTTCAATGCCCCACTTCTCTTCCTCCTAACCCACACACTTCTCTGTAAAGACGTGGAAACAAGTGCCCCGCAACCCCACAAACTACCATAGCTAAAATGATTGCCGCCTTCCTTAATCTACTGCTGTACATCAAATAATAAATATTGACTTGAGTTGTACAAACTTTTTGAAACTGCCATAAATGTGCCAAGACTGACACAAACGGGAACCGTAAACACAGGGCTCAGCATGTGACGTCAATATTTGGACACATTCTATTCACATCAGTCATGCAAAGAAGTCACTCAATGTTTTTAGTAATGTGAACCGCTACATAAAAAAAAAAAAAATCTGATTCAACAAATTCTGAATTGGTCATCATACCATACCATTGCTATAACCTTGCCATGTTAACAAAAGTGGAACATTTTCATTTGCACCTTTTATCTATATCACCAAATATCCAACCCTGCAAATTTCTGCAAACTTTTTGTGTACTTTTTTTTTGCAGGGTGTTTTTCCAGGCTGCCTGTGATGTCCCTGAGCCAGAAGAGAAGTTTAATATTGACGAATATTCAGACATGGTGACACTTAGCAAGCCCATCATCTACATCTCAATCGAGGAGATCATCAATACTCATTCTGTAAGTTTGTTGAAAAGTTTTCTGCGATTTGCACCTTATTTGTCCTGCTAATTAAATATTCCTCCAGCTGCTTTTGGAACATCTAGAGGCCATCTCACCAGACCATAATGATTTACTGCATGAACTCCTTCAGGACCTGGGAGATGTCCCGGATGTTGAGACATTACTTGGTACTGACTTGAGAGCTTTCTGAGTGATTTAAAAAAGTTAATTAATTTATACATGTTTTTGTTCAAATGAGGCGAAGGAGCTGTTCATAGCAGTGACACAAGCCGAGAGACTGTCCTCAGCCAACTGGCCAAGACTGAGATCTCCCTCACTCTGACCAGCAAGTTTGAGCTCCTCGAGGGTGATGACAAAGACTTGAAGACTCTCATGACCAAGTAAGTCACATGACTAGGGATGTCTGATACAGGCTTTCTTACCAATTTCCAATATTGCTCAGCACTTCATATCAACTAGAGTCTTTTGTACGACTCTAAGTGAAAAATAAGTTCTTTTGGGGGCTGTTTTTGTTATGCACATGCATATAAAGCTTTAGCAGTTGCCCACCTGACTGGCAACTGGACTAGAAAATCACTCAAAGGAAACGGTAGCCTTGGATTTACTTTTTTTTTTCTTTTTTTTTTTTAATAAACATGAATATATACATTACGGGCCAAAAGTTTGGACACACCTTCTCATTCAAAGCGTTTTTTTTTATTTTCATGACTATTTACATTGTAGATTGTCACTGAAGGCATCAAAACTATGAATGAACACATGTGGAGTTACGTACTTAACAAAAAAAGGTGAAATAACTGAAAACATGTTTTATATTCTAGTTTCTTCAAAATAGCCACCCTTTGCTCTGGTTACTGCTTTGCACACTCTTGGCATTCTCTCGATGAGCTTCAAGAGGTATTTACCTGAAATGGTTTTCACTTCACAGGTGTGCCTTATCAGGGTTGATTATTGGAATTTCTTGCTTTATCAATGAGGTTGGGACCATCAGTTGTGTTGTGAATGAGAAGGTGTGTCCAAACTTTTGGCCTGTACTGTAGTTTTTATATTTATTTTATTTTGATTAACTGTTCTGGTTTATTTCTCTATGTACAGTAGTTCCAAGCTTACACACGTACAATTGAGTATTTACATTTGTATTATGTCTTAATTTGTATTCTAGCTGTATTTTATACTTTTTATATCTAAAAATACATTGTATTCTTACGTATTTGTGTATTTTGTCTATTGTTAAAATGCTCTTATGCAACATTATTTTTTGGTTGAGGGAAAATTGTAAATTGTGCTGTCACTGTCAAAGCATGGGGCACTGACAACCGATAAGTCATGGATCAATCACAACAGCAGGAATATTAACAATCCTTGAACATCAAGTTTACATTTTACCCTTAATTGCGCCAAGTGTCTATCGCGGCCTGCTGCTCTGAACTGCCAACATCTGTGTGTCAGGGACAACGAGCAGGCAAAAAAATGGTGTCGCAGACAACACATTGCAAATTGCAGGCTGGCTAATTCTCCCACATCAGCATCAACTTCACTGTGGCTGTTAAGGTCGACTAGTCCGTGCAACCTCTAATAATACCATGACGCATATATGCACATTGGTTATTGAACAGGGTTTGTAAATAGAAAATTAATAATGGGTTCCAGCCTCGACACAAGTCCATATTTTAGTGAAGGGTTGTACACTTTAAGCACAATATAAAGTTATGACACATAGTATCAATCAATCAATCAATCAATGTTTATTTATATAGCGCTAAATCACATGTGTCTCAAAGGGCTGTACAAGCCACAACGACATCCTCGGTACAGAGCCCACATACGGGCAAGGAAAACTCACCCCAGTGGGACGTCAATGTGAATGACTATGAGAAACCTTGGAGAGGACCGCATATGTGGGTAACCCCCCCCCCCCCCCCCCTCTCTAAGGGAGACCGAAAGCAATGGATGTCCAGTGGGTCTGACATAATATTGTGAAAGTCCAACACATCAGCGAAAGTCCAGTCCATAGTGGGGCCAGCATGAACCATCCCGAGCGGAGACAGGTCAGCAGCGTAGAGATGTCCCCGTCCGGTGGACAGGCTAGCGGTCCACCCCGGGTTGGGAGCAGAGTAGAAGAGAAAAGAAAAGAAACGGCAGATCAACTGGTCTAAAAAGGGAGTCTATTTAAAGGCTAGAGTATACAAATGAGTTTTAAGATGAGACTTAAATGCTTCTACTGAGGTAGCATCTCTAACTTTTACCGGGAGGGCATTCCATAGTATTGGAGCCCAAATAGAAAACGCTCTATAGCCCGCAGACTTTTTTTGGGCTCTGGGAATCACTAATAAGCCGGAGTTCTTTGAACGCAGATTTCTTGCCGGGACATATGGTACAATACAATCGGCAAGATAGGCAGGAGCTTGACTGTGTAGTATTTTATACGTAAGTAGTAAAACCTTAAAGTCGCATCTTAGGTGCACAGGAAGCCAGTGCAAGTGAGCCAGTATAGGCGTAATATGATCAAACTTTCTTGTTTTTGTCAAAAGTCTAGCAGCCGCATTTTGTACCAACTGTAATCTTTTAATGCTAGACATAGGGAGGCCCGAAAATAAAACGTTACAGTAATCGAGACGAGATGTAACGAACGCATGGATAATGATCTCAGCATCGCTTGTGGACAAAATGGAACGAATTTTAGCGATATTACGGAGATGAAAGAAGGCCGTTTTAGTAACACTCTTAATGTGTGACTCAAACGAGATAGTTGGGTCAAAGGTAATACCCAGATTCTTTACCGAGTCGCCTTGTTTAATTGTTTGGTTGTCAAATGTTAAGGTGGTATTATTAAATAGATGTCGGTGTTGAGCAGGACCGATAATCAGCATTTCCGTTTTCTTAGCGTTGAGCTGCAAAAAGTTAGCGGACATCCATTGTTTAATTTCATTAAGACACGCCTCCAGCTGACTACAATCCGGCGTGTTGGTCAACTTTAGGGGCATGTAGAGTTGAGTGTCATCAGCATAACAGTGAAAGCTAACACCGTATTTGCGTATGATGTCACCTAGCGGCAGCATGTAAATACTAAGGAGTGCAGGGCCAAGAACCGAACCCTGGGGAACTCCGCACGTTACCTTAACATAGTCCGAGGTCACATTGTTATGGGAGACACACTGCATCCTGTCAGTAAGATAAGAGTTAAACCAAGACAAGGCTAAGTCTGACATCCCAATACGCGTTTTGATACGCTCTAATAAAATATTATGATCGACAGAATCGAAAGCGGCGCTAAGATCAAGAAGCAGCAACATAGATGAAGCATCAGAATCCATCGTTAGCAATAGATCATTAGTCATTTTTGCGAGGGCTGTCTCCGTAGAGTGATTTGCCCTGAAACCGGATTGAAAAGGTTCACAGAGATTGTTAGACGCTAAGTGTTCATTTAGCTGCTGTGCGACAATTTTTTCGAGGATTTTCGAGATAAACGGAAGGTGGGACACCGGCCGGTAGTTTACCATGAGGTCAGGATCGAGGTTAGGTCTTTTGAGTAGAGGATGATTTACCGCTTTTTTGAATGCTAGGGGAACAGTGCCAGAGGAAAGTGATAAGTTTATAATATTTAACACTGATGGACCTAATAATACAAAAAGCTCCTTGATAAGTTTCCCAGGAATTGGGTCAAGTAAACATGTTGTTTGTTTTGTCCCATTTACACATTTTGACAATTCCTCCAATGTTATTTCATCAAAGAGAGAGAAACTATTTTGGAGGGCGGTATCCGTCGTATATACAGTCATATTTGTGTTAATAGAACCCAGTTGTAGCTGAGATGCATTGTCTTTAATCTCTTTTCTAATGACTTCAATTTTCTTATTAAAGAAATTCATAAAGTCATCTGCTGAGTGGGTGGAGCTACTGGGAGGAGTCCCTTGTTGGTTTAGCGATGCTATTGTACTAAACAAAAATTTAGGATCATTTTTGTTGAGGTGGATGAGATTTGAGTAATATTTAGCTTTAGCTGAGGTAAGCATGCGTTTATAAGTTATATATATATATATATATATATATATATATATATATATATATATAGTACTGTATATCAAGCAAACATAACAAGAAGATGATGGATCAACTATCTCTTCATTAATAAGGCAAAACGACGACACCACACTGAACTGTCCTGTATGCACTGCTTCGCCACCATGCATACACACACAAAAGTCCCTTTGGTGCCCTCACAAATGATCTGAAATCACAAAAATCCTTAACTCTAAGAACGATATTGCTAAAATAAGAAACATTTTTGAAGTTAAATCCACTTTACCGTGTCGTTAGTTTAACATTCTGTATGTTCTTATTTTTTTAATCAGTCCAACAAATTAATACAATTCCAAACCAAACCCAGCCCAGCAACATTCAGAATAGCAATCAACAGAGTAATTGAAAGGACACACAAACATGACACAAAATAATCCAAAGTAGTCAAACAAAAATGTATATCAACAACACTATCAATGTTAATAATAATTCCAACATAACAGTGATGAAAAGCCCTCATTTATATTATCATCACAGCCATTTATAAAAAATTAAATGAAATAATTTAAAAAAATTAACAGTAGTGTCACAGTGGCTTACACTTGCATCACATCTCATAAGCTTGACAACACATTGTGTCCAATATTTACCACAAGGATAAAGTAATATATTTAGGTTCATTTAATACAGGAGATAGGCTCCAGCACCCCCCGTGACCTCGAAAGGGACAAGCGGTAGAAAATGGATGGATGGATAATACAGGGGTCCCCAAACTTTTTGACTCGGGGGACACCGTGAGTAACAAGCAGTAGAAAATGGATTAGAAAGTACAGATTTAAAAAGATAATAATTTTAAAAAACTTGGGACTTCGTGCGGGCCGGACTTTGGACGCTGGCGGGTAGGATCCGGCCAGAGGGCCGTAGTTTGCGGACCCCTGATTTATTAGTTAAAACAAATTTAAAGAATGGATCCCATATTCCAATATATGACTCATTATCTAAATGCAGTTTTTATTCTGTAATTTCTGAAAATAAAGTTAATATGCTTATTTTTTTTCTAAACAGATGTTTTTTGGCCAACACTGCACATATAAGTCGTACGCCAGTAATCTTAAACCTGTTTTGAAAAGGTTTTATTATCATTTATATACCAAATAACACAGTTTTGATAGGCTCCAGCGACCCCCCGCCCCCTAAAAAGGGACAATCGGTAGAAAATGGATGGATGGATAACACATTTTTGAGAATGGTGTTGAATCAAGAATCGATTCTGACTCGAATCATAAAATGCCTAAAGATTCCCACCTCTAAGTTACGTTATTCATGCAATCACGTAATGGGTGAGGCCCCTTAATTTTAAATTGTCATCTTATAAGGCCTTTAAGCATAAGTCTTTGTGGTTCCTGTTTGGGAAAGTTTAGTTTGTGCACAAAGCAAGTTTTTACATGACCTCAAGCCTATGAAAAACCTTTGGAATGAAGTAGTGAAAATATTGGGGTCGTCTCTCTCACGTCTCATAACACTGCCAACGTAGAAAGTCTTCCCAGAAGAATGGAAGCTATAAAACTTGAGAACGGGGAGCGGTTGACTTCACTCAGTATTTATTCCATTTCCACCTCCTGCAGGGATATTGGCCGTGTGTCCCAATTTTTTTTTTCTGTAGGTATGTTAACAAATAACTTCAAAAATGTCACGTACAGAAAAAGGCTGCAATGACTTTTGTATTGTCCCTGACATTTGTGGCATAGTTATTTTTGTTTCTAATGGACTATCTCCCAGTGTCCCAGTTTTTCCTGCACTTGAATCATTTCCTGTCCAAACAGGAAAAGCTTCCTGGCTGTGGTTATCTTGCCTATAAATATGTATCCTTCTGTTTCTTGTAGAACGCTATGAGCTAATACTATGTATGCTGAAGGCTTGCCTGTAAACAACAGTGGCATTTGTGTTCATGTAAATAACATTTTGTATTAAGTCATTTTATAAGAATGTGTGATTTTTCAAAATAACACTTATAGAATTTGGAAAAACAAAGCATTGCTTGCAGGAGTTTGCACATGTGTCCAGATTGTTGGGTGGGGCCGTTTATCCCTGTGTAACATTCTGAACAATAAACGATAAATAGGGGGGTCAGAAATTTTTATTTTAGAATTAATCCTCATTTTCATTTGGAACGATTCTTAATCAATTGAAAAAAATAAATAATAATAAATAATAAAAATAAATTAAAGTTGTATTTTTTTATTTGTCTTGTCCAGCCACTCAGGAAAATCCTACTGTTGATGTAGATGCCCATATCTGCTGTATTGAGTTACTTTAGAAAAGAGAAATGTTGTCTTATTTGTATATGACTTTATTAAATGTTTGGGTAGCATTTTATTAAACAAAGTCAGTTTTCTTTTAAGTAATATAGACATTTATTACAGCTGTTTACCTATTTTATGGAGGAATGTAGTTATACAACATACCAGTCATACAACTGGCACCCATTATTATTAAAGTATTGATTTTGAATCGAGAATCGCTTTGAATTAAGAATTGATTCTGAATCGAATCGTGTGGTGCCCAAAGATTCACAGCCCTAATAGATAAAAATGTCTTATTGATATTGTGATGGAAAACAGTAAAGAAAACTAACCAAGAACCAAGACATGTAAAAAAACAGCAAAAAGTGAAACAAGCGTAATATAGCGAGACGAAGTGAAAGTGTTGATACTAATAACTGAAATATAAACAATACAGCATATTTCTTTAAACATACAACTTTTAAAACAGTCGTCCCTCGCCACATTGCACTTCAAAAATTGCCACTTCAGATAGTTGGAGATTTGTGGGAGATTTATTTTCAAATTATTGTATTTATTTCGGACAATTTTTGGATACTAAATTAATAAAAATTTGTAGCATAAAAATGGCCTAAATAAACAAAAAATACCAATAATACAGTAGTACTTGCCCCTAAATAATACCAAACCAATCAGAGCGCACGCTGTTCAGTATCAAGGCTACTGATTTGCATTACAATATTGGATTAAGACTGTAAAGGTGACTAAAGGGTGTTATTACATGTTTATAGGACTTTCATAATGTTTAAAAATGCATTTGAGGTTGGGTTTTTATGTTCTAACTATGAAAATATTTGATTCATAATTGAAGATACTTACTTTATGGAAATTCCTTTAACGTGGTCAATTAACAGTGATAAACGAGATTGTTGCCTGTTTAAAAATTAAAATAAAATAGCAAAATGGCCCCGGCATGCTTTAAATCAGTGGTCCCCAACCTTTTTGTGGCTGCGCTTGAAAATTTGTCCCACCGACCGGGGGGGGGGGTATTTTTTTATGTTTTTAATTTTTTTTTCATAAAGAAATACAATCAGGTGTGCTTACAGACTGTATCTCTGCATACTGTATTGATCTATATTGATATATAATGTATATATTGTGTTTTTTATGTTGATTTAATAAAAACATTTTTTTTTTTTATTTAACTTTTTTAATTTAATTTAATTTTTTTTAATTTCTTGTGCGGCCCGGTACCAATCGGTCCGCGGACCGGTACCGGGCCATGGCCCGGTGGTTGGGGACCACTGCTTTAAATTGTCAGTATGTGACACCGGAAGAAAATGTTTGTACACACCTCTAAATATTGACATTAACATATTGAGTTGCTTCAATTTAAAGGGCTAAGAAAAAAATCTAGCTAATTTGAGGAAAGCGTATGAAAAAAGAATAAAAATGTGTTATTTGTAAAGTACTTAAGTAGAATGGGTTCTTCAACAGAGTAATATAACTAATTTAGTGTATTTCAAGAAATATTGAATGTGTGTGTTTTTGCCATTTAGGACAAAAAAGCTTATAGTAGATGTGGTTCAAATTCAACCTGGAGAGACACTGCCTGAAATTCTAGAAACACCTGCCACAGCTCCTCAGGTGACTTTTTTTTTTTTTTGCTTTCTTCCAAAATTCTATCTTGCGTCTTTACATGCTTTCAGTTTGTTTTATACGGTTATTCGTCTTCTTTCCGCAGGAGTCTGAACACAGCAAGATAGTGGTGCGGCGGGCAGTTCAGGACGCTCAGACCCCAGAGGGTCTGAAGAGCAGCCCGGCAGTACTGGAGGACAGTCAGCTTCCCCTGGAGCAGAAAAAGAGAAAGATCCTGAGGAACCTTCGGAACTTGGAGCAAGCTAACGTCATCACCGCCGCTAACAAATACCAAGACGTCATCAACGACATCGCTAAGGTATGGAAGCAGCTCCCTCCCAGCTTAGTCGTTCTCAACTTGTCCTACTCATCACCAGGATATTCGCTACCAAAGACGCTACAGACAAAGGCGGAAGGCCGAGCTTGTGAAGCTCCAGCAGACTCTGTTGGCACTCAACTCCAAAACAAACTTCTATCAGGAGCAGATGAATTATTATGACACCTATATCAAGACCTGCCTGGACAACCTCAACCGCAAGTGAGGACGACTGTGCCCAGCTTTGTGTGCTGTGCTTGCTTGGGACGTCACCGCTCATGCTGTGTTGTGTGGTTAGGAATTCACGCAGATCTATCAAAATGGACAGCAAAGGAGAAGAAAAGGGCAGCAAGAAGTGGAAACCTCAGTCACTGAAGTACACTGGAGCCAGGCTGCATGAGAAGGGAGTCATTCTGGAGATCGAAGGACTTCAAACCAACCAGTGAGTAGAAATGGGCACTGAAACCCAGTTCCATAATGGCACCTGTGCCAACGTAAGCGGAAGTAACCTCACTGGAAAAAGAAGCTATCAGTGCTTTGTTGCGGTGCTAAATGAATGCATTCTCTGCCACCTGCAACAAGTTATCAAAGGTGTAATATTATACAAGTAAATGTCTTGCTAGCAATGTAGCATCCTGACAGAAGCACACAGTCTGCTCTTTTTAAACCTTATTTCCGACCTTAAAGTGGAACTTCACTAATTTTAAATGTTTGCCTATCGTTCACAATCCTTACATAAGACAAGAACACATGTTTGGTTTGATTTAAGTTTATTTCGACAGTTATACAATTACAAGTGATACATCATATACCGGCAGTTTATATACAGTACAGGCCAAAAGTTTGAACATACCTTCTCATTCAATGCGTTTTCTTTATTTTCATGACTATTTACATTGTAGATTGTCACTGAAGGCATCAAAACTATGAATGAACACATGTGGAGTTATGGGACGGCGTGGCGTAGTGGGTAGAGCAACCGTGCCAGAAACCTGAGGGTTGCAGGTTCGCTCCCCGCCTCCTACCATCCAAAAAATCGCTGCCGTTGTGTCCTTGGGCAGGACACTTCACCCTTTGCCCCCGGTGCCGCTCACACCGGTGAAATGAATGATGAATGAATGGTAGGTGGTGGTCGGAGGGGCCGTAGGCACAAACTGGCAGCCTCGCTTCCGTCAGTCTACCCCAGGGCAGCTGTGGCTACAAATGTAGCTTACCACCACCAGGTGTGAATGAATGATGCGTTCCCACTTCTCTGTGAGCGCTTTGAGTATCTAACAATAGAAAAAGCGCGATATAAATCTAATCCATTATTATTATTATTATTATTATTATGTACTTAACAAAAAAAGGTGAAATAACTGAAAACATGTTTTGTATTTTAGTTTCTTCAAGTAAGCCGCCCTTTGCTCTGATTACTGCTTTGTACACTCTTGGCATTCTCTCGATCTTCAAGCACACCTGTGAAGTGAAAACCATTTCAGGTGACTACCTCTTGAAGCTCATCGAGAGAATGCCAAGAGTGTGCAAAAAAGTAATCAGAGCAAAGGGTGGCTATTTTTAAGAAACTAGAATATAAAAAATGTTTTTAGTTATTTCACCTTTTGTTAAGTACATAACTCCACATGTGTTAATTCATAGTTGTGATGCCTTCAGTGACAATCTACAATGTAAATAGTCATGAAAACAAAGAAAACACATTGAATGTGAAGGTGTGTCCATACTTTTGGCCTGTATTGTATGTATCCTTGATCCAATATGGACTGTGGATTCCAAAAAAGGTGCAGTTCCCAATCTTGTCAGAGTAAGAAGAAAGTTGAATAAAATGTTCTCATTTAAAAAAAAAAATTTGAAGAGTCAACAATCCTATACCCACTCAAGTCATTTGAACTCACCTTCTACTGTCATACAAAAGTCATCAGCATGCAGGCTGATGCAAAAACATTAGCACATTAGATATAACACTTTCACTGGAAATGATGCTTCCATTTCCCTCAATGTGCTGCATCAACACTTATCTGTTCTTTTTGCCTGTCAGGTTTAAGAATGTCATGTTTGACATTTCCCCCAGTGAAGAAGTTGGGGATTTTGAAGTGAAAGCCAAGTTTATGGGTGTGGAGATGGAAAAAGTTCAGCTTCATTTCCAGGTAAACACCTTTCCAGTGTTACACATTAAGATACTGACGACTTGTTAGGTTTTATGCAGTCGTCTTCATTCCACTCATAATGTCCTGCAGTTGTAGTCATTTGGTGTGTGTGTGTGTGTGTGTGTGTGTGTGTGTGTGTGTGTGTGTGTGTGTGTGTGTGTGTGTGTGTGTGTCCAGGACCTCCTGCAGCTCCAATATGAAGGTGTGGCTGTTATGAAGATGTTCGATAAAGCTAAAGTCAATGTCAACTTGCTCATTTTCCTCCTAAATAAGAAATTCTATGGCAAGTGAATACCAAAGAATAATAATAAACCAAAAGCACCACTAGTGAAGATGAAAATAGGTTGTGCCTTCTGACAGCATGACGATTAGTTCATCAAATAATTTGATTAAGTCAAAATACATGTTGCCGAGTTTTCTTTGTTTTCCCCTTGTGGAGAATTAAATATGATGTATTTTAATTATAAAGATATTTTTGTTCTGTATTAAAGGAACACTATTGTTTTTGTTCTTGATGAAACAGTTCCAAAATATTTGGTGGAGTCCTCTGGGCTTCATGAATACTGTATTTCACTGGTGCCTTTTTAATCAAAGATGAATCATATTTTAATTAATAAAACTTTTAAATACTACAAATATTGTATTTTTAATATGTATTTTCAGTGTAAATTGATTTTGTCGACAAAACAATGTATAATACATTTCTGTTTTTCCTTATGAATTCCTGAACAAGTCAAAACTAATTTTTTGGACTTCAAAAATATAACAATATGTTTGCAGTGGTATAGATCTGCAACAAAATTTTGAACAAAATTGTGTAAAATTCCAAATGAAATTGAGAATGTCTACCAAAATTGAACTGATGTCTCATACAGGAAGTAGGGGTGCAATTCAAACTGATTTAAGTAGTATATAAATTAGAATCAATAATTTTGGTTTATTCCAGTCATGCTTTTGCAGCAGTGTTTCTGAACCACTGAGCCAGGGCCCGTGTTTGGCCATGAGCGCCCCCTTAGGGGGTTGCCAAAAAATCTGTTTCTTAGCTGTGGTCACAGTGGGCCGCAGCAATACTCAGTTGTAATGCACTTTTCCACCACTTGGGACAGTAATGACAATATCAAACAGACAAAGTCCGCAGCTAAATTCAAAGAGAAGTTGCTGAAACGCAAAAATTATGACTAAAGTTGTGAAGCTGTCTTTACATTTGCAGTTACATTTTATTGACAGTTTATTTAAAAAACAGAGTTATTAATAATTTAGAATTTATTTACTTTAGCTTCAAAGTATATACATTTTTCATCAGTTTTTTTGAGTCCCTTCTTTTGCACGATATTTATTTGGTACTTATTTTTACAATTAGCCTGACTTAAGCCTTGATAATTAACACGTGGTTTCATATCACTTGACAAGGTTTATCCTGTTAAACTGTAAGTGGGTTAAATATAGTTATTGAATATTATTAAAATCAAGAGTAAAATTACTATTTTAGTGTTAATATTTGAGTGGGTCCCAGGGCCCCTCTGTAGTGGAAAAGTTGAGCCCCAAGGTCAAAAAGGTTCGGAACCCCTGCTTTGCAGTATGTTCTCCATATTTAATAGAAATATTACTATGAACCTCATGTATTGTACACGTAGAACTTCATTTGAATTACAACAAATATTTTTTACTGACAATTTGGAAATAAAAGCATATGTTATTCAATTTGATGTATTATATGACTTTCAAATGATGAAAATGGTATACAAAATACTTCATTTTAGAGAATAGTTGACTATCCAAGTATTCACAATGTAGGGAATTTGTGTTTTACAGTTTGTGAAGTATTTTAATAAGCCGAACATGATTATTTCTTTACTTGACTATAATCAATGTATCTGTATGTAAGGCTGCAGCTAACGATTATTTTTCTATCGATTAATCTATAGATTATTTTTTTGATTAATCGGTTAATCTATAGATTATTTTTTCGATTCATCTATAGATTATTTTTCCTTTTACCGATTCTTTTTTTATTCAAAATGAAGATGAAAAAATAAATGTAGGCCAGTTTTTTCAAAAGGCATGGCTTTTATTTACAAAAAAAAAGAAGTATGGCCACTCAGTCAACATTGACAACAACATGACAAAATATTCTGTAACAATGTAAACATTTAAAACTTTTAACATTTAACAAAATTAAAAGTAGCTTATTTGCTTTTTAATGTGCAAATATAAAAGTAAACATACAGTGCAAATTGTAATATTCTGCAATAGTATAAGCATTTCAAAAGTAAAAGTATTGCTTATTTTGCTTTAAAATGTGCAAAAATAAATACAAAAAAGTGCAAAACGAAATATTCTGTAACAACAGTGTAAACATTTCAACAAAAGTGAAAGTATTGCTTATTTGCTAAAATGTGCAAAAATAAAGATAAACATCCAATACAAAAAAGTGCCAATCTAAATATTCTGGAGCACTGTAAACATTAAGTATTGCTTTTAAAATGTGCAAAATAAACATCCAGTCCAACACAGTACACAATAACCTATTCTACTCATTCCAGTGAGTGACTAACAGTTGTAATGAAGAAAGGTTAGCATGTCTACATGCTCTGGTTCTTTTCTTGTTTACAATATTCCCAGCAGCTGAAAATAGGCGCTCAGAAGGGGTCGATGTGGCTGGAACTGAGAGCTAATTACCGGTAGCCTTCACCTCAAGCCAGGACTGCGAGTGAGCTGAGCTCCAGTTTATATTCCTAGAAGGTCAAGTAGGGATGTGCGTATCGATCCTGTGGTATCGATATATCGATACTCACACGCTACTCATTTGGCATCACTTTTCTGAAAAAAGTATCGATATAAACCAAAAAACGGCGTGTGGGGGGTGCAAGCATCACTTTCAGATGTTTTTGATGACTTACTTAACTTACTATGTGCTGGGACACCCCTGTACCTGGCAGAGTATAGAGCTGGCCCAGTCACGTGACAGGAGACAGCGAATGAGCGTCGTCAACGTGCAACACACACACAGCCAGCCGACAGCGATGCAGCCAGGCATATCCAGTGTTGTCCAATTGTTGACTTAAAACAGGCATTGTTTTTTGTTTTTTTTTAGTAATGTTTACTGAATATTTTTGTTTAAATGATTATCCTAAATTCAAATAATTTCCACACAGGGGAATTTACTGTTAGTTGAAAATTGCTTGAGTATTTAAAACAAGATAAGAAAGAGATAAAATTTGGAGATTCTTCATCTTTGCATTACAGTTTTATTTTTTTCCAAGAAAATCTTGAAATATATGATTGAATGTGATTTTGGTTTTAATCTGTAACATCATTTCTTACATTTCGAAAACATTAGCCTATTTCATATTTCATTAATTGCTAATTATATCACAAACTTTAAAAAATAACTGCAGCTTGTTGCGATTCGGATTTGACAGTTAATTGGAAAGCCCTGATATCTAATTATTATATATAATATATAATTATTATTATATATAATATTTAATTTATTTTTCATATTTATGTTATTTATTTTAATTTTACTTTTATTATATATTGACTATAATACATGTGGTATAAATGGTCTGTATTTGTCTTGTGATTTGTCTTAAATAATAACAATAGTAATATTTTTGACTGACAAAAATTGCCAATAAGAAATTAATGGTATCGGTATCGATGAAAAGGCAAGATAAAGTATCGGTATCGTATCGAATCCTAAAAGTGTGGTATCGCCCATCCCTAGCTCATAGTGATGTTACTAGTAGTTGACTGGGAGGTGTTTATTATCATTTGGGGAGAGTCCGCTGCCTGATGCTCACCTGCTAAACACCTATCTGCTCCACGCTGAAGCGCTGACTACATGCGCTCTGAATACACACTGCTGATTGGCTGGTAACGTTTTGAATACGCACTGCTGATTGGCTGATAACGCTTTGTGTTTACCAATCAGATGGTTGTGTGGGTGGGACAATGCTGCGTGCTGAGACAGAGGCAGCCGCAGCAGCTTGTTAACACTTTAGCAGCTAAAGTTAGCTTTAGCTTAGAAACTCGTTCGGTACACCCCTGTACCGAACCGAAAGCCCCGTACCGAAACGGTTCAATACAAAACACGTACCGTTACACCCCTAGCAGATACAAATGACACATTCATGTTTCTGTGTAATGATGACAACGTATACTCGCGCGGACGATTGACTAGTTGGTTTTCTTTTCAAATGTTCGTTCATAGCCGTTGTGCTGCTATGATAGGCCATTTACGCCCGACACAGTGTGCATACAACATTATTAGGCCGTGTATTGAAATACTCCCACACTTTTGACCACTTTTGGCGTGATTTTTTCCCCTCGCTCGCACAGTCTGCTTTGCGCTCCGCCATGACGGTAGTGTGACGTAAATATGCGACGCGTCGACGCACAAAAACGGCGTAGACGTATTTACGTAACCGATGACGTCGACTACGTCGACGCGTCGTTTCAGCCTTATCTGTATGAAATCCCAACATGTCTTTAACTGCAAAATATTACAAACATTGTGGCTTGTGACTCAGGTATTTTTAAAGTCGAGTACTAAAACTGTCAACTTTGATATCCAAACAAACCATATTGTATTACTGTCATTTACTACAATAACAGAAAAACATTATGGTAATTGATTTCTTAATTCTGTCCATAAATAAGAAAACACATTTCTGCCAAGGGGGAGTAGAGAGTGGGTGTGGCAGCACCCTGACTGTATGTACAGTATCCTAACATTTGTTGATAAAACAATCTGTTGTCACTTCTGGCAAAACGTTAGAGGAACTAGCTATGGCCACAGTTCATCCATCACTTTTGCTGTTGTTGGTGTTTGATTCTCTTTCCAGCTCGACACTCGGCGTCATGAATGGTAAGTTTTTCTCTCATTTGTTGTTTGTTCAAGACTGAAGTAAAACAAGAATGCATAAGTGGTACAGTAATTTCCTACCAGTTTTAAGTGGTGCTGTAAATGTAATTATAGCTTACACTAATATGATCCGGCTACTGTACGCACATTAGTTCTCCCTGCACAATTTAATGATGTAATAGATTGACACTGAGCCATATTTTACCTCAACATAGTAACAGATAGGAATATATGATGTTAAGTTTTACTCATTGTGAATTATTATGTGCACATCAAAGTATGATGTAGTGCACAGGTGTCAAACTCAAGGCCCGGGGGCCAGTTCTGGCCCGCCACATAATTTTAAGGGGCCCGCAAAAGCCTGGAAAAAATGGGTTTCAATAAAATACTTATTTTTTAGTTTTTTACTAAATGCATTCATTCTTTTAATTTAGACCAAAAAAATGCATATTTTATACTTTAATATTATCTGATTATGCCAATTAAATTATTATATACTTTATTGCAAAACTTATTTTGTGGGATAAACACAAATAGTTAAATATCTGCTTGTCACCTTTATTTACGATTTTGAAGCAAGTTATTATATAAAATCGAATAATCAAATGCATATGCATTTTGATTAATCATGATTAATTTTAGGTTATTACCCACATGCATAATGTAAGTAAAACATTTTTTAAAAGCGGCCCTCTGAAAGCAGCCATTACTGCAATGTGGCCCTCAATGAAAATTAGTTTGACACCCCTGATGTAGTGCATGCAGTTCTACTCTCCTAAAAACCAACCAATATTACTAAACATTGTTAAAAATTACCTCTCAAATCTCTTGGTTTAGCTCTCATTGGATTGTGCAGGAGTACCTAAGGATGTGACCCATGAAAGATTAAACATGGAAGTTCTATGAATATGATGTTTGCTGTCTTAATGAATTGAACACCATTGTTGGTGCGTTCAAGTGATGTTTAAAGGAGGAAGAGCAAAAATGTAAAACAAAATATTTGTCCATTGAACTTTTTTTATGGATGAATCCATCCTTTTCTGGAATAAATCTATGGCTGAATTTGCACAATTCCTAAGCAGAAACCTTAGATGCGGCTGCACAAACTGAGCAAAATGCCTATGCCCTCTGATTGCGCAATCTTTCTTAAACTTAGTTGTGAGACACGTCTGTTTGTCAGCATTTCGCAAATATGTTTGCAGAAACATTTATTATACACAATTAAGCATATGTACCAAATTCTGTACTTTAAAAGGTATTGACTTAAGTCCGTCGGTGCTATCGAGGATCGATTCACGTAAAATCAAAGGGTGCCATATTTCAATACCTTTTGTTTGTACGTGACATCACCTCTGGTTGCGAACTCGACAACCGGCTCAAGCACTTGACTTGGAAACAAGCAGTCCAGCAGTCAGAGCGTAAGCAACCAGACTGCATTGCAATATTCTATGCCAACAAAGCAAAAAATAGGGTGCTTTGGATAGGAGGGACTTTTTATTTATCCCACAGTGGGGAAATTATGTTCTTGCAGTGCAGGTTTTTACATATAGTAGCAGAAGTAAAATGTAATAAAAAAACAATTTTTTTTTTAAATAGTACAAATTGCGCACTGTGTATAAATAAATAAAAGAACGTTTAAATGCACTCTTAAGGCTCCACTTTTCAAAAGGCGCTAGGGGGGGGTGCTGAAGCCTATCTCAGCTGCATCTGGTGTGTAAATGATACAATGCTTACAGTATAAACACTCCGTAGGGTGCAACCGGCACATTCAACTTAATGGCAAAGATTATTTCCTGGGTAAGGTGACACTCCCTAGTCTATACACTACTGCATACCATCTTGGCATGCAAAGTCTACTACAGTTGTCCCTCGTTTATGGTTGATTGGTGCCGGACATGACTGTGATGAACACATTTCCGAGAAGTAAGATTATTAAAATAAAAAGATTTACATAGAGCATAAAAATTGGTTACAAAATATTAGAGACGTTTTTTAAACATTTCTATATCTCTTTAAATATGAAATAACAGCCATATGGTTACCGTTACAATTGTTTCCCCTTATATAGTATATGTTCTGTACATTACAGGACTCACCGGTAGCCTCTAAGACAGGGGTGGGCAATTGCATGAGCAACCCGAGCACTGCTGGAGGGCCACATCGACAATAGTTCAATTAAATTTTGCTCAATATTATTTTGGATATACCGTAAGATTAAGAAAATAATAATAATAATTTCATTTAACCTAACTTTACTTTATACAAAAGCAGATTGCTTTTGATGGTTTTATTTTGAACACTGTCTTAAACAACACTTCCTGATGTATAATACAATGCAAAAATGTCCATTTCTGCACAGGGTTAATTTCTGTCACTTTATCCTGCATCCTCTATAAAAGTCCAACATTTTTCCCCGTCAGATTTGGACAACCATCTGTTGTCACACCTGCCAGCTTGTCCCATTTCAGTCCTAACATGTCCAAACACGCATTTAGCTATGTGAACAACATTTACATTTACCTCTGTTGTCCCTTTAATTGACTGTATGGCTGCCAGCTCCTCCGTGATTTGAAAGTCTGCAGTTATCCCATGTAATCAATCAATCAATCAATGTTTATTTATATAGCCCTAAATCACAAGTGTCTCAAAGGGCTGTACAAGCCACAACGACATCCTCGGTACAGACCCCACATACGGGCAAGGAAAAACTCACCCCAGTGGGACGTCGGTGAATGACTATGAGAACCTTGGAGAGGACCGCATATGTGGGTAACCCCCCCCCCCCCCCCCCCCTCTAGGGGAGACCGAAAGCAACGGATGTCGAGTGGGTCTGACATAATATTGTGAAAGTCCAGTCCACAGTGGATCCAACACATCAGCGGGAGTCCAGTCCACAGCGGGGCCAACAGGAAACCATCCCGAGCTGAGACGGGTCAGCAGCGCAGAGATGTCCCCAACCGATGCACAGGCTAGTGGTCCACCCAGGGTCCCGACTCTGGACAGCCAGCACTTCATCTATGGCCACCGGACCTATGCAACTCCCCCTCGCAAGGGACAGGGGAGAAGAGGAGAGAAGAAAAGAAACGGCAGATCAACTGGTCTAAAAAAGGGGGGGTCTATTTAAAGGCTAGATTATACAAATGAGTTTTAAGATGGGACTTAAATGCTTCTACTGAGGTAGCATCTCTAACTGTTACCGGGAGGGCATTCCAGAGTACTGGAGCCCGAATAGAAAACGCTCTATAGCCCGCAGACTTTTTTTTGGCTCTGGGAATCACTAATAAGCCGGAGTTCTTTGAACGCAGATTTCTTGTCGGGACATATGGTACAATACAATCGGCGAGATAGGCTGGAGCTAAACCGTGTAATATTTTATACGTAAGTAGTAAAACCTTAAAGTCGCATCTTAAGTGCACAGGAAGCCAGTGCAAGTGAGCCAGTATAGGCGTAATATGAACAAACTTTCTTGTTTTTGTCAAAAGCCTTGCAGCCGCATTTTGTACCAACTGTAATCTTTTAATGCTAAACATAGGGAGGCCCGAAAATAATACGTTACAGTAATCGAGACGAGACGTAACGAACGCATGAATAATGATCTCAGCGTCGCTAGTGGACAAGATGGAACAAATTTTAGCGATATTACGGAGATGAAAGAAGGCCGTTTTAGTAACACTCTTAATGTGTGACTCAAACGAGAGAGTTGGGTCGAAGATAATACCCAGATTCTTTACCGAGTCTCCTTGTTTAATTGTTTGGTTGTCAAATGTTAAGGTGGTATTATTAAATAGATGTTGGTGTCTAGCAGGACCGATAATCAGCATTTCCGTTTTCTTAGCGTTGAGTTGCAAAAAGTTAGCGGACATCCATTGTTTAATTTCATTAAGACACGCCTCCAGCTGACTACAGTCCGGCGTGTTGGTCAGCTTTAGGGGCATGTAGAGTTGAGTGTCATCAGCATAACAGTGAAAGCTAACACCGTACTTGCGTATGATGTCACCCAGCGGCAGCATGTAAATACTAAAGAGTGCAGGGCCAAGAACCGAACCCTGGGGAACTCCGCACGTTACCTTGACATAGTCCGAGGTCACATTGTTATGGGAGACGCACTGCATCCTGTCAGTAAGATAAGAGTTAAACCAAGACAAGGCTAAGTCTGACATACCAATACGTGTTTTGATACGCTCTAATAAAATATTATGATCGACGGTATCGAAAGCGGCACTAAGATCAAGAAGCAGCAACATAGATGACGCATCAGAATCCATCGTTAGCAATAGATCATTAGTCATTTTTGCGAGGGCTGTCTCCGTAGAGTGATTTGCCCTGAAACCGGATTGAAAAGGTTCACAGAGATTGTTAGTCACTAAGTGTTCATTTAGCTGCTGTGCAACAATTTTTTCGAGAATTTTGGAAATAAACGGAAGGTGGGAGACCGGTCGGTAGTTTACCATGAGGTCAGGATCGAGGTTAGGTCTTTTGAGCAGAGGATGAATAACCGCTTTTTTGAATGCTAGGGGAACAGTGCCGGAGGAAAGTGATACGTTTATAATATTTAACACTGATGGACCTAATAATACAAACAGTTCCTTGATAAGTTTCCCAGGAAGTGGGTCAAGTAAACATGTTGTTTGTTTTATCCCACTTACACGCTGTAATAATTCCTCTAATGTTATTTCATCAAAAATAGAGAGACTATTTTGGAGGGCAGTGTCCGTCGTATATACAGTCGTATTTGTGTTAATAGAACCCAGTTGTAGCTGGGATGCGTTGTCTTTAATCTCCTTTCTAATGAGTTCAATTTTCTTATTAAAGAAATTCATAAAATCATCTGCCGAGTGGGTGGAGCTACTGGGAGGAGTCCCTTGTTGGGTTAGCGATGCTACTGTACTAAACAGAAATTTAGGATCGTTTTTGTTGAGGCGGATGAGATTTGAGTAGTATTTAGCTTTAGCTAAGGTAAGCATGCATTTATAAGTTATTAAACTATCACTCCATGCTTGATGGAAAACCTCAAGTTTAGTCGCGCGCCATTTGCGTTCCAGTTTTCTACATGATAATTTATGAGCTCTAATTTCTTCTGTAAACCATGGGGTGCGCCTTTTAGGGGCCCTTTTTTGCTTTAGCGGTGCTATACTATCAATAATTTCGCGCAAGGCATCGTCAAAGTTGTTAGTGAGGTTATCAATAGAGCCGACATAATTTGGGAATGGTGCCATTACCGAAGGCAGTAGGTCAGCAAGAGTCATCGTTGTGGCAGCATTAATGTTGCGGCCGCTATAGCAGTTATTATTATTATTAGCTTGATGACAAAGAGTCAAAACTTCAAATTTTATAAGGTAATGATCGGACATTACTTTAGTATATGGAAGTATCATAACTTTGGAGGTGGTGACACCCCTGACAAGCACTAGATCTATTGTATTACCGTTGCGATGCGTGGGTTCATGTATTATTTGTGTAAGACCACAGCTATCAATTATGGTTTGGAGCGCCACGCACTGAGGGTCCGATGGGGTATTCATATGGATATTAAAGTCCCCCATTATGATTATATTGTCGGCGTGCGTCACTAGATCAGCAACGAACTCTGAGAATTCACTGATAAAGTCCGAATAGGGCCCAGGGGGGCGGTAGATAACAGCCAGGTCGAGAGGTAGCGGTGTGACAGACCTCATAGTAAGCACCTCAAACGATTTATATTTATTATTTAGGTTAGGGGTAAGGTTGAAATTTTCATTGTATATTAGTGCGACACCCCCTCCCCTTTTAAGAGGGCGGGCAACATGCGCATTCGTATAGTTAGGAGGAGATGCCTCATTGAGCGCAAAAAATTCGTCCGGTTTGAGCCAGGTTTCGCTAAGACCAATGACGTTAAGATTGTTGTCTCTAATGACCTCATTAACCAATAACGCCTTGGGAGACAATGATCTTATGTTTAAAAAGCCCATATTATAGGTATTGGGCTGTTTTGACGAGTTTTTGTTAAGATTATCCGTAGTGGCAATATTAACAATGTTGCGTTTATTATGCGTAGTGCACTTTAAATAGTTTCGACCATATCTAGGAATTGATATGACGGGAATTTTCCGATTGTTTGCTTGGTGCTGCAATAGACTGGACATATCATAATTTGCCACCTCAGTAGAATGCATGTCCACCTCTGACACAGACACAACAGAAAAAACATTATGTGAATTGTGTATTATTCTAAGAGAATTGCTATGCGTACATGGATTATCCAGCCTGGCGCTGGCTAGTTCTAGCTTAACTGACTCCTCACCCGGACTAACAGACATTGTAATTGCCTGTGACCGGGCTTGCTCTAGTGTAGTCAGTCAAGTGAGACTTAAATAGTAGTCTATGTTTCTAGACAGGATGATGGCGCCTTCCTGGTTAGGGTGAAGGCCGTCTCTCATCAGCAAGCCTGGTTTGCCCCAGAAAGAGGGCCAGTTATCAATAAACATTAGTCCCTGCTGCCTACAGTAGATAGCCAGCCACTTGTTAAGCGAGACTAATCTGCTATATCTCTCATCATTGCCTCTCGCAGGCAGGGGGCCAGAGACAATTACTCGATGCCTGGACATCTTTCTGGCGAGATCACAAGTACTGGCTAGGTTTCTCTTTGTAATCTCTGACTGTCTCATTCTAGTGTCATTGGAGCCAACGTGTACAACTATATTTGCATAATTAGTGGTGCGATTAGCCTGTCGTACGTGTTTACTAGGCCTGTTGCGAGTTAGCTCCCTAAGATTAGCTTCAATGTCAGGTGCTCTGGCCCCGGGGATACACTTTATTGTGGCTGGTTTGCTAAGCTTTATGTTTCGGGTGATGGAGTCCCCTATGACTAAGGTGTGGTGCCCGGTAGACTGGGGTGTAGGACTAGCTAAAGAGCTAAATCTATTATGCGTCTCAACCGGTACACCGTAGCTTGTAGGCCGCTTAGGACTGCTACAAGCTGGGCTAGTTAGCTCGCTACAGCTAACGCTAGCAGATGTGTCCGCAACATCTAAAGTTACGACATTACTCTGCTCTAACTGGCGGACACGGCCCTCTAGCAGAGCCAACCTCTCCGTGAGTATGGTGCAAGACGCGCAGGAAGCCATTACTCACAGTGTTTTCTGTCACCGAGTGAAGTTCCTGCTGTCCTCAGGGAAGTGGTCGCGGTCTGTGGGAGTAAGAAGATGAGCAGCTGGGCGGTGTCACGTACATCGCAGCTCTCATCCAAAGCCAGCGAAAAACAGTCAAAGTCGGCCGTGTGAAATTTGGCAAAAAGTCCTTGTTGGGTTTGCAGTTTTACCATCAACGCATCAGCCTCCCTTGCGCGCTCTTCATCAGACAGATTTTGGTATTTTTCGTCGTGCAGTGGCGATTCAAATTATATTCTTTAAACACAGCAACCTGTGTACCACAAATTAAGCACACGGCTTTACCTTTAATTTCTGTAAAGAAATACTTGGCAGTCCATGTCTTGTTGAAAACACGGCATTCGTCATCAACTTTTCTTTTTTTAGCGTGAGCTGACATCTCGGGGGTATCACTTGTCGCTGTGCACCTTCACTCACAGGTTACACACGGGCATGCGTCCATAAATATCCATCCATCCATCCATTTTCAACCGCTTGTTCGTTTTGGGGTCGCGGGGGTTGCTGGAGCCTATCTCAGCTGCACTCGGGCAGAAGGCGGGGTACACCCTGGACAAGTCGCCACCTCATCACAGGCGTCCATAAATAACACTTTTCAAAATAAAAGCAGCACAGTTGTATTGCACGCACGACATAGATATTTTTTTAAAATTTATTTTGTCATTTGTGATTGGCCTCACGCGAGCCGGACAGGGACTCACAAAGGGCCGGATGTGGCCCGCGGGCCGCAGACTACCCAGGTCTGCTCTGCTCTAAGAGGATCCTCCAAGGGATATTGCTAGGATTGTCACCCGGCCACTACAACACGGCCAGGATGTGAAACTGCTTTGTCACATCGCAAGTAAGTCCTCAAAGTTAGGAATGAGCTTACATGTGCATGGAAACTGAAGTCCCACTTGGTGAATATCTTATTGATCGCTATAACATATTTTTATAGAATCTGCTTAAGAATTTTTTTGGGGGGAAAAAAATCTGCGATGTAGAGTAGAAAGACTACTTTATATAAAAACAGTACTTGCAAATGAGACAAAGACGTAAATAAATGGCTTCTTGGAGTGTAAATCTTTGGGAACGAAATGATTCGATCCGATTACTCGGGTGACTATTCGATTCAGAATTGATTCTTGGATCAACACGAAACCGATTTTAACACTGTATTATTTTGAATTATAATGGAACTTTTTCTAAACAGGTGATCGGTTGGAAAAACTCCTTTTGGTTGCATGGAGATGGCCTTAAAAGTATTTTTAAACATTGATACTTTTTAAAAAAAATTTTTTATCAAGAATCAATTTAGAATCAGGATGAATAACAATCGCGATACGAATGTGATTTGATTTTTTTTGTGCACTCTTACTGGACAGTACAGCTTAGCATTAAATGTTTAAAAAACAAAAAAATGTATTCAACAATCAACATTGAACTGATTTGAACACACAAACGTTGCTTTTGGGTACTGTATAGATTCCGGACTACCAGAAATTGGTACCGTATCGATTAGAATGTGAAAAGTACTTGGGATGTCAAAAAAATGTGATTTTCGGAATATTCGGGATTCTTATTTGTAACTAATCCTAATGGGTTTTAAAAAATCTACATTAAAAAAAAAAATATATATATATATATATATATATATATATATATATATATATATATATATATATATATATATATATATATATATATTTTGAAATTATTCTGGCGAATCATATTGTAGCTGCACAGATTTACTTAAAAAAAAAAAAGTGGGATATTTCTCTTTTTGCCCTATTTATATTTGACATAATTATGATGCGTTCAAGAGCAAACAATAATATATATTAAATAATAATACATTAACATAAAAAAATTAAGGCAAATTGAGCCACAATAACTTAAAGGCCTACTGAAACCCACTACTACCGACCACGCAGTCTGATAGTTTATATATTAATGATGAAATCTTAACATTGCAACACATGCCAATACGGCCGGGTTAACTTATAAAGTGCAATTTTAAATTTCCCGGGAAACTTCCGCTTGAAAACGTCGCGGTATGATGACGTATGCGCGTGACGTCACGAGGTCAAGGGAAGTGTTTGGACCCAATTCAAATACCTCTGTTTTCTTCGACAAAATTCCACAGTATTCTGGACATCTGTGTTGGTGAATCTTTTGCAATTTGTTTAATGGACAATGGAGACTGCAAATAAGAAAGTTGTAGGTGCGATCGGTGTATTAGCGGCTGGCTGTAGCAACACCAACACCAACACCAGGAGGTTGTGTTGTGTTTTGAGCAGGATAGCAGACGCACTATGGTGAGTACAGCTTTGGCTTCCAAACATTTGATCGCTTGCATGTCACGTACGTAACTTTGGGGAAATATATGTTTCTTGCCGACTGATGGCGGCCGGGGTGTCGTCAAAAGCGTACAACCCCCGCCGCCGCATCTAAGTTAGCTTCTATTTTTTTTAGCTTCGCCAAGCTGAAAATTATTAACCATGTATTTACATGTTCATGGTTAAATAGTATTGTTGATCTTCTGTCTATCTTTCCAGTCAGGGTTTTTTTTTATTTAGTTTCTATCTGCATTTGAGACTGATGCTATCACGTTAGCTCCGTAGCTAAGTTAGCTTCTATTTTTTTTAGCTTCGCCAAGCTGAAAATTATTAACCGTGTATTTACATGTTCATGGTTTAATAGTATTGTTGATCTTCTGTCTATCCTTCCAGTCAGGGTTTTTTTTAATTTAGTTTCTATCCTTCCAGTCAGGGTTTTTTTTAATTTAGTTTCTATCTGCATTTGAGACTGATGCTATCACGTTAGCTCCGTAGCTAAGTTAGCTTCTATTTTTTTTTAGCTTCGCCAAGCTGAAAATTATTAATCGTGTATTTACATGTTCATGGTTTAATAGTATTGTTGATCTTCTGTCTATCCTTCCAGTCAGGGTTTTTTTTTAATTTTGTTTCTATCTGCATTTGAGCCTGCTATCACGTTAGCTCTGTAGCTAAGTTAGCTTCTATTTTTTTTAGCTTCGCAAAGCTGAAAATTATTAACCGTGTATTTACATGTTCAGTCACTGTGAATGTCCATTTCGCGTTCTCGACTCTCATTTTCAAGAGGATATAGTATCTGAGGTGGTTTAAAATACAAATCCGTGATCCACAATAGAAAAAGGAGTGTGTGGAATCCAATGAGCCAGCTTGTAACTAAGTTACGGTCAGAGCGAAAAAAGATACACCCCGCACTACACTGTAGTCCTTCACTCTAAAGTTCTTCATCCACGAATCTTTCATCTTCGCTCAAATTAATGGGGTAATCGTCGCTTTCTCGGTCTGAATGTCTCTCGCTCCATTGTAAACAAAGCGCAATTGTGAGGAATCCTTTGTCTTGTGACGTCACGCTACTTCCGGTAGGGGCAAAGGTTGTTTTTATCAGATACCAAAAGTTGCAATCTTTATCGTCGTTGTTCTATACTAAATCCTTTCAGCAAAAATATGGCAATATCGCGAAATGATCAAGTATGACACATAGGATGGATCTGCTATTCCCGTTTAAATAAAAAAAAAAAAATTCAGTAGGCCTTTAACATCACCATAGGCTAAGTAGGCAGAGATTACAAAGGAAAATAAAAAGTTAGCCTTTACGCAAACCATAAACTGATAGGTGTGGGCTTTTGATTGATTGATTGATTGATTGATTGATTGAGACTTTTATTAGTAGGTTGCACAGTGAAGTACATATTCCGTACAATTGACCACTAAATGGTAACACCCGAATAAGTTTTACAACTTGTTTAAGTCGGGGTCCACTTAAATTGATTCATGATACAGATATATACTATCAGATAGGCTGCACCTGGGAACACACTGATTGGTGTTTCTATGCATGCGTGTGTGTGTGTGTGTGCGTGTGTGTGTCTATGAGGCTGCAGTACGTTAATAAATGTCCCCACACGATGTACATTTGACAGTGATTCATAGCAGGGAAGCTAACAACAGCCTACAGTGACAGCCAAAATATCTACTAACGTTACTTACCGCGATGTGCTTTGTTGAGTTAATGTAAGCTTAAGCTTGTTAATCATGTGACCGCCTGGCTCTGTTTGATTGGTGAAACGGAGTCAAACGTCACCAGTGACTGCATTTAATTGGTGAAACGCAGGCATGCGATAGATCCTACTTTGAAGGTCTGTCTGACAAACAAAAACAAACAAAGCGTGAATTAACAGATCGATAAAAATCAGTAGCGAGTAGCGAGCTGAATGTAGATAAATGGAGCGGAGTAAAAGTAGCGTTTCTTCTCTATAAATATACTAAAGTAAAAGTATGTTGCATTAAAACTACTCTTAGAAGTAGAATTTATCCCAAAAGTTACTCAAGTAGATGTAACGGAGTAAATGTAGCGCGTTACTACCCACCTCTGATATACACACTGCAAGTATATATAATGTAGTAACAGACACCTTCATAACAATATGTATGAAGGCATGTGGGCTCTGTACCGAGGATGTTGTTGTGGCTTGTGCAGCCCTTTGAGACACTTGTGATTTAGGGCTATATAAATAAACATTGATTGGTTGATTGATGTAATATGTTCTATATACACACTGCAAGTATATATATAATGTAGTAACATACACCTTCATAATAATATGCAATATGTTCTATATACACACTGCAAGTCTATATATAATGTAGTAACAGACACCTTCATATCAATATGTAATATGTTCTATATACACACTGCAAGTCTATATATAATGTAGTAACAGACACCTTCATATCAATATGTAATATGTTCTATATACACACTGCAAGTATATATATATATATAATGTAGTAACATACACCTTCATAATATGTAATATGTTCTCTATACACACTGCAAGTCTATATATAATGTAGTAACATACATAACAATATGTACAATGTACATACTGCAAGTATATATATATATACATAATGTAGTAACAGACAACAATATGTAATATGTTCAATACTTACCGTATTTTCCTCATTTTAATCATTAATGTAGTAACATACATAACAATATGTACAATGTACATACTGCAAGTATATATATATATATATATATATATATATATATATATATATATATATATATATATATATATATATATATATATATATAATGTAGTAACAGACAACAATATGTAATATGTTCAATACTTACCGTATTTTGGTCATTTTAATCATTTCCGCAACTAATTCTTCGTCAGGTTTATTTCCGTTTCCATAGCTGCACACTTCCGACTTCTGGCAACAAATATGTATTCCTACTTCCGGAATCAAACATGATGTGTTTTCTAATCATGGCAGACTTGGTAATAGACAACAAAGACAACTATTTTTGGAAAAATTAGAATATACAACCTTTTTGAGGATGAACTACTGCTTCTAGAAGCAAGCACGAAGGAAGAGTGAGATATTGGAGCAGACAGAAGCCTAGAAAGTGAGGTGAAAGTGAACCGAAACTGCAAATGTGGAACTTGAAGTCAAGCTATTTTGACTTAAATGGAGTGCTTACCCATAGTTGACTGGAAAAATAACATTTCTGGTCAGCTGGACTCTGTACAGATTATTTTTCGCATTGTGTAGTGCATTACAAACTCAAACGTGTTTTGTGCTGACGTAGAAGCTAGTTTATATCTTGCCGTGGTTAGCTTTTACAACTAATACCGTAGCATGCTGATGTGTTAGCATGATATAATGGACAGTCTTAACATCACGTCCCGTGTTTTATGATTCTGATTCATTCTAAAAAGAGTTCCTCCGCGTTCGCTCTTACAACAACAATGTCGCTACAGTTTGGTTTTTATACAGGTTTACTGAAATTGTTGAGCGTTTTTAAATGCATTTTTAAAGATAGAATAGAATGCTCCCATTAGCTGCATTGCTAGCTCCCAAGAACGAGCCGACGTTTGTTAGAAGGCAAAAACCACAATTTTTGTCTTCTTGTCTCCCTAATAATGATTGTGATCGATAGGCAAAATTCCAAAAAAGTGCAGTTCCCCTTTTAAAATGTTATTGTTTGCCTCCTTTGAATGATTACCAAGAATCTTCTTCCCTTATTCTGATAACGATTAACTCTGCAGTTCTTTCATGAAGAACCGGTCTCCATTTTCAGTTTTACATTAAAAAAAATTAGGTTAGTAAAATGTTGAATAATTATCTTTTCCTGGTAATGATTGCCTTGTTTGAACTGATCGAAGCTTCAGAACCTTTCCTGCGGACCTTCTCTGGACACGTTCTGACAGAAGGAGACGCCGACGACTTGGACCTGTCCGTGTTGGACGGCGATGACGCAGGTTCTGGGTCCGAATCCCAGCTTGAAGCTGTGAGAAGACATCCGGGCCTTCACCCTCCTCATCACAAGCACTACTTTGTGTCGGAGGAGGTCAAGCGTTTCCTGCAGGGTTGCTTGTCCACGGCCTTCGTCCCGGCCGTCTACACCGTGGTCTTCGTCGTCAGCGTGCCTCTCAACCTGCTCGCCGCCGCCATCTTCCTTCATCCGGTCCGTCCCAGGAAGCCCGCGGTCATCTACATGTTGAACCTGGCCTCTGCAGACCTACTCTTCGGCTTGCTCCTCCCCTTCAAGGTGGCCTACCGTTACCATGGCAACAACTGGACCTACGGCGCCTTCATGTGCAGGGTGGTGACGGCCGCCTTCTACTGCAACATGTACTGCTCGGTGCTGCTCATGGCGTGCATCGGCTTGGACCGCCTCCTGGCTGTCGTCTACCCCATGAAGTCGCTGACGTGGCGCAGCCCGCAGACGGCGTGGGCCACGTGCGCCGCCGTGTGGCTGCTGGCCGTGGCCGGCGCGGTGCCTCTTTTAGCGACGGTTCAGACGGCGCACCTGCCCCAACTGCGCATCACCACCTGCCACGACGTGCAAGACGCAATCGAACTCCAATCATATTATCGCTACTTCTTCCCCGTCTACTCGTCGGTGTTCTTCTTCATCCCCCTCGTCCTCACCGCGGCGTGCTACGTGCGCATCATCCACGCCTTGGCGGCCGCCAACATCGAGAACCGCTCCAAAAAGACTCGGGCGGTGGTGATGGCGGCGATCGTCCTGGTGGTGTTCGTGGTGTGCTTCACCCCTGCCAACGTGATCCTCATGATCCACTACGTCGACGTTGCGCACGCCTTTAGCGGCGACGCATCCTACCGGGCCTACCTGCTCGCCACGTGTGCGGGGAGCCTCAGCTGCTGCCTGGACCCGATGCTTTACTACTTCGGTTCGTCTCAGTGCAGGAAGCGGGTGGTGGCGCTGTTTGGACGCCGGCGTCCGCATCAGAACGCGAGCAGCATGCGCACGGAGAGTACCAGAACCAGCAGTCGCAGGGACAGCAGCAGGCCATGCAAGATGGAGGTTGGTCAAAGTGGGTCTGGGGGTCAGACTCAGTACAGCATGCTGGACACTTGACGAGGTTTATTTGTGTCTCGGTGGGACAGCAAGGAACACATTTATTTACTGAATAAAATCGATGTTGTTGCCTTTGTAACATTTGATTTGGTATGTTTGTAACCGGGTCAATTATGTCATGTAAATATAATGTATTTTATAATGTTGTATTAGTGTTATAATTACACAAGATGTGTAAGTTACATGAAAATGCCTGAAGGTTGTTTGATGTTTTGTCAATATGTGGAACCATTGTCTTGTCGTGTCCCTCGTACTGCAATAATTGTTGTGACACCTGCTTATTTATTTGTGTTGGACACGCCCTTCTACTTCCCTTTTATCCACGATATCAACGGGAGAGGTAGGAGTCCATGCGACGACAGAAAAGTGTATTTGTCTCATTAAGAACTTGTCTTAAGTTCACTATTTCCTGTTCTGTATTATTAAGTTTGTGTAGTGGCTCGACTATTGGCAGAAAAAAATTGACAACGTCTGTAGTTCCTGCATCGTCAGATGCATTAACACAAGTGAAGTGCAGCTGAGCAGCGACCCCTGGTGTCGGTCGTGTTCATTAAATTCTACACACAACGCAGAGGAAAAGAACACCGGCTACATCTTACTCCTATTTATGTATGGCAAGTACTTTGTCAGGCATGAATTCCTATTTACATATTATTGAGACCTATTGCGTCATATTACTGTTATTTTCAAGTAACACATTTATTATATTTTATTTTATTCGGTCCCCAGTCATTTCACTATCGTTTCCGTGGGCCCGAATATAGAACGGACGAGGGAGGAGCTAAAAAAGCGCGGGAGACGAGAAGAGGCGGCTGTGCTGTGTGTGTGAAAAATAAAGTGGAGTCAAGCGTGTCCTGCCTTTGTGGTACTTTTGCAAGGAAGACAACACAAATATCTTGTAAATCAGTGTTTTTCAATCTTTTCTGAGCCAAGGCACATTTTTTTTCTTTGAAAAAATCCCGAATCACACCCACCAGCAGAAAATATACAAAAAATGAATTGTTGAATATGAATTCAAACCATAACCAACCATGCATCACTATAGCTCTTGTCTCAAAGTAAGTGTGCTGTCATGACCTGTCACATCACGCTGTACCTTATTTTGATGTTTTTTGTGTTTCCCTGTGTGTAGTGTTTTAGTTCTTGTCTTGCGCACCTATATTTGGTGGCTTTTCCTGTTTTGTTGGTATTTTCCTGTAGCAGTTTCATGTCTTCCTTGAGCGCTATTCCCCACACCTGCTTGGAATCAACAATCAAGACTGTAAGTTGTTACTATCCTTCTTTGTGGGGACATTGTTGATTGTCATGTCATGTACGGATGCACTTTGTGGACGCTGTAAGTCTTTGTTGTCGTCCAGCATTCTGTTTTTGTTTACTTTGCAGCCAGTTAACTTTGTTTTATTTTGCATAGCCATCCCTAAGCTTCAATGGCTTTTGTTAGCGGCACTCGCCTTTTGTTTATTTTTGGTTCAAGCGTTAGATACCTTTTTACCTTCACACTGCCTCCCGCTGTCGTCTGCATATTGTGATCATGACAAACCATGTTGACATCTACAAAGCAATTATCTACCTGCTGTCACCTACTGATATGGAAGAGTATTACACGGTTACGCTGCCGAGCTCTAGACAGTGTAGACACTCAACAATGGCACATTTGCGGATTATAATTACTAGTTTGCAAAAAATATTTTTAACCCAATTATGTGAAATAACAATCTCCCACGGCACACCTGACTGTATCTCACGGCACACTAGTGTGCCGCGGCACAGTGGTTGAAAAACACTGTTCTAAACAACTCAACTGTAACCCGACTTTAACCCACCGCCGTCGAAGTTGGTGAGAGACCAAAATATAAGGATTACATTTTGTGTATTTTTCTATACTTCATGTTTTGTACAATAGAACGTCGGGGTGCCTTGATCTGTTAGTGATAATATTGGCAAAATAAACCCAAGTGCAAGTAAAATTTACAAGCTATAAGCACCGTTTATTTGCGCAAAGCTCAACAGCCAGTGAGCATATAAATGTATCCATTAAGGAAAAAAAAAAATTAAACTTGAAAAACAGCTTTTTCTTTTTTGTGTCAAAAACATAACAAAAATGAACATCACCAGTCAACAGAAAGGGGTGAAAAAACACCGGAACGGGAAGTTATTCAAAGACAAAACTGCAGACTACCCGTTTATGTATGAAACTATGTTGACGTAAGCACTTAATTTGTGCACTTTGTTAAGGTAGTTCGTATTGGGCACTCTTTAAGTACCCTTACTGTGCACACAAAATGTACACACTTGTGCAGTTAAGGGCTTAGCTTGTGTATCTAAGTGCACTTAAATTGTTTAACTTGTACACTTGACACATGCACTTATTTTGCGCAAATAACCTTTAATAATTTGTAAGTGCACTTAGATTGTGTACGTGAGTGCACTAAAATTGTATATTTGCTTATTATTTACACTTGGTAAGTGTACTTATTTTGCACACTTTACCTGTGCACTTAACTTGTCCACTTATTGTGCTCACTAAACTTGCACACTTTGCTTGTGTACTTCAGTGCACTTAAATGGTTTACCTTGTACACTTAAACTGCACTCGTTGTGTGCACTTAGTTTGTGCACATAAGTGCACTTAACTTGTTTAACTTGCACACTTGACATGTGCACTAAATTGTGCAAGTGCACCTAATTGTTGTGGCCTTTGCATACACAGTATTTATATGTTCCATGTTATAACACTTTAATGACATGTCCAGTTACATTATTGCACTATAGCTTTTAATATGGTTGGGAAAAACACATGTTAGGAGCATACATTGTGTTTAAGCAGCTACTGTATGTGTTATTAATGGGGTTTTTTTCACTCAGCCGTCTGCTTGTCATCAGGACACAGCCCTGGAACAGGAAGACAGATAAACATCAAAATAAATAGAAATGTCCCTTTTACCATAACATACATTTTGCGTGAGTATGAATAAATGAATATATATATGTATGTATGTATGTATGTGTGTATGTATATGTTTATTTATGTGTATATATACTGTATGCATGTATATATATATATGTGTGTCTGTATATATATATATATATATACACACACACACACATACGCATACATACATATTCTACCGCTTGTTCCTCTGGAGGTCGCGGGTGTCCTGGAGCCTGTATACAGGTATATATGTATATATATACACTGTATATATATTAGGGCTGTGAATCTTTGGGTGTCCCACGATTTCATTCAATATCGATTCTTGGGGTCACGATTCGATTCAAAATTGATTTTTT